>NC_090030.1:29808638-30108638 GCF_037176765.1 Anolis sagrei | reverse complement strand
CAGCTGTTTTTATTAGAAGTGGGAGGGGCAATTTCCCCTTTCCAACAAGGACTCTTATGGACTTCCAAATCCCATTATGGGGTCTAGGGAACCTTGTAATGCCATTTTGTTTTGTTAATGCCAAAGGCTGCAGGTCGAAAGAGAGGAAAAAACTTCTGTTGTGTTTAGCTTTAGACCTTTATAAAAGAGCAAGAGACTCACATTTGCCGGAGATCTTCTGGCACGTCAAGTTTGATTTTATGAAACGTATCCTTTGTTGCAGGTTTGTTGGGATTCACAGATCTTAAGCGCTCAATTGTGACAATTTCATTGTAGGTAGCATCACAAGCTGCATATTCTATTACATAAAACTAATGGGGGGGGGGGGGAGGGAAAGAACACAAACGTCTAAGACACTGTTTAACTGAGAAGCGATGAGAAATTATTCTATTTTACATATGAGCAGGCCTTCTGATTACTTTGGAGGAAAACAGATTTTTTAGCTTCAGTGTATAGATTAAATTAGAAATGGCTCAATAAATGACAAAGTATTTTGAAAAAAAAAGACCCCCAAATACTTTAAAACACAGAAACCACCCTCAACATAAAAACCATAGTATTAATATAGATATATATATTCCTACCTCACCCTTTATCATTCTCACTTTAGCCAGCCACCAGCAACATGGTTCCTTTTCATTAGCCCTGGAATAAACCTAAACAAAATCATAGTGTATAACATTGGATTGTCAAGCAATAAAGATACTGTCAACTAGCGGAGAGGCAATACATCAAAACAGTAATGTCACCACGATATTGGGAAGCAGGAGCTACAGAGAATGGGGCTATCATTATTTTCACTGACCCATATCAAATGTTTTTTAAAATATACCTTTTCTTGTATAAATAAGGAATCGAATCTATGTACAGCTACATAATAATGAAAGAGAAGCAACACAAAATAACATAAAATGCATCATTGCATAATGCAAATGTGAAACAACTTTTGCATCCACTTAGGTGATTTCAGGTAGCTTTTTAAAGTTTGTGCATTACCATTTATCAATGAAGCAGCTCTCATTAAGCAAAGCCTATGTTCTTAACCCCCCCTCCCCCACATGTTATTGCTATTTTTCCTCCACATAAAAATGTGGATTATGACCATTCTTACCTCCACTTCATCACTTTCATTTATATCTTTATTGTACCCCGTAGGTGGAGGAAACCTGACATCGTGGAATGGAATCTGTCTCTCTGGCTGCCAGCTAAAATACATAATAAAAACTCAAGGTATTAAAAGATAACTAACACAAGGTAGAAAGATAAGCAAAGACTGGTGACCAAAATCTGGGGAAAACAAATACAAAACTTCCTTTTCATTAAGAGTTGCAAATTATGCTTCGCCTTAAGCACTTACCTGACAGCTACAGACTGTAGCAAAGGAGGAATAAAGTACTACATCCCATTCTCTCCATCTGGGAATGAGATCAATTGAACAACTCTAGCACAGCTGGTTAATCGGGCTGGGCTGTAGCACAGCTGGTTAATCGACAGCAGAAATAGATCACTGCCAACTGGAAGGTTGCCCATTCGAAGTCCAAGTCAGATTGAGCACCCGACCATCAGACTAAGCTCACTGTTCACCTAAGCAGTTTGAAAGCAGCTGAGTTGCGAGTAGAGAAATTAAACACCGCTTTAGCGGGAAAGTATTTTATGACACCATAAAATGCTGGCGATCAAAGAACAAGGAGGGAGTGATGTACATCACCACCCAAAGACTATCAAAATGTTACAACCACATGACAAATACATGCTGGAAATGTGGAAAACAAACGGACACTTTCTATGATTTATGGTGGGACTTGTGATAAAGCCAAGAAATTTTGGAGGGAAATTCATGAAAAAACACAGAAAATACTACAAATTAATTTTAAATTAGACCCCAAATTGTATTTACTAGGAATTATAAATTTGCAAAAGATTAAAGAGTGTGAACCCCTGTTCCATTACTTATCAACAGCTGCTAGAATAACTTAGAATGTAGAAACATCTTTGATGGACCAATGGATTGTGAAGCTGATGGAGATTATGAACATGGGCAGATTGACAAATTTAATGACAACATTTCAACAGAAAAAGAAACTTCAGATAGACTGGTCAATGGTAAAAAACTATCTTAGAAAGGAAAATATCAAAGTTATGATATAAAGATATTACAGATCACTCAGTTAGACAGAAGGATTAATACTATATAGGTAAAAGTAATACTATATAGGTAAAAGACATAGTAGATATAGAAAGAACGGTTGGGTTTTTGAAAAAAAAATGAATACATAAACTAACTCTAAGACTTGATGCCACCACCAAGAAGCAGATGGAAGTCAAAACACAGAAACATTTTTTTAATTGTTCTCTCTTATTTCCCACTTTCCTATCCCTCACAAAATATTCTACCTCTTTCCATGTAATGAAATAACTTTCAATAATAATGATTAAAAAACAAAACAAAGAACAAGGAAGGAAATCCTACGATCAAAAAGGCCAGGTCGTCACAGTGGATGGAGCGACAGCTGGAATAAATCAAACCTCCAGGCACCAAAGTTGGAAAATGCCAAAATACCTCTATCTGTCTGTCTGGTATGCCTAAAAGCGGCACCGAATGTTTGTCGTGTATGTGTGCATTGTGATCCGCCCTGAGCCCACTTCAGGGTGAGAAGGGCGGAATATAAATTTATTTATATTTATCTATTTATTTAGATAAATAGATAAATAACTGGTTGGAAATACAGCATACTCTCCTTTGTCCTTAGTACAGAAATGCAGAAGTTTATTAGAGTGATGGAATTATCTGTAACTTCTCTGTCAACACCTCTGTATGTAGGCTGTTGAATTATGTTGGCTTACTTACAAGCACGCCTTAACTGAAGCTGTTTTATGAACCAACTAACCACAAAAGTATGAGCAACAAGGACAATGGGACAGTTATAGCTCCCCTTTTAAACTGCCTTGAACAGTCAGGATTATTTTAAATATATGTGCTATTGTGGTTTTCAATGCTTATTTGGTCTTGTTAATTTTATGTTCATGCTGTTCTCTTTGTATGTATTGATTATGTCACTTGGAAACCGCTCTGAGTCCCCTTGGGGAGATAGAGTGGTATATAAATAAAGTTTTGTTGTTGTTGTTCTTAATAAATGTCCTGGAAGCTGGTCATTAAATGATTCCAATTAATTTGCTATCTTTCACTGAAATGTTACTGCTCACCAATACAAAATAAGGCAACTGTGGTCTGTTCAACCACCCTCCTTGTGGAAAGCACCATTGATATCTGACAGTAATGACAAGAGAATGATTATACTGATTCCCTTTCTGCTTCATAATTAGTTTAAGGGAAAGAACATAAAGAGAGAAGTAACCAAAATACTACCCAAGCAGAAAACCAAAAAAAAAAAAAAAAAAAGTAGTGTGAGATTCTGAAAGACAAAAATGTAGAGAAAAGAATACTCCCATGTGATGGAAAGAGTTAGAAGACAGATGTGTTGTAGAGATCCTGGAGTTAATGTGAAAAAGAACAATAACATAGGTATTCTGGTTTGTCCATTGAGATAACCAACCCTGTCTAATTATTCCAATCTTTCATAACAGTTCTGATGTTTGTCGTACTGTCTACTTACATTTACTGAATTCTGAAGCAAAGGAAGATTTTTTAATGAAATACACTCTATTTATATCATGTCTCGCAAAATATATTTGTTTGGTTCATCCAAGTGGTGTGATCTTAACTTGACCCAATCCTTCCCAAAGTTTAATATCTCAAAACTATGGCAGAGCTTCTGGGCTTCAGTCTTTAAAATATTTAATTTACCTGCAACTACATGTTAGAATGGTGATATCTAACATTTCAAACACTATTACACACATATGAACTTGAATATTATCCTAATAATATTGAAAGCACCAATCCTAAATATGTCACCTGCATTTTTTTATGGATTTCAATACAGCATACTCGCTAAAGATTTTTGCATGCTGGTCATGTAAGGTGAAGAGAGAATGGTTTTCAGTGAGTCCATATGCATGAGGTACATCACTTTTATGCTTGGGGAAAATAGAATTGGACCATCTAGGCACTGCACATGTAAGATGCACTTAAGTAAATGACGTTCAATTGGGCAGCCTACTCTAAAGGGACAACTAAGGCTAGTCCTTGAATTTATTGTTGCATAATATCTTACAAAGACAACTGACTTGAACTGATGTTTGAACCATTTGAGGTACAATGAAATACTGTATAATGTAAATTAATAGCCAAAAGACCAGCAAACATCAAGCTATATAATCACTGGCTATCACTATGCAGGGGAGTTTTTGGACTGAGTCCAATTGTTAATTCAACAACAACAGCAGCAGCAACATTTATTATGGTCCATAGATCCATCAGTAAAACCACCAGCCATTATAAATTCTCTCATCTCAGGAGAAGTCCATTGTACAAGATACAACTACGTGATTTCGAGTAATGCCCCATCGGTGGTTAGTTGCTTTCTCAGGCTTGTTGTCACTGCGAGGAGTTTTGCCACTTTGAGAGTCAGCCTGTGGTACTAAAAGATATCTAACAATCCTCTGAGGGGGGTGGCTGGTCATGTGGGACAAGATTGGATATAAAAGCTGGCTACATTGCACTGTGTAGTAATGAGGGCAAGCAAACTGAAGTTGAATCCAGACAAGACAGTGGTCCTCCTGGTCAGTTGCAAGGCCAAACAGGGTATAGGATCGCAACCTGTGCTGGATGGGGTTACACTCCCTTTGAAGGCACAGGTTTGCAGCTTGGGAGCTCTCCTGGATTCATCACTGAGCCTGGAATCCCAGGTTGCAGCGGTGGCCAGGGGAGCGTTCGCACAATCAAAACTTGTGCGCCAACTGCGCCCGTACGTTGGGAAGTCAGACTTGGCAACGGTGGTCCACGCTCTCGTTACATCTAGGATAGACTACTGCAACACTCTACGTGGGGTTGCCTTTGAAGACTGTTTGGAAGCTTCAAATATTCCAACGAGAGGCAGCCAGGTTAATAACTGGGACGGCATACAGGGAGCATACAACTCCCATGTTACCGTAGCTCCACTGGCTGCCAGTTTGCTACCGGGCACAATTCAAAGTGCTGGCTTTGGCCTATAAAGCCCTAAATGTCCTCGGCCCTAATTACTTCTCCAAACGCATCTCCCCCTATGAACCATCGTGGAGATTAAGATCCTCCGGGAAGGCCCTGCTTTCCGTCCTGCCATTGTCACAGGCACGTTTGGTGGGGATGAGAGATAGGGCTTTCTCGGTGATTGCTCATCGGCTATGGAACTCCTTTCCTGGTGAGATCAGGTCAGCCCCCTCCCTCCTGTCCTTTGGAAGGATGGTAAAAACTTGGCTGTGGGACCAAGCTTTGGGGACAGGGAAATAAAGCAGCAATAGGAAAGATGACCAGGCCAATTAGATTTGACGCGGATGTCTAGGACAGTTTTAAATGGTGTATTTTAATATTTTGATAATTTTTTTTTTATGTTTATGTATTGTATGTGAATTTGTGTCCCGGCACTGAATGTTTGCAGTGTATATGCTGTGCTCCGCCCTTAGTCCCCTTCGGGGTGAGAAAGGCAGAATAGAAATGCTTTAAATAAATAAATAAAAATAAATAAATAAAGGCACTGCAATAAAATGTGTTCTATTGTTTCTATTTCATTTCCTCCCTAGGGGCATAGTCTTTGGGAGTAAGGCATTCCAGACAGTCTGCCCCTTAACAGCTTTGCGGGAAATACATTTAATCTCCCCTTCATAAAGAGTCTGCAATATTTAGTCACTGTAAGACTTTTTAGATATTTGCATGTCTTGAATGGCTCCCTGTATGGTAAATTTAGAACTCTAGAGAGCATGGTGAATTTGAGTGGGCTCTAGGCTCTCTCAGGGCAATGTTCTGCAACCTTTTTTTTCCAGGGATTTTTCTTGCACCATTTTGAGTCCGAAATGGAGAAGAAGTCATGTGGATAGTCCAAATGAGGCTGCTTTTCATTCAGTCCTCCATGCCCAAAGGGGTACGGAGGCTTCATAGCGGAGGTGATGTAGTAAACCTGTTCCCAGTTGTTTTTAACCATAGGTTAATTTTCAGAGTCCAGGCCCTAGTTCCCGCCTGTGGAACTCATTCCCCGGGGAAATTAGGTCATCTTCATCCCTCCTCACCTTTAGAAAAAAGTTAAAAACGTGGATGTGGGACCAGGCCTTGGGGTAATTAAGTGGACAATGACAATAACAATGTTGACAATGGTTTGGAAATGGATTATGGAGCATTCAACCACAGTTTTCAACTAATAATGGCCACCAGAGTTGTAATTCTTAGTAGATTTTAATTGCATTGTTTTAACTATTTATAATTATTAACTGTTTGTTTTTACTATGGGTCGGCTTCTACTCAAGTAGAAGCCGACCCAAATATAAACTGAGGCACCTAACTTTACCACAAAAACTGGGGAAACATATTGTCTTGACTATAAGCCGAGAGTGAGAAATGCAGCAGTGCCTGGTAAATTTCAAAAGAAAAACAGATACCAATAAAATTGAATTAATTGAGGCATCAGAAGGTTAAATGTTTGTGAATATTTACATAACACTGGAATTTTAGATAAGACTGTCCAACTAAGCATCTTCAATGTGCTTATGTATTCTTCCAATAATAATAAACATAATAAATTGAATAATAATAATTAATAGAGTAAAATAATGGAAATGTAATAACAGTAATAATAGAGTAAAATAATAAATGTAATAATAACAATAATAAATAGAATCTGTAATAATAGAGTAAAATAATACATGCAATAACAACAATAGTAGAATAAAATAATAATGTAATAATAGAGTAAAATGATAAATGTAATAAAAATAATAACAGAGTAAAATAATAATCTTGACCTGAGTATAAGCCGAGAGGAATATTTTCAGCCTATAAAAAGGGCTGAAAAACTAGGCTTATACTCGAGTATATACAAATCCTCAATATATTGAGGCATCGAATTGCTGCTGATTGGAAGCCACCCTGAGTCCCTCCCAGGGGGGTGAGAAAGTCGGGGTATAAATATTCAAAACAAATGAATAAATACTCAGTTAGCATTCACCCGTTTCTAGAAACAAGACCACATTAGGCACGCAAGTAGGCACATTTAGAAGATCTCTTAAAAACCTTCCGTGTACTCTATCTAGATTAATTGTTAATTCTATCTAGAATCGACCCATTACCTTAATTTGTATGTAAACAATTACAATTTTATGAGTTTGAGACCAACCACTGGATTTAATCCAGGAGTGGGAATCATGCAAATGACTAGATCCTAGTATTTAGCATTCCTCACAGGGGATACAGTGGGTAGGACTGCTGGGATATACGATTTCTAAATTTGATTCATGCTATGTGTAACTCCTTATTTTTGTCATGTGGGAAACTTTGCCCTTGCCATCAATATCGCTTGCAAATGTGTGCTTCTACAATTTAAAGAAAATGGAGGCAGTGTCAGTAAACAGCTTTCACCATAAGCAGTTGCCTTGACAGCAGGTTATTTAAATTCACTGAACATACAAGACTTTTTTAATATTATATGCAATTCACAAACACGCTTCACAAGTCAGCATGTAGACCATACGTACTTATTCTCAAATGCAACAGTTATGGAATCCTCATGAACATCCTTCACAAATGCCTGTAAAAAAAAAGAAGGAAGACTTAACAACAATAGTACACTAATGAACTCTGGAGATTTCTACTGAATGATATGATAATGCATTTGTTCTAAATATAAAACACTGACATCACAACGAGTGCTGTCTAAAGTAATATCTATGTATACCATAAATATTTTATGAGGATTTGAGATGGGCTGGATGCATAAAACAGGCATGGCAAAGGGATTGGGGAAAGACCCAAAAATGTCAAGAGAAAGGTATGAAACAAACATGCACGAGAGCAAAGGTTCTCAACCTGTGGGTCCCAAAGTGTTTTGGCCTACAACTCCCAGAAATCCCAGCCAGTTTACTTGCTGTTAGGATTTCTGGGAGTTGAAGGACAAAACATCTGGGGACCCACAGGTTGAGAACCACTGTGTTAGACTCGAGGGAGAAAACCAAAGAATTTTGCTCTTGCATGTTTACCACACAGCCATCCCAAAACATTCCTAATGACACATGTATAAAAAAAGAGTATCAACACACAATACTGTAAGGTATACAAGTTTTCTCTATTGGTGGATTAAAAGGAAGCAAAGAAAGTGCCGGAGCATATAAGACGACTGGGCATCTAACTATTCCAATTAAAATATAGAGTATAGAATATACCCGCCGTATAAGACTACCCCTCGTCCAACGCACACCAAATAAAAATTTAAAATCCAGATTTGATTTCAATTTGGCTATTTTCCTATTATTATTATTATTATTATTAACTTTATTTGTACCCCGCTAGCATCTCCCGAGGGACTCGATGCAGCTTACATAGGCCGAAGCCTCAGAACACAATACAGTAAAAAACAACACAACAATAAACAAAGCAAATCAAATAGTTAAGCAGAATAACAACAACAGTGACAATACATCAGGACACTTTAAAACTGGGCCGGCCAGAGCAATGGGGTACAGGGTTAAAAGTGCTGAAATGGCAGGAGGCACATAGGATTAAAATAGTGCGGTGTGCAGCAATATTAATTGTACTAAAGTGCTTCTAGGACTTGGGATGGGGAATTCCTAATCTGAGAAGGCACATCGGAACAGCCAAGTTTTTAGGTTCTTTCTGAAAGCTGCTAAAGTAGGGGCCTGTCGAAGCTCTTTTGGAAGGGCGTTCCAAAGTCGGGGGGCCGCCACAGAAAAGGCCCTGTCCCGTGTCCCCACCAAGCGCGCATGTGACATGGGTGGGATCACGAGCAGGGCCTCCCCAGATGACCGGAGAGAGTGTGTGGGTTCGTACATGGAGATGCGGTCACGCAGGTAGGGTGGTCCCAAACCGTTCAGGGCTTTGTAGGTGAGCACCTGCACCTTGAATTGGGCTCGGAAAATAAACGGCAGCCAGTGGAGCTCCTTAAACAGAGGGGTAGACCTCTCTTGATAATGAGCCCCAGTTAGCATCCTGGCTGCTGCCCGCTGGACCAATTGAAGTTTCCGAGCCGTCTTCAAGGGCAGCCCCACGTAGAGCGTATTGCAGTAATCCATTCTAGAGGTGACCAAGGCATGGACCACCCCGGCCAGATCAGCCTTCGCGAGGTACGGTCGCAGCTGGCGCACAAGTCTCAATTGTGCAAAGGCCCTCCCGGATACCGCCGACACCTGAGCCTCAAGTGTGAGCGAAGAATCCAAGAGGACACCCAGACTGCGGACCTGTGGCTTCAGGGGGAGTGTAACCCCGTCCAACACAGGTAGCCACCCTATACCCCGATCCGGTTTACGATCGACCAGGAGGACCTCTGTCTTGTCGGGATTGATCTTCAGCTTGTTTCTCCTCATCCAGATCGACACAGCGGCTAGGCACTCGTCCAGCACCCGAGAAGCCTCCTTGGAATTAGGTGGAAAAGAGTAGTGGAGTTGTGCGTCATCCGCATAAAGATGGCACCCAACTCCAAAACTCCGGATGACCTCTCCCAGCGGTTTCATGTAGATGTTGAAAAGCATGGGCGACAAAATAGAGCCTTGCGGGACCCCACGGGTCAAAGGCCAGGGGTCTGAGCAGGCGTCACCCAGCTTCACCATCTGGGTTCGTCCCTCGAGGAAGGACTGGAGCCACGACAAAACCACGCCCCCGAGGCCCATCCCAGAGAGACGACCCAGAAGGATACCATGATTGATGGTATCGAAAGCCGCTGAGATGTCCAAGAGAACCAACAGAGTCACACTCCCCCTGTCCAGCTCTCTGCGGAGGTCATCCACCAAGGCGACCAAGGCTGTCTCGGTGCCATGACCAGGCCTGAAACCAGACTGTGACTGATCTAGGTAGTTGGTATCGTCTAAGAAGCTCTGAAGCTGGGAGGCGACCACCCGCTCCAGCACCTTACCCAAGAAAGGGAGGTTGGAGATTGGCCTGTAATTGCTCAGCACCGTGGAGTCAAGGGAAGCCTTTTTGAGGAGTGGACGAACCACAGCCTGTTTCAAACCAGATGGAAAAATCCCTTGCTCCAACGATGCGTTGATGATCAATACAAACCAATCGACCAGCCCCTCCCTGGCTGATTTAATGAGCCAAGATGGGCACGGGTCTAGAGATGAGGTGGTCGCCCTCACAGCCCCAAGAATCTCCTCCACGGTTTCAGGAAGAACACGCCTAAAAGAATCCCACAAGATTGGACAAGCAGATGCCTCCGTCACCTCTTCTGGAACTGCGATGAAATTGGAGTCATGCTCAAGGCGTATCTGGGCGACTTTACCTGCAAAATGGTGTGCGAAATCGCAACACCGAGCTGCTGGGTCATCAGTGACCTCCTCCACCACAGGAGAATCATAGAATCAAAGAGTTGGAAGAGACCTCATGGGCCATCCAGTCCAACCCCCTGCCAAGAAGCGGGGATATTGCATTCAAATCACCCCTGACAGATGGCCATCCAGCCTCTGTTTAAAAGCTTCCAAAGAAGGAGCCTCCACCACACTCCGGGGTAGAGAGTTCCACTGCTGAACGGCTCTCACAGTCAGGAAGTTCTTCCTCATGTTCAGATGGAATCTCCTCTCTTGTAGTTTGAAGCCATTGTTCCGCGTCCTAGTCTCCAGGGAAGCAGAAAACAAGCTTGCTCCCTCCTCCCTGTGGCTTCCTCTCACATATTTATACATGGCTATCATATCTCCTCTCAGCCTTCTCTTCTTCAGGCTAAACATGCCCAGCTCCTTAAGCCGCTCCTCATAGGGCTTGTTCTCCAGACCCTTTATCATTTTAGTCGCTCTCCTCTGGACACATTCCAGCTTGTCAATATCTCTCTTGAATTGTGGTGCCCAGAATTGGACACAATATTCCAGGTGTGGTCTAACCAAAGCAGAATAGAGGGGTAGCATTACTCCCCTAGATCTAGACACTATGCTCCTATTCATGCAGGCCAAAATCGCATTGGCTTTTTTTGCCGCCACATCACATTGTTGGCTCATGTTTAACTTGTTGTCCACGAGGACTCCAAGATCTTTTTCACACGTACTGCTCTCAAGCCAGGCACCCCCCCCTCCATTCTGTATCTTTGCATTTCGTTTTTCCTGCCAAAGTGGAGTATCTTGCATTGGTCACTGTTGAACTTCATTGTGTTAGTTTTGGCCCATCTCTCTAATTTGTCAAGATCGTTTTGAATTCTGCTCCTGTCCTCTGGAGTATTGGCTATCTTTCCCTATTTGGTGTCGTCTGCAAACTTGATGATCTCCGCTCGTCACTTCTTTCCACGATGAAGAGGAAGCATTAGTGAGCACCCTCTGGGTTCGTCCATTTGGCCAATTACAGATCCACATCACCGTAGTTTTGCCTAGCCCACATTGGACTAGTTTCCTTGCCAGAAGGTCATGGGGGACCTTGTCGAAGGCCTTATTGAAATCCAGGTACGCCACATCCATGGCATTCCCCGCATCTACCCAGCTTGTAACTCTATCGAAAAAAGAGATCAGATTAGTCTGGCATGACTTGCTTTTGATAAATCCATGTTGACTATTAGTAATGACCGCATTTGTTTCTAAGTATTTGCAGACCACTTCCTTAACAATCTTTTCCAGAATCTTGCCTGGTATCGACGTGAGGCTGACCGGACGGTAGTTGTTTGGGTCATCCTTTTTTCTCTTCTTGAAGATTGGGACCACATTGGCCCTCCTTCAGTCTGATGGAACTTCTCCTGTTCTCCAAGAACTCTCAAAGATGGATGCCAATGGTTCCGAAATGACTTCCGCTAGTTCCTTCAATACTCTTCAGTGTAGTTGATCTGGCCCTGGGGACTTGAACTCATTTAGAGCGGCCAGATATTCCTGTACGACTTGTTTCCCAATTTGGAGTTGGATGTCCTCAAATCCCTCATCCACTCCGTCTTGCTGAGGTTGAAGATGACTTTCGTTTTGTGAGAAGACCGAGGCAAAGAAGGTATTAAGTAATTCTGCCTTTTCCCTATCCCCTGTCAGCACTGCCCCATCTTCTCCCTGAAGAGGCCCTATCGCCTCCTTGTTTTTCCTTTTTCTACTGACATAAGAAAAGAATCCCTTTTTATTGTTTTTAATGTCCCTGGCAAGCCTGAGTTCGTTTTGTGCTTTAGCCTTGCGGACCTTTTGCCTACAGGTGTTGGCTATTTGTTTGAATTCTTCTTTGGTGATTTCTCCCTTTTTCCACTTCTTGTGCATCTCTCTTTTGTGTCTCAGCACAGTAAGAAGTTCTTTCGACATCCATTCTGGCTTCTTTGCACTTGTCCTATTTTTTCTTTTCGTTGGCACAGTTTGCAACTGCGCCTTGAGTATTTCACTCTTGAGAAACTCCCATCCATCCGTAACTCCCTTGTCTTTTAGTATCTGTGTCCACGGAATGCTGTTCAGTGTTTCCTTCGTTTTTTGGAAATCAGCTCTTCTAAAGTCCAAAATGCGGGTTTGACTTGTCTTAGTTTCGGCCTTCCTTTGTATCTCAAATTGCAGGAGCACATGGTCACTTGCCCCTAAGGATCCTACTACTTCAACCGCATCAATCAGGTCCTCCGCATTTGTTAAGATGAGATCAAGAGTAGCCAATCCCTTTGTTGCCTCTTCTACCTTCTGGACCATGAAATTGTCTGCAAGGCAAGCGAGGAATTTTTGGACTTTGTACTCTTGGCCGAGTTTGTTTTCCAGCAAATATCGGGATAGTTGAAATCGTCCATGACTACTACATCTCTTCTCTGTGCCTGTTTGGTCAATTGTTGGCAGAAGACTTCATCAAGTTCTTCCTCCTGGCTTGGAGGTCTGTAGTAGACACCTACAACGAGATCTTTTTGAGTCCCAGTTCCCTTAATTCTTATCCAGATGCTTTCAAGCTGGTTTCCCGGATTGCTGTCTTGCATCTCTTCTGCAGCATAAGGGTTTTTGACATATAAGGCTACTCTGCCTCCTCTCCCCTTTGTTCGGTTTCTGTGGAAGTGGTTATAGCCCTCGATGTCCACATTCCAGCGATAGGAGTCATCCCACCAGGTTTCAGTGATGCCTATGATATCATATTTGTAGTGTTGTGCTAAAAGTTGGAGTTCGTCATGTTTATTTCCCATGCTCTGTGCATTAGTGTAAAGACATGTGAGCCCCTGAGATCTTCCCCTGAGCTGTTTAATTGGGATTATTGTGCTTTCGGTACTTGGTCCTTTTTGTGTTTGTGCAGCCCTCCGTTTAGCCTTTTGGCGGTTCCCTGACATTGTGGGTAAAGTAGTGTTCACAAGGCTGTTGTCCCCCTCCCCCAGTGGGCCTAGTTTAAAGTGTGCCTAATGAGGTTTGCGAGTCTGTAAGCAAAAAGGTGTTTTCCTACTTGTGTGAGATGCACCCCATCCCTTGCCAGTAGGCCATCCTCCTGGAAAAGCAGGCCATGGTCAAGGAAGCCAAAGCGTTCCTCCTGACACTATTTTCTAAGCCAGTTATTGACCAGTAGTATTTTTCTGGCTCTTGTAGGACCGTGTCTTATGACTGGGAGGAGGGATGAAAAGATCACCTGTACATTAGATTGCTTTAGCTTTGTTCCTAGGGCTCGAAAATCATTTGTGATCTTTTGAAAAGTATGCCTAGCAGTATCAATGGTTCCTACATGAATCAACATGAGGGGAGGACGGTGATGGGGCTTGAGGAGCCTGGTGAGCCTCTGAGTGATATGATGTATTTTTGCCCCCGGTAGGCAGCATATTTCTCGAGCCATCCCACCCGGTCTGGAAATGACGGCTTCCGTTCCTCTAAGGAGGGAGTCACCTACTACCAAGACCTGTTTACTTTCAGGATTAGCAGGGCCCTTTTTGCGCAGTGTAGTGTGCAGGTCCCCAGAAAGTGATCCTGTTGGTGTGAATTGTGTAGGTGTAAAGTGTTGTCCTCCTCCTCGACATCCCCAGTCCATTCGTCAAGGACAATCCATTGAGATTCGTCCAAGAGCCTAGCATTCTCCTGTATGTGTTCCTCTTGCACCTGGTCTGTGGTTGGGGATGGTACACCTGCATGATTGTGTAAGTGTAAATGTTGTGAAGTCCCAATCAGGGCTATCCCCCACACACTGATCAAGGACGAGCCACTGATCAGTATCTAAGCCATTCTGTACCTCCTTCTCTACCTCTCAGATCTCGCACCTGCGCACCTGCACTGCTTCACTGTCTTCAGGAGCGAGATCTGAGAGGCAGAGGAGGAGGTATGGTAATAGGATACAAGGGCGGGCCAGACAGGTAAAAGAGGTGTGTTTTTCTGGGCCCAGAGCCACTCTATCTCTTTTTTCCATACTCCGGGCGCCTCGGACACCTGCAACTTGCTCCGCCCTTCACTTACACCAGTGGTTCTCAACCTGGGGTCCCCACATGTTTTTGGCCTACAACTCCCAGAAATCCCAGCCAGTTTTTAGCAGCTGTAAGGATTTCTGGGAGTTGAAGGCCAAAAACATCTGGGGACCCCAGGTTGAGAACCACTGACTTACACCTTCCCAGTGAGGCGCCCCTTCACCTCACCATGGGGACCGCATTAAGTTCACGAATCCTGATGAATGCATTTTCTTCTACCATACTTGTACAGCATCGCCCTTAATGCTTTCATACAGTCGCTGCATACGGCACGGACGCGGCCGCTACCATTTTTGAGCTCCCCCCAAACATATGCGGCAACCATAGATTCTCCAATCCAGATTGGAAGTTTCAGCACCTGCTCTATAAGACGACCCCCGCCGTATAAGACTACTCCCAGCATATAAGTCTACTCCCGGGGTATAAGACGACCCCTGACTGTTGATAAGATTTTCTTGGGTTAAAAAGTAGTCTTATACGCCAGAAAATACGGTATATCAGTTTTAATGGATGCCTCCATATGCTCTCCTTCATAGAAAAAACAAACTTTAAGAGGGAAGCGCCAACATCTGGATCTTTATAGAGAGGTGGGGATGATTTGTGTTAGCAGTTTGACATGAGTTTCTGATTAGGAACAGAAGTAACATTGTGATTCTTCTCCCAAGTTCTGCACCCTCAAATGATACTGCAGAAGTGAAGCAATTCTGAGACAACCAGAGGTGGAGTTATTTCATGTGTAGAAAACGTTCTGCTTTCTTCTCAAAATAATTTTGGGGGCTTAGAATTATTTAATTTCACACGTATGTCATTTGCATTTGGTCTGCAAGTGGATTCTGGAGTTCCAGTTAAAATCAAAGAGATCCTGTAGTTCTTATATCATAGAATCATAGAATTGGAAGAGACCTCATGGGCCATCCAGTCCAACCGCATTCTGCCAAAAAGCAGGAATATTGCATTCAAAGCACCCCTGACAGATGGCCATCCAGCCTCTGTTTAAAAGCTTCCAAAGAAGGAGCCTCCACCACACTCCAGGGCAGAGTTCCACTGCCATTCCAATCTAGTATGGCTACAGTAAATCCAATGGCTAGACCAGAGTTTCTCAAATAGTGCCCCTCCAGATGTTTTGGACTTCAGCTTCCACAATTCTTAACTGGTAAGCTGGCTGGGATTTCTGGGAGCTACACTTCAAAACACCTGGAGGAGCACAGTTTGAAAAACACTGGGCTAGACACATGTGTTGCTATCTTCACAATGGTGCCTGCTGAACCAGAAACATGACTACTGTTTTTCAGAAAATTTATATTCAACTAGCTGTGCGTTGCTGTAGCCAACCTTCCCCTCCCTCTTTCTCTCCTTTTTCCTCTCCCTCTTTCCTTCCTAATCTTTGGTTCATAGAATCATAGAATCAAAGAGTTGGAAGAGACCTCATGGGCCATCCAGTCCAACCCCCTGCGAAGAAGCAGGAATATTGCATTCAAATCACCCCTGACAGATGGCCATCCAGCCTCTGCTTCCATTCTTGGTTCCATTCTTGCTTCTCTCTTTCCTTCCTTCTTTCTCTCTTTCGCTCCTTCTGTCCTTCCTTCCTTCTTTCACTTTATTATTTCCTTCTCTCTTTCCTGCCTTCTCTACATTTCTTTCCTTCCATCTCTCCTTCCCTCCTTCTTTTCCTCCCTTCCCCCTTTTGTGTGTGTGTGTATATATTTGTGTATATGTGTTTGTGTATATATGTGGTTCTGTGCATGCGTTTCCTCATTGTTGCTAACACTTTTGGCTATTTGTGAGAAGCCAAAACAATATAAATAATAATAAAATAATGGTAATAATCTAAGTCCCTTTTTGGAGATAAAATAATATAATAATTTACTGAGGCTTTCCACATTCTTGATAATGCTTCTGTTATTTGTAAAGAAGCTATTATAACAACAACAACAACCTTGTTGTATAATCATAAGACTTTCCTTATTCTTTCTAATGATTTTGGCTATTTATGAGAAGTCATAGCAATATCAGTAATAATGATGATGATAATTATAATAATCTTGTTATATATGCTTAAGACTTTCCTCATGCTTGCCAACGCTTCTGGTTATTTGTGAGAAGACATAACAATATCAATATCAATAATAATAATAATAATAATAATAATAATAATAATGGTAATAATCTGAGTCTGCTTGTGGAGAGAAAAAGAGGGGTATTATTTATTTATTTGGTGGTTGTAGGTTTTTTCGGGCTGTATGGCCATGGTCTAGAGGCATTCTCTCCTGAGGTATGTCTTACACGCCCTGCGGAAAGCTGGTAAGTCCTGCAAGGCACGGACTTCAGGTGGCAGAGTAGTCCAGAGTGATGGTGCCACTGCTGTGAAGGCTCTTGCAGTTAGATACAAGGTCTTGACACTGGGAATTTCCAACAGATCTTGGTCCTCAGAACAGAGGGATCTCTGGGGTTGGTAGGGGGTGAGGCGGTCCCTCAGGTACATAGGCCCCAGACCATGTAAGGCCTTAAAGGTAAGTACCATCACTTTGAAAGTGATCCGGTGCTCAATTGGTAACCAATGCAGCTGTAGTAAGATTGGTGTTATGTGGCATCTCATCGGAATTCCCGCAAGAAGCCGAGCAGCTGCATTTTGTACCAACTTGAGCTTCCGGATCACCGACAGAGGAAGGCCAATGTGGAGGGCGTTACAGTAGTCCAGTCTTGAGATGACCGTGGCCTGGATCACCATAGCTAGGCCGTCCCTGGACAGGTAGGGGGGCAGTATAATAATAATATACTCTAAGATTTTACTCTTCTTTGCTAATGTTCCTGCCATTTATGAGAAACTCTAATAGTAATAATCTTGTTATATATGCGTAAGCATTTCCTCCTTCTTGCTAGAGCTTTCTGTCATTTATGAGAAGCTTTAACAACAGCAACAACAATAATAATCTTGGTACATACTCTTAAGCCTTTCCTGCTTCTTGCTAGCACTTTCTGCCACTTCTGAGAAGTTATAACGACAATAATATATTGGTTTTATAGATTGGTTTGTATGTTTTTAAAGGTCTTCTAGTATGTACTTTTAAAATCTGTTTTAAATGTGGTTTTAAGTGTATACTGTTAAGGCATCAAATGGCTGTCTGGTTGTAAGCCACCTTTAGTCACCTTCGGGTTCAAGAAAGGAGGGATAGAAATATTGTAAATAAATAAATAATCTTGTTATGTACTCTTAAGGCTTTCCTGTTTCTTGCTATCAGTTTCTGTCATTTATGAGATGCTATACAATAGGAACAATAATTAAAATCTTGTCACATAATCTTAAGACTTTCCACATTCTTGCTAATGCTTTTGGCTATTTCTAAGGAGCAATAATAATAAGAATAATGGTAATAATCTGATCTCTTTGAAGAGAGAAAAAGCAGGGTATAAATAAGCATAATAATATACTTTGAGACTTTCTTCATACATTATTGAGTAATAATGGTTATAATCTTGTGATAAAGCCATAAACCCTTCTTCCTTCTTTGCTAGCGCTTTCTGCCATTTCTGAGAAGCTATAATAATAATAATAATCTTGCTATATTCTCTTAAGCCTTTCCTCATTTTTGCTAATGTTTTTGGCTATTTGTGAGGAGCTATAACTATAATAATAATAATAATAATCTTGTTATATACTCTTAAGCCATTCTTCATTCTTGCTAACACTTTCAGCTATTTGTGAGCAACCATAATAATATCAGTAATAACAGTAACAAACAATAATGGTAAAAGTGGAATATAAACAAACATAATAATAAAATACTTTCTTCATTCTTGTAAATGCTTCTGCCACTCATAATAAAAGTAGGAATAGTAATAATCTTGTTATGTATTCTTAAGACCTTCCTGCTTTTTGCTTTCAGACGTTTATGAGAAGCCATAAGAACAATAGCAACAACAACAATAATAATCTTGTTATGTACTGTTAAGACTTTCCTCGTTCTTGCCAATGCTTTTGTCTATTTGTGGGGAGCCATAACAATATCAACAATGATAACAACAACCTTGTTATATACTCTTAACTTTCCTGCTTCTTGCTAACACTTTCTACAACAACAACAACAATAATAAAGGTAACAATCTGAGTCTCCTTGTGGAGAGAAAAAGCAGGCTATAAATAAACATAATAACAATAAAATATACTCTGAGACTGTTTTCATTCTCACTAATGCTTCTGCCATTCACAACAATAGTAGTAATAGGAATAATCGTCTGATGTACTCTTCAGCTTTTCCTGATTCTTGCTAATGCTTCTGCCATTCATAACAATAGCAATAATAGTAATCATCTTGTGATATACTCTTATGCCTTTCATGAAAAGTTATTATAATAGTAGTAATAATAACAATAGTAATAATCTGAGTCTCCTTATGGAGAGAAAAAGCAGGGTATAAACAAATATAATAACAATAAAAATAGACTCTGAGACTTGTGGTGTACCTTGACATTTTGGAGTTGAGGTTGCTGGGATTCATAGTTCACTTACTGTCAGAAAGCATTCTGAACCCCACTAACGATAGAATTGGGCCAAATTTCCCACACGGAATCCCCATGACCAACAGAAAATATTGTGTTTTCTGATGGTCTTTGGCGACTCCTCTGACACCCCCTTGTGACCCCCCCAGTGGTCCCGACCCCCAGGTTGAGAAACGCTGGTATAAAAAAACATAATAACAATACCAATAGACTCTAAGACTGTCTTCATTCTTGCTAATGCTTCTGCCATTCACAAGAATAGTAGTAGTAGGAATAAACTTGTGAAGCCTTTCCTGCTTCTTGCTAAAAGTTTCTACCATTTATTGGAAGCTATAACAACAACAACAATAATCTTGTGATGTACTCTTAAGCCTTTCCTGCTTTTCTGCTAATGCTTTTGGCTATTTGTGAGGAGCCATAACAACAATAATAACGATCTTATGATATACTCTTGAGCCTTTTTTGCTTGATAACAATTCTGCCATTCATAACAACAGTAATAATAATAATCTTGTGATAGACTCTTAAGCTTTTCCTGATTTTTCCTATTGCTTCAGCCATATATAATAATAGTAATGATCTTGTGATATACTCTTAAGCCTTTCCTGTTTCTTACTAACACCTTCTGCCATTTATGAAAAGCTGCAACAATAGTTGTAATAGTAATAATCTTGTGATATACTCGTAAGCCTTTCCTCATTCTTGCTAATGTTTTTGGCTATTTGTAAGGTGCCATAACAACAACAAACTTAACAATATCAATGATAACAACAATAATAATGGTAATAATCTGAGTCTCCTTGTGGAGAAAACAAGTGGGATATAAATAAAAACAACAATAATATCCTCTGAGACTTCCTTCATTCCTGCTAATGCTTCTGCCATTCATAACAGTAGTAGTAGTAATAATAATCTGGTTATATATTAAGACTTTCCTCATTCCTGTTAACACTTTCTGCCATTTATGAGAAGCTGTAATAATAGTAATATTAGTCTTGTTACATACTTTTAAGCCTTTCCTCATTCTTGCTAATGCTTTTGGCTATTTGTGAAGAGCTATAACACTAATAATAATAATGTCGAAGGCGTTCATGGCCGGAATCACTGGGTTGTTGCAGGTTTTTTTTGGGCTATATGGCCATGTTCTAGAGGAGAAATGCCTCTAGAACATGGCCATATAGCCTGAAAAAAACCTGCAACAACCCAATAATAATAATCTTGCGATGTACGCTTAAGCCTTTCCTGCTTCTTGCTAACATTTTCTGCCATTTCTGAGAAGCTATAAAAACAATATTTGCTACCGGGCACAAGTCAAAGTGCTAGCGTTAGCCTATAAAGCCCTAAACGGTTCTGGCCCTACTTACCTCTCCGAACGCATCTCCTCCTATGAACCGACCAGGACACTAAGATCATCTGGGGAGGCCCTGCTCTCGGTCCCGCCTGCATGGGACGAGAGACAGGGCCTTCTCAGTGGTGGTCCCTCGGCTGTGGAATGCCCTACCTGCAGACATCAGATCGGCCCCCTCGCTGTTGGCGTTTCGGAGGAAGGTGAAGACCTGGCTATTCGAGCAAGTGTTTGACTAAACAGTGAAATTGAACAGAGGAATACGGAACAATGGATAATGAGAGTGGATTCTGATTTCATTGTTGAGGCGTTATGATTACTGTTGTTAATTGTTGATGTTATAACCTATTTTAATTGCATTATACTGTTTTGTGATATTTTGCTTTGAGTTGCCTAAGGGCTGAGAAAAGCAGTATAGAAATAAAGTAAATAATAAATAAATAAATAAATAAATAATCGTCATCATCATGCTATATACTCTTAAGCCTTAACTGCCTCTTGCTAGCATTTTCTGCCATTTTTAGGAAGATATAACAGTAATAATAAACTTGTTATATAACCTCAATAATAATAATAATAATAATAATAATAACAACAACAACAATCTTGTGATATATTCTTAGGCTTTTCCTGCTTCTTGCTAACACTTTCTTCTATTTTTGATAAGCTGTAACGATAGCAGTAATAATAATAATCTTGTACGCCTTTCCTGCTTCTTGCTAACACTTTCTGCCATTTATGAGAAGCCACAATAGTAATAATAATCTTTTTGTATACTTGTAAGCCTTTCCTCCTTCTTTGCTAACACTTTCTGCCATTTCTAAGAAACCAGAATAGTAGTAATAATAATTTTATTATATACTCTTAAACCTTTCATGCTTCTTGATAATGCTCTCTGCCATTTCTGAGAAACTGTAACAATAGAAGTAAGAACAATCTTGTACACCTTTCCTGTTTCTTGCTAACACTTTTTGCCATAACAATAATAATAATGATAATATTGTTATATCCTCTTAAGCCTTTCCTGCTTCTTGCTAACGATTCTGCCATTCATAATAATAGCAACAATCTTGTGATATAATAAGCCCTTTCTGCTTCTTGCTGACAGTTAATGCCATTGATGAGAAGTCATAACAATAGTAGTAACAATAATAATCTTGTTATATACTGTTAAGTCTTCCCTCCTTCTTGCTAGTACTTTCTGCCATTTCTGGAAAGCTATAGCAGTAGTAATAAAAATAATAATGTTGTGATATACTCTTAAGCCTTTCCTGCTTCTTGCTAACACTTTTTACCATTTATGAGAAGCTATAACAATAGCAGTAGTAATAATAATAATCTTGTATATTCTTAAGCCTTTCCTCCTTTGCTAGTGCTTTCTGCCAATTTTGAGAAGCAATGCTAATAATCTTGTGATTATTATTAATCCTGTTCAACATCTTTATTAATGACTTAGATGAAGGGCTAGAAGGCATGATCATCAAGTTTGCAGATGACAACAAATTGGGAGGACAGCTAATACTCCAGAGGACAGGAGCAGAATTCAAAACTATCTCGACATATTAGAGAGATGAGTCAAAACTAACAAAATGAAGTTCAACAGTGACAAATGCAAGATACTCCACTTTGGCAGGAAAAACGAAATGCAAAGATACAAAATGGGGGATGCCTCGCTCGAGAGCAGTACGTGTGAAAAAGATCTTGGGAGTCCTCGTGGACAACAAGTTAAACATGAGCCAATGTGATGTGGCGGCAAGAAAGCCAATGGGATTTTGGCCTGCATCAATAGGAGCATAGTGTCTAGATCTAGGGAGGTAATGCTACCCCTCTATTCTGCTTTGGTGAGACCACACCTGGAATATTGTGTCCAATTCTGGGCACCACAATTGAAGAGAGATATTGACAAGCTGGAATGTGTCCAGAGAAGGGCGACTAAAATGATCAAGGGTCTGGAGAACAAGCCCTATGAGGAGCGGCTTAAGGAGCTGGGCATGTTTAGCCTGAAGAAGAGAAGGCTGAGAGGAGATATGATAGCCATGTATAAATATGTGAGAGGAAGCCACAGGGAGAGAGCAAGCTTGTTTTCTGCTTCCTTGGAGACCAATGGCTTCAAACTACAAGAAAGGAGATTCCATCTGAACATGAGGAAGAACTTCCTGACTGTGAGAGCCGTTCAGCAGCGGAACTCTCTGCCCCGGAGTGTGGTGGAGGCTCCTTCTTTGGAAGCTTTTAAACAGAGGTTGGATGGCCGTCTATCAGGGGTGATTTGAATGCAATATTCCTGCTTCTTGGCAGGGGGTTGGACTGGATGGCCCATGACGTCTCTTCCAACTCTTTGATTCTTTGATATACTCTTAAGCCTTTTGTGCTTCTTGCTAACTCTTCTGCCATTCATAACAATAGTAATAATCTTTTGATGTAATCTAAAGCCTTTCGTGCTTCTCATTAACACTTTATGAGAAGCTATAACAATAGTAATAGATGATATAATCTAAAGCCTTTCCTGCTTCTTGCTCACCCTTTCTACCATTTATGAGAACCTATAACAACAATAATTACCTTTTGAAATACTATTGAGCCTTTCTTGCTTTTTTCTAACTCTTTTGGCTATTTGTGAGGAGTCATAATGACAATATCAATAACAATAATCTTGTGATGTACTCTTCAGTTCCTACTGTTTCTTGCTAGCGCTTCTGCCATTTGTAACAATAGTAATAGTAATAATCTTGTGATACACTCTTAAGCCTTTCCTCCTTCTTGCTAGCGCTTTCTGCCATATTTGAGAGTCTTTCCACATAGCCATAGAAGCCAGTATATTAAGGCAGAAAATCCCGCAATATCTGCTTTGAACTGGGTTATCTGAGGGCACTTCCACCTGCCATATAACCCAGAATATCGAGGCAAAAATATCCCACAATATCTGCTTTGAAGTGGACTATCTGAGGGTCCTTCCACACAGCCATATAACTCAGAATATCAAGGCAGAAAAAAACCCTACATTTTCTGCTTTAAACTGGAATATATGGCAGTGTGGGCTCGTTTCAAAGCAGATATTGTGGGATTTTCTGCCTTAATATTCTGGGTTACATGGCTGTGTGGAAGGGCCCTTAGTTATCTGAGTCCACGCTGCCATATATTTATTTATTTATTTATTTAGAACAAGGGACTCGGGCCGGTTTACAATAGAGGAATTCATACACAATAGTTTAAAACAACACATCCAATAATACACTGATATAAAACACATTAAAATACAATCATATAATTTCATAAGGCCAAGTCCGAATAAAATCATTCATCCCCGTCCGTCCGTGTGGTCAAACTTTATTGACTCACTCATCAATGCCAGATTCCAGAGTCAGGTTTTCACCAACTTTCTAAAGGTCAGAAGGGAAGGGGCAGTTCTAATCTCCAATGGGAGAGAGTTCCAGAGCCGAGGGGCCACCACCGAGAAGGCCCTGTCCCTCGTCCCCACCAGACATGATCACGAGGGTGGTGGGACAGAGAGCAGGGCCCCTCCAGAAGATCTTAACAACCTTGATGGTTCGTAGGGGAGAATCCGTTCAGACAGGTAAGCTGGGCCGGAGTCGTTTAGGGTTTTATAGGTCAACACCAGCACTTGAATTGTGCTCGGAAGCTAATTGGCAGCCAGTGGAGCTGGTGCAACAGAGGAGTAGTATGCTCCCTGTACCCCACTCCTGTTAGTAATCTGGCTGCCGCCCGTTGGACTAACTGCAGCTTCCGGGCAGTCTTCAGATGCAACCCCACGTAGAGAGCGTTGCAGTAGTCTATACGGGACCAGAGTGTGGACCACCGTGGCCAAGTCAGACTTCCCAAGGTATGGGCGCAGCTGGCACACAAGTTTTAATTGTGCAAAAGTTCCCCTGACCACCGCCGAGACCTGGGGTTCCAGGCTCAGCGATGAGTCCAGGATCACTCCCAAACTGCGAACCTGCACCTTCAGGGGGAGTGTAACCCTGTCGAGCACAGGCTGTAACGCTATGCCCTGTTCGGCCTTTTGACTGACCAGGAGGACCTCTGTCTTGTCTGGATTTAGTTTAAATCTGTTGGCCCTCATCCAGTCCGTTACAGCGGCCAAGCACTGGTTCAGGACTTGAATAGCCTCCTTAGTAGCAGGTGGAAAGGAGTAACAAAGTTGGACATCATCTGCTTACAGATGACACCGAACCCCGAAACTCCGGATGATCTCTCCCAACGGCTTCATGTATATGTTAAACAAGGGGACAGTACTGAACCCTGCGGGACTCCACAATACAATATAATCCAGTTAAATGGGGATTTTATACAGCTGTGTGGAAGTGGCCTGGGAAGCCATCTCCATAATCTGTTACCCAGTTTAAAAACTTCCTTCCTTCTTGCTAATCTTTCTACCATGTATGAGAAGCTATAACAATAGTAATAATAATAATAATAATAATAATATGTGTCTCATTGTGGAGAGAAAAAGCAGGGTATAAACAAACATAATAACAATAGACTCTGAGACTGTCTTCATTCTTGCTAATGCTTCTGCCATTCACAAGAATAGTAGTAGTAGGAATAAACTTGTGATGTACCCTTAAGCCTTTCCTGCTTCTTGCTGAAGGTTTCTGCCATTTATGAGAAGCTATAATAATAACAATAATCTTAAGCCTTTCTTGCTATTTTGCTAACACTTTTGGCTATTTGTGAGGA
Organism: Anolis sagrei; assembly: GCF_037176765.1. Lineage (NCBI taxonomy): Eukaryota > Metazoa > Chordata > Lepidosauria > Squamata > Anolidae > Anolis > Anolis sagrei. The sequence goes on along the minus strand of NC_090030.1, from coordinate 30,083,624 downwards.
GCCATAACAGTATCAATAATAATAATCTTGTGATATATTCTTAAGCATTTCCTGTTTCTTGCTAGCGCTTCTAGTAAGAACATAACAATAATAGACTGAGACTGTCTTGATTCTTGCTAATGCTTCTGCCATTCAAATGTTTTAATTGTTCTTTGTTATTGTAGGCATTGAATTGTGCCATTTGTAAACCGCCCTGAGTCACCTTCGGGCTGAGAAAGGCGGTATATAAATATGGATAATAATAATAATAATAATCATTTATTTATTGTGTCAGGAGCAAACCAACCAGTTGTATTGCATTTTCAAACAAACAAACAAAACAAAGTTTGCAAGCTTGAATAATAATAATAATTCACAACAATAGTAGTAATAGGAATAATCTTGTGGTGTACTTTTAAGGTTTTTCCTGCTTCTTGCTAACACTTTCTGCCATTTCTGAGAAGCTATTACAACAGCAATAATAATTTTGTTATATACTCTTAAGCCTTAACTTCTTCTTGTGACCACTTTCTGCAATTTCTGAAAAGCAATAACAGTAATAATATGCTTGCTATATAATCTCAATGACAATCTTGTGATATACTCTTAAGCCTTTCCTGCTTCTTGCTAACACTTTCTTTCATTTCCCACAACATCTGTTTTGAAGATTACCTGAGGGCCCTTCCACACAGCCATATAACCCAGAATATCAAGGCAAAAATATCTGAATTTGAAGTGGATTATCTGGGGGCCCTTCAAATAAACCCACATTTTCTGCTTTAAACTGGAAAATATGGCAGCATGGACTTGGTTCAATGCAGGTATTGTGCGATTTTCTGCCCTGAAATTCTGATTTGTATGGATATATGGAAGGGCACTGAGTCCACGCTGCGATATAATCTGGTTAAATGGGGATTTTATACAGCGGTGTGGAAGGGGCCTGAGAAGTCATCATCACCATCATCTGTTATGCAGTTTAAAAACTTCCTCCCTTCTTGCTACTGCTTGCTGCCATTTATGAGAAGTTATAACAACAGTAATAGTAATAATAGTAATAGTAATAATAATCTGAGTCTCCTTGTGGAGAGAAAAAGCAGGGTATAAATAAATACAATAACAAGACTCTGAGATTGTGGTGCACTTTTTATTTATTTATTTAATTTATTGATCAACTTTATATACCACCACTCCCCGAAGGCTCGGAGCGGTTTACAATATACATATGCAATACATTATTTAAAATCAAAGAAAAAAATTAAGCCTTTCCTGCTTTTTGCTAACACGTTCTGCCATGTATTGTCGAAGGCTTTCATGGCCGGAATCACTGGGTTGTTATAGGTTTTTTCGGGCTATATGGTCATGTTCTAGAGGCATTCTCTCCTGACGTTTCGCCTGCATCTATGGCAAGCATCCTACAACAACCCACTTTCTGCCATTTCTGAGAAGCTATAACAACAATAATAATCTTGTTATACTCTTAAGCTTTAACTCCTTCTTGCGACCACTTTCTGCTATTTCCGAGAAGCTGTAACAGTAATAACAAGCTTGTTATATAATCTCAGTGATAATAAAAATATTGTGATATACTTTTATGTCTTTCCTGCTTCTTGCTAACACTTTCTTCCATTTCCCACAACATTTGCTTTGAAGTGGATTACCTGAGGGCCCTTCCCAGAATATCAAAGCAAAAAAATCCCACTACATCTGAATTTGAAGTGGACTATCTGTGGGTCCTTCAGATAAACCCATATTTTCTGCTTTAAACTGGAAAATATGGCAGTGTGGACTCGGTTCAAAGCAGGTATTGTGGGATTTTCTGCCTTGAAATTCTGAGTGGGCACCGAGTCCACGCTGCGATATAATTCGCTTCAATTTGGATTTTATATAGCGGTGTGGAAGGGGCCTGAGAATTCATCATCATCATCTGTTTCCCAGTTTACAAATCCCCCATTTCTTGTATTGTTGAAGGCTTTTATGGCTGGAATCACTGGGTTGTTATAGATTTTTCGGGCTATATGGCCATGTTCTAGAAGCATTCTCTCCTGATGTTTTCCCTGCATCTATGGAAGGAATCCTGAGAGGTTGTGAGATCTGTCGGAAACTAGAAAGTGCAGTTTATATATCTGGAATAAAGTCACCTGCGGGCTGAGAGGGTCATTATATATATTTTTTTACTGCTTTAATGATTGCTCTACTGTTTATGGATGTATTTTAATTTGATTTATGTCTAAGTGTAATTGTATAATTGTAATAGTTTGTGCTGGCATCGAATGTTTGCCATTACCTATGTGGAAACTGCTTTGAGTCCCCTTCGGGGTGAGAAAAGCGGTATACAAATATCGTAAACAAATATTGTAAATAAATATATAAATATAGAAAATAAAAAAAATCAAGGTGATCAATTGCAGCATCCAACAAACAGCATCAAACAGACAAGAGCTCTTTCTCCCACCGTGAGCACTGTTCTACACGTATATAAACCCCAGTAGGGTAGTTTCCAACACACCTCACAACCTCTGAGGATGCTTGCCATAGATGCAGGTGAAACATCAGGAGATAATGCTTCTAGATCAGTGTTTCTCAACCTTCCTAATGCCGCGACCCCTTAATACAGTTCCTCATGTTGTGGTGACCCCCAACCATAAAATTATTTTAGTTGCTACTTCGTAAGTGTAATGTTGCTACTGTTATGAATCATAACGTAAATATCTGATATGCAGGATGTATTTTCATTCTCTGGACCAAATTTGGCACAAATACCTGATACGGCCACATTAGAATACTGGTGGGTTTAGGGGGGATTGATTGATTTTGTCATTTGAGAGTTGTAGTTGCTGGGATTTATAGTTCACCTACCATCAAAGAGCATTCTGAACTCCACCAATGATTGAATTGTACTTGGCACACAGAACTCCCATGACCAACAGACAATACTGGAAAGATTTGGTGGGTATAGACCTTGAGTTTGGGAGTTGTATTTCACCTACATCCAAAGAACACAAACAATGATGGATCTGGACCAAATTTGGCACAGATGCTCAATATGCCCATATGTGAACACTAGTGGAGTTTGGGAAAAGTAAGCCTTGACATTTGGGAGTTGTAGTTGCAGGGATTTATAATTTATTTATTATTTATTTATTTCGGTTGCTTCTACCCCGCCCTTCTCACCCCGAAGGGGACTCAGGGCGGCTTACAAAAGCAAGGCACAATTCGATGCCCACATCACATAACAGCAATAAAACAAATAACATCAATTAACAATTAAACAACAATTCTTGCATTATAACCTTTAAACCAATACAAACCAATTTCTCCTCATTGACGGTCAGTGTTCGCTACCTCATAGTTCAATTTCCAATTCCACAATTGTCAGTCCTGTCAGTCCTATTCGTCTGGTTGTCCTTATCTAGTTGTCAGATTGCCCAAAGGCCTGGTCCTATAACCACGTCTTTACCTTCCTCCTGAAGGAGAGGAGGGATGTTGATGCCCTAATTTCCCCCGGGAGTGAGTTCCACAGGTGGGGGGCCACCACTAAGAAGGCCCTGCTCCTCGTCCCCACCAGCCTCACTTGGGATAGCGGTGGGGTCAAGAGCAGAGCTTCCCCAGATGATCTCAAATTCCGGGGTGGGACGTAGAGGGAGATACGTTCAGACAGATACACTGGACCGGAACCATACAGGGTTTTGTAGGGGAAAACCAGCACCTTGAATTGTGCTCGGAACTGAACCGGCAGCCAGTGGAGCTGAAACAGCAGGGGGGTGGTGTGCTCCCTGTATGTCGCTCCGGTGAGCAATCTGGCTGCCGCTCGCTGGACCAGTTGAAGTTTCTGAACAGTCTTCAAGGGCAATCTCACGTAGAGTGCGTTGCAGTAGTCTATTCAGGATGTAACAGGAGCGTGGACCACTTAAACCAAAGAGCATTCTGAACATCACCAACGATAGAATTGGGACAAACCTCCCACACAGAACCCTCAGAAAATACTATGTTTTCTCATGGTCTTTGGAGACCCCTCTGGGGGTCCCGACCCCCAGGTTGAGAACCACTGTTCTAGGTGGAGGCGAAACGTCAGGAGAGAATGCTTCTAGAACATGGCCATATAGCCCGACAAACCTACAATCCCGCCTTCTTGTTAATGCTTCCCGGTAAGGACTTTTTGAAGGAAGGAAGGAAGGGAGGGGGGGCGGCGTACCTTGTAGAAGGCCCCGTTGGAGCCGCGCACCTCGACCACGAGCTCCTCCATGTCGTCGTCGTCCTCTTCGGCGGCGGTGGAGGCGGAGGAAGCGGCGGCGGCGGAGAAGGAGGAGGAAGGGGGCCCGCCGCCGCCCCCTCCGCCCCCGCGGCCTAGCCGCCCCCCTGCCGCCGCCGTCGTGATGGCCGCCCCGCCGCCCTTCTTGGGCCCGGCCTCGGCGTCCCTCAGGTGGCGGCGGCGCAGCGCGGGACGGGGCGCGGGAGGCGGCGGCGGCTGCGGCGGAGGAAGCGGCGGCTCCTTCCTCTTGGCCTCCTCCTCGGCGCGGCTGGGCGTCGTGGTGGTCGCCGTGGCCCGCGGAGGCCCAGGGAGCGCGGCGGGAAAACGCGGCCGAGGCCTGGAAGGAGGGCGGAGAGAGGCTGGCGGGCGGCGGCGAGGAAGCAGGAGGAAGAGGAGGAGGAGGAGGCGGAGCGCCGCTGTGTCCACATGAAAGGCCTGGCGCCCTCACGTGAGGCGGCGGCGGCGGAGGAGAAGGCCGTAATGGCGGGCGAGCGGCGGTGGGCGGGGCCGGACAGCGCGCGCCTGCGCAGTCGCCGCAACAGCCGGGTCAACCCTGGTCGCTCACTCCCTCCCGCTCCCGCCTGGCGCTAAATCTCGCGAGAGTATACCCACAGTGTCTATATTCCTCCGCGTAATCTCGCGCGAATGGGTGACAGGATGAGGGGGGAGTCTACGCGCGTGCGCAGTCGCCCCAACAGACTAGTCTCTCGCTAACTCCCTCCCGTCTGGCTCTAAGTATCGCGAGAGCATACACAGTGTCTATCTTTCCTCGTCCTCTCCTCCCCGTAATCTCGCGCGAATAGGCGACAGAATGAGGGGGGGAGTTTACGCGCCTGCGCAGTCGCCCCAACAGATAAGTCTATCGCTATCTCCCTCCCGTCTGGCTCTAAGAATCGCGAGAGTATACACAGTGTCTATCCTTCTTCGTTCTCTCCTCCCCGTAATCTCGCGCGAATAGGTGACAGAATGAGTGGGGCAGTCTGACTACGCGCCTGCGCAGTCGCCGCAACAGATGGGTTAGCTCTGATCTCTCACGCCCTCCCGTTTGGCGCTAAGTATCGCGATAGTATACCCACAGTGTTCATACTCCCTGCCGTCCCTTCCGCGTAATCTCGCGCGAATAGGTGACAGAATGAAGGAGGGAGTCTACGCGCCTCCTTCTCGTTTGGCGCTAAGTCTCGCGAGAGTATACCCACAGCATCTATACTCTCTGCCCTCCGCTCGCGCGAATAGGCAACAGAATGAAAGGGGGGGGGAGTCTACGCGCCTGCGTAATCGCCCGAACTGACTGGTCTCTCGCTCACTACCTCCCTCCCGTCTGGCGGTAAATATCGCGAGAGTATACACAGTATCTATCCTTCCTCGTCCTCTCCTCCCCGTAATCTCGCGCGAATAGGTGACAGAATGAGTGGGGCAGTCTGAATACGCGCCTGCGCAGTAGCCGCAACAGACGGGTTAGCTCTGGTCTCTCCCTCCCGTAATCTCGCGCGAATAGGTGACAGAATGAAGTGGGGAGTCTACACGCCTACTTCCCGTCTGGCGCTAAGTCTCGCGAGAGTATACCCACAGCGTCTATACTCCCTGCCCTCCCCGCTCACTACCTCCCGTCTGGCTCTAAGTATCGCGAGAGTATACACAGTGTCTATCCTTTCTCGTCCTGTCCTCCTCGTAATCTCGCGCGAATAGGCGACAGAATGAGGGGGGGTCTACGCGCCTGCGCAGTCGCCCCAACCGACTGGTCTCTCGCTCACTACCGCCCTCCCGTCTGGCGCTATATATCGCGAGAGTTAAAACAGTCTATCCTTCCCCGTCCTCTCCTCCTCGTGATCTCGCGCGAAGAGGTGACAGAATGGAGGGAGTAGGGAATCGTGCGTCTGCGCAGTCAGGCTCACTCGCTCGGTACCGCGAGAGTATATTCACAGTATGTATACGCCCCTCCGCGTAATCTCGCGCGACGGGGTGACATAATAGGGGAGTCCGCCAGCCCGCGCCTGCGCAGTCGCTCTAAAAGCCGGGTCAACCCTGGTCACCCGCTCACACTCTCGCTCCCGTTGGCTCTAAGTATCGCGAGACACACACAGTGTATATACTCCGTCGCCTTCCCCTCCGCGTAATCTCGCGTGAAGAGGTGACAGAATCGGGGAGAATCCCTATGTTCGCTAAATAACGCGAGACTCTGTCGCCCAGGCATGGACTGCAGCCCAGCGCGGAGTGAGGCGCTTCCACCAAGTTCGAGGAGGAAGGAGCAGGCGCATGCGCACTGGTGGCCCTTTGAGTTTTAGTGTCTGCACAGGGCATGGTCCAACTTGAGCCTTCCAGGAGTGTTGAACTCCAACTCCCACCATTCCTAACAGCCTCAGGCCCCTTCATAGAATCATAGAATCAAAGCAGGAATTAGGGGTCTTTGCCAGGAGGCAGAAACCAATTAGACTCATCAAAGAGTTCTTTTTCCCTGGCGAGACAGAGAAGCACCCAATCCCTGATTTTTCCCAGTAAAAGGTCTCACCAAGTTGAAAGAAGTGCCACCGAGGTTTATTAGCGATTCAGCTGAAAAGGATGCAGAGCGGCAATCATTCGCCAAGCAGAGCATGTGGTTACAGAAGTAATGGCCATTTTTGTAGAAAACTAGCTGACCCTGCCACGCATTGCTGTGGCCCAGTTTGGTGATCTGGAAAATAAAGTAATGAGTCATTGGTTCTTTTGATTTCTAATATATGTAATGTCTTTCTGCTTGTGGGTAAACAGTATTTCTTCTTGTTTCTTTGTCAGTGTTGATGTGGAGATTGTCTGGTTTGCCTACTCTGGAACATGCAACATATTATTGTCCTTCTTTAGGGGTCCCTTTCACATCTGTCTTTCACCTGACTGCACAGACTGACGCACGATTCCCGACTCCCTCCATTCTGTCACCTCTTCGCACGAGATTACGAGGAGGAGAGGACGAGGAAGGATAGATACACTGTAAACTCTTGCGATATATAGCGCCAGACGGGAGGGAGGTAGTGAGCGAGAGACCAGTCAGTTGGGGCGACTGCGCAGGCGCGTAGACTCCCCCCCCTTCATTCTGTCGCCTATTCGCGCGAGATCTTTCACATCTATCTTTCACATCGTATCTCTGCCTATGAACCCACCAGGACTCTAAGATCTTCTGGGGAGGCCCTGCTCTCGATCCCGCCTGCATCGCAAGCACGGCTGGCGGGGATGAGGGACTGGGCCTTCTCTGTGGTGGCCCCTCGGCTGTGGAACACCCTTCCCATGGACATTAGATCAGCCCCTTCGTTAATGGTGTTTCGAAGAAAACTAAAAACCTGGCTGTTTGAACAGGCGTTCGGATAAACAATGCAATGAATATGATGAATATAGGAAACGGTATTATGGATGACGATTTGGATCACGATTCTAGTTACGAGACGCTAATGTGTTGTTATTGATGTGTCATTATTTGTATATTATGCTGTTAATGGTTTTTAAATATTGTATGTGTTGGATTGACTTTTTGCTCTTGTTGTGAACCGCGTTGAGTCGCCTACGGGCTGAGAAACTGCGGTATACAAGCAAAGTAAATAAATAAATCTACGATACTATATCTCTGTGTGTGTGAATCATATCTATCTATCTCTATCTATCTATGGCTGGTTGGTCTTTGTCAGGAGGACTTTGATTACGTTTTCTTGAGTTCTGTGTGCCAAATTTGGTTCGATTCCATCGTTGATGGAGTTCAGAATGCGCTTTCATTGTGGGTGAACTATAAATCCCAACACCTACAACTCCCAAATTACAAAATCATAATTTTTTGAGTGATGGTCACTCCTTATGTTGTGAGACCTTTTGTTGCCAAATTTGGAGTGAATTTGTTCATTGGTTCTTTTGTTTTTAAGGTACTCCTTATGCACAGAGCATTTATATATAGATAGATGCATCTATCCATATGTATGGGAGGATGGCTCTTTGTCAGGAGGACTGTGATTGCGTTATCTTGCCCTGGTGAAGGGAGTTGTAGTGGATGGGGTAAAGTTTTTTCTGTTGGTCATGAGGGTTCTGTGTGGGAAGTTTGCCCCCATTCTGTCGTTTGTGGGGTTCAGAATGCTCTTTGATTGTAGGTGAACACTGAATCCCTGGGACTACAACTCCCAAATGTTAAGGTGTATTTTCCCCAAAGTCTATCTGTTTTCATATTCGTGCCAAGTGTGGTCCAGATCCATCATTGCTGGAGTCCACAGTGTTCTCTGGATGTAGGTGTACTACAATTCCGAAACGAAAGGTCAATGCCCACCAAACCCTTCCAGTATTATCTGTTGCTCATGGGAGTTCAGTGTGCCAAGTGTGGTTGAAAAACGGTAAATCCCAGAACAGAGGAGTACATTGTTCTAAAAGTGAAAAAGCTTGGTTCAATTCATTCCTCCGGGACTGGACACAGAGGGTGGAGTGGCCAGGCCAAAGCTCTGAAAGCTCCTACCTTTGCTGTGGAGTTCCCCAGGGTGCTATCCTCTCGCCCCTGTTATTTAACATCTACATCTGACCACTTGCTGGACTGGTGCGGAGCTTTGGCATAGAGTGCTACCAGTATGCAGATGATACCCAGCTACTCTTGCGTCTCGAACCTGGAACAACTGCGATTCCTGAGAACTTTAAGCTGTGTTTGGAAGCAGTGATGAGTTGGCTACGAGCAAGCAGACTAAAAGTCAATCCTGCAAAAACTGAGATACTCTGGCCGGCCAGCCACCAGAATTAACCCAGTCTCTGCCTGATTTCGATGGGGAAGCTCTGGTTCCGTCTGCCACTGTTAAAAGCCTTGGGGTTGTGTTGGACTCATAGCTGACGATGGAGGCCCAGATCACTGCCATAAGTAAGCAGGGCTTTTTTCATCTTCGCCAGGCAAGGAAATTGGCATCCTACCTTTCGGTAGAAGCATTGACAACAGTAATCCACGCAACAGTCACCACGAGGTTGGACTATTGCAATGCCTTATATGCTGGCCTTCCGAAGTCAACGACCCAGAAGATTCGGATGGTCCAAAATGTGGCAGCCAGGCTGCTAGCAGGATCATCTATAAGATCTCATATTACACCGATTCTGCAACAACTGCATTGACTACCAATAGAACAACAGATCTCTTACAAGATACTGATCCTGACATTGAGAGCTCAAAATGGCCAAGGACCTTTATATCTTAGGGACCGCCTCATTCCTTTTCCCCATCAGTGGTCACCTCGATCCACCCAGGAAAATCTCTTCTACATACCGGGTCCTAGGGAGGCACATTTGGAAACTACAAGGCATAGAGCTTTTTCGATCAATGCTCCAATTCTGTGGAACTCATTGCCTTCATATATTAGAGCAATGTCGGAGTTGCGACCTTTTGCAAAGGCGCTCAAGACTTGGCTGTTTGGCTGTGCATTTAAGTAACCGGATCAAATTTTGCCATAGTCACTGCTGAATGTTTTTATGTTGAATTTTTTATGTTGAATTTTTTTATATGAATGTTTTTATATTTAATGTTTTTATATTTAATGTTTTATATTGTGGATAAACTGTTTTAAATTGTAAGTCGCTCGGAGCACCTTGGTAGAGAGCGACTAATTAAGAAATAAAATGATGATGATGATGATGATGATGATGATGATGATGATGATCTGTAGATTGCTGAGCTGACTATGAGCCAGAAGTAGCCAAATTATCTGAAGAAACAACGGGCAAGCAATTAAAGGACATAATGGAGGACTGGAACCTGAACTCCAGAAAATGTCCTCTATTTGGAAAAAACGAGCTATGCCCCAACAGCACCAATTTAACTTCAGTGCTTAGTCTCACTCCCTCAGACTCAAAATTCCAGGTAATAGATGAGTTCCTGGAGAGCCATTCAGACACTCCCCCTCCTCCCTGCAACCAAAGGATATACAACAGAAAAAATAATACTACACTCAATACCACATCAAAAAACTTCAACAGCTCTGCTATAAAAGAGGCTTCAGTCCCAGGAAGTGATTGCCCTACTCTCTCAGCACTCCAAAAGAGACTCAGAGAAATGTCTGAAGATAGTGGAGAAGTAGATAATATTATCCAACATTTTCGTTTATTCAACGTTCTACTGGCCTGTTTATGTTGGATAAGTGAGACTATTGTACGAGAAAGTTGGCTACTTGCACTTGAAAATGCCAGGTTTATTTTGCATACAATAAATTAATTCTTAAACCGAATCAATGTGTTGTCGAACGCTTTCATGGCCAGAATCACTGCGTTGCTGTGAGTTTTCTGGGCTGTATGGCCATGTTCCAGAAGCATTGTCTCCTAATATTCTATCCGACTCTGGGTGGTGGTGCTCATCTCCATTTCTAAGCCAAAGAGTTGGTGTTATCTGTAGACACCTCCAAGGTCATGTGGCCAGCATGACTGAAGAAAGTGCTGTTACCTTACTGCAAAAGCGGTACCTATTGATCTACTCACATTTGCATGTTTTAGAACTGCTAACAGTTCTGTTGGCAGAAGCTGGGGCTAACAGTGGGAACTCACTATGCTCCCTGGATTCAAACCGCCAACCTTTTGGTCAGAAAGTTCAACAGATTAGCAGTTTAATCTGCTGTGCCACCAAGGAGCCCCAAGTTTCTCTTATGTTGTTATTTATTTGTTCTGTCGCTTCCAACTTTTCATGATGTTACGATGCCAGGGCTCTGCCTTTGCAGAGGCAGAGATGAACCAAACAAAAACCCAGTTTGTTTAAAACAACTTAATTAATACAGCACTTACTTTCTGGCTGTTTTAATAGTCCAAAATATAAAACATAAAGATTGCACTCAGACACAGAATACAAAACAAAAACAGCAAACACTGTTGCAGGTTCAAGATAACTCTGTAGTCAAAAGGTCCAGTCCAGTGGTCAGACTCCAAGAGTTCAATAAACAAAGTCCAGGGATCAAAAGTCTATACCATAGTCAAAAGCCAGTCCAAAGGTTCAAGGTTCCAGGATTCCAAAGCTTCAGGAGACAGTTCAGGACAACACAAATCCAGAAACCTGGGGGAAAACCAGCAGCATCTACCACCAACATAATACTTTTCTCCCGAAGATCAGTCCCAAATCTAGCTCCTTATATCCAGAAACACCCAGCTATCTCTTGCATACCTCCCCCCTTAATTGCTTTCACTCGAGAACTCTTACAGATTACTCAACCCTTTAGAACTAAGACTTCCATCACCAACTGCTAGACCTGCAACCACCAACCACCCTCAACTACAGAACATGATACATCACAAATGACCTCATGGATCAGTCCAGCCTAGAGATCCCTGTTGGCCGTGGCCACCCCCAGCTCTTTCAAAGTCAAGCCAGTCACTTCAAGGATACCATCCATCCACCTTGCACTTGGTCGGCCCCTCTTCCTTTTTCCTTCCATTTCCCCCAGCATCACTGTCTTCTCTAAGCTTTCCTGTCTTGTCATGATGTGGCCAAAATACGTCATCTTTACCTGCAAGGAGGCCCCTCGAGTGCTGGACGAGTGCCTGGCCGCTGTGGCTATCTGGATGAGGGAGAACAAGCTGAAGATCAATCCCGACAAGACAGAGGTCCTCCTGGTCAATTGTAAACCGGATCAGGGTATAGGGTGGCAACCTGTGCTGGACGGGGTTACACTCCCCCTGAAGTCACAGGTCCGCAGCTTGGGAGTCCTCTTGGATTCATCACTTATGCTTGAGGCTCAGGCGTCGGCAGTGTCTGGGAGGGCTTTTGCATAACTAAGACTTGTGCGCCAGCTGCGACCGTACCTCGCAAAGGCTGATTTGGCTGGGGTGGTACATGCCTTAGTCACCTCTAGGTTGGATTACTGTAATGTTCTCTACGTGGGGCTGCCCTTGAAAATGGCTCGGAAATTCCAACTGGTTCAACGGGCGGTGGCCAGGATGTTAACTGGCGCCCCTTACAGAGAGAGGTCAACCCTCCTGTTTAAGGAGCTCCATTGGCTGCCGTTTACCTACTGAGCCCAATTCAAGGTGCAGTTGCTTACCTACAAAGCCCTAAACGCTTTGGGACCTGCCTACCTGCGTGACCGCATCTCCGTATACGAACCCACGCGCTCCCTCCATTCATCCGGAGAGGCCCTGCTCACGATTCCACCTGCGTCGCAGGCTCGTTTGGTGGGGACGAGGGACAGGGCCTTCTCTGTCGTTGCCCACCAACTTTGGAACACCCTCCCCAAAGACATTAGACTAGCACCCACATTGGCAGTCTTTAGGAAGAACTTGAAGACCTGGCTATTCCGATGTGCCTTTCCGGAATAGGATAACCTCCAGCACTACGTCCCAGAAGCACTTTATTAGAGCTTTAGACTCTCTGCACATTGCACTTGCCCAGAATCCCAACATATCACCTCTTACACCCAGCACTTTTTTAACCTGTACCCTTCATTGGCCTGGCCCTGGTTTTATTGCGTAATAGTGTAATGTTTTGTTTCTGTTATTGCTTATGTTTTTAATTTGCTTGCATTGTATTGTTATTGTCTGTTGTTGTTTGAGGCCTTGGCCTTTGTAAGCCGCATTGAGTCCTTCGGGAGATGCTAGTGGGGTACAAATAAAGTTTAATAATAATAATAATAATAATAATAGTAATAATAATAATAATATCCTTCCCGCCAGTGAGCAGTTTCCTGAAGTATGGGCTGATTAGGTCTTCTTGTGGTCCAAGGCATGCTCAGAATTTTCCTCCAACACCACAATTCAAAAGTGTCTCTCTTCCTTCGCTCAGCCTTCCTTATTATGGTCCAGCTTTCACATCCATAGGCTACTATGGGGAATACCATTGCTTTAACTATGCAGCTCATCTTTGTCAGTTTGTTGTCTCTATTCTTCACTATTTTATTGAGATTGGTCCCTAAGTTTCTCTCAGCGTTGCTATAAATCAAAAATGACCTAAAGGCACTCAAAAGCAATGCATGTATGGCCTTGTTTAAAACATTGGTTGGAAAATACTTTTACTTACTTAGGCGATCCCTTGTTGTCCGAGTAGGATAGTCTTCCAAGATCAGTGTACTGGCGGTGGGTCCATAGGTGACTGTGGAGCCCTATTCTTGATCTGCATCATCTTCCACAGTGAGGGCATCGGTTTACAGATGGAAGGCAGTCCCGGTCGGGGTTGGCTTGATGCGCCTTCCTCTTGGCATGTTTCTCTCTTTCACCTTCTATTCGTGGCCCTTCAAATTCTACAGCACTGCTGGTCATAGCTGACCTCCAGCTGGAGTGCCCAAGGGCCAGGGCTTCCCAGTTTTCAGTGTCTATGCCAGAGTTTTTAAGGTTGGCTTGGAGCCCATCTTTAAATCTCCTGCCCATTGACATTCCGTTTTCCATTCTTGAGTTTGGAGTAGAGCAACTACTTTGGGAGACGGTGGTCAGGCATCCAGACAATGTGGCAGAGTTGATGGCGGAGTACCATGACTTCAATACTGGTGGTCTTTGCTTCTTCCAGCACACTGACATTTGTCTCCTTGTCTTCCCAAGAGATTTGCAGGATTTTCCAGAGGCAGCGCTGCTGGAATCATTGCAGGAGTTGCATGTGACGTCTGTAGACAGTCCACGTCTCGCAGGCATATAGCAGGGTTGGGAGGACAATAGCCTTATAAAGAAGCACCTTGGTCTCCCTAGGGATGTCCGATCCTCAAACACTTTCTGCTTTATTTGGAAAAAAGCTGCACTTGCAGAGCGTAAGTGGTGTTGTATTTCAGTGTCAATGTTGAATTTGATGATCAACCCCCCCCCCCCCCCAAAGCCTTTTTTCCAAAGGCTTTGGAAAAAAGAAAGATAGAAAACACACACTTTTAATGACCCTTTCCATTCCCAGGTCCTTGTATGTCTGTGTGTGGTGGGTGTTTGTTGACTCTATAAGTAACAACTTACAGTGCTCCAAGGTAACACTTATACTCAGATCTGCTCTCTTTAACCTAGGATTGCTGCACCAGTTGTCTCCCATTTCAGAAATATCACCGCCGGCACTTCTTGGCATTTGGCAAGACAGTTTTAATTGATTCAACAACTCTGGACTCCGAGCGGAGTTGCACCTTCAGCCACTCTATGTGTCAGTGATCAAAAAGTAATTCCATGCGTCGTTGTTTTTCATTTACGCTTAAAAGGGAACTTTCTGTGGCAGAGAGTGTTGGTGACCATCCTTGCCCTTTTCATTGAATCTGTGGCAGGCAGGCCGGGTTGGAGCTGCCGGGGAATCAATTGCAGAGTGGCGCTCGATTAAGGAGCACATCACCTGGAAGTAGAAAGAGGATTAGCAAGGTCAGGAGGTCTTCCAACAGCTGACATCAAACAGAGTAGAAGGTATTCAGGAGGAGTGGGCTAGGAATACAGAAGTGTGAGCAAGAAGTGCTTAAGGAAAACGGAATCAGTTGAAACCAGTGAAGGCCTTGAACTGTGGCGTAAGACTTCGAGAGAAAGAGACAGTTCTATTTAGCTACTTTGAGCAAAAGGAGATGAGGCAGGAAGACCTGGGTCAACATCACAAAGACAACCTCGCTGGGTAAGACCAAAGGCCTGGCTTATCCATCATTCTGTTTCATGAGTCTCCTTTGGGGAGATAAAGCAGGGTATTTATTATTATTATATTATTATTATTATTATTATTATTATTATTATTATTATTATTAACAGTTCCTGGGAAAAATTGAGAGCCAAATTGACAAAGAAAAAATATGGCTGTGGCTCACAAATGGAACTTTGAAAAAGGAGACGGAGGGCCTGATTCTGGCAGCCCAAGAACAAGCCATCTATAATGATAGGCACCTCCTAAAATATGAATGTGTGTTCACCAAAAATATGAAGCTGAAGTCGAGCGTGCCCCCCCCCCTCCCAACAAGGGATGGTGACTTATAGTTCTGCAAAGGACAAAGGTACCAGACTGCACAATAGGGGTTAAGTCTTGGTCAATTTGCCAAGGCCTCAACAACAATGAGGACCCCATGAAACTTCGGGAATAGCTAGACCTTGGAGTCTCTGCCTCTCTCGGGAGCTGTAGTTCTCCAAGGACGGGGAGCAAAGCTTGTTTCCAGAGACACCAGGTCCATTTGGGCCACTCAAGAACTACTGCCAGGACCTTTGTGCAACATCCTTGCGTTTTAGCCATTCCCTATGGACACTCTTTCCCCCCACATGGACAAACCTTATGAAATCTTGCCTTTTATGAACTTTAGATATATGAAATGTGTTTTCTGATTTCTTTGTGTGGCAGAAACCTTTCCCTTTTTCTTCTGACCTTTGTTTCCCCTATATACATGAAGAAACTCCACCAAAGGGACTACAAAGCCCCAAATATTCCAGGAATTTTTTAATCCACAACTTCCTTTTGCATGAACAATAGCCTGGGCAGCTGGTGGCCATCGGAGGAATTGCCCAGCCCTCAGCTTGCCCCTTTGGCAAAAATCTTAATCACATTTCCTCCTGAAGGACAAAAGGTCTTCGAAAAACCTTTTGCCTTCGCTCTGATTAACTCAGCTATCTCCACCAAGAAACAATCACGCCAGTCTCGCCTACATTGTCTCCATATCTGCTGGCTAGTAAAATCCAGACTTTCCTTTACACATGTTGATTCATTCCACTCAAAGCACAATAGATCAGGCTGGCTTGAGATTTCCCCTTTGTCTCGCCGGCCACATGGCATTTCCCCCCCACATTCATTCATAGATTCCTTTGTATCCTTTCATCCCGCCACAAAGGAATCTATGAATGAATGTGGGAAAAAAATCCTTTGTGTCCTTTCATCCCGCCGGGGGACATGAGAGAAGCCTCCTCGCAGGATTGCAAGACATCCGGGCGTTCCCTGGGCAACGTCTTCGTAGACGGCCGATTCTCTCGATCCAGAAGCAACCAGAGACGACTCGCAGCATGCAAACAAGCAAGCAAAACAACCAACGGACCTTTTCAGGACCAACCATGACAATAATCTCAATCAACATCGAAGGCATGTCAGCTGCCAAAGAACAACTGCTTTATGAACTGTGCCGAGATAAGAAATGTGACGTGCTGTGTGTCCAAGAAACACACAGGGATGAACGACAGAAACGACCCAAAGTTCCAGGAATGATCCTAGTAGCGGAAAGACCACATGCGCAGTATGGAAGCGCTGTCTTTGTCAAACCAGGCCTCCAAGTCAGCAGTGCCCACAATACTGAAGAAAACAATATCGAGGTTCTAACAGTTGAGCTTAATAACATCACCATCACTGTAATTTTAGTTTATTTTCACTCTTCATGTTTTTGGTTATCATTTGTGTCTTGTCTTTATTTATTTTAAATCCCGCAACCTCGCCAAATTCTGTTATTTCTGCTAGCCATTTGTTGATTTTATCCAGGGGATCTTCAATAAAGCAGACTATGTCATCCGCAAATGCCCTTGTTTTAAAAGTATATTTCTTTACTTTGAGCCCTTTGTTTGCAGAGATTCTTTGTAATAAGACTTCTAGTACTGTGATGAAAAGTACTGGCGATAGAGGGCACCCCTGCCTAGTGCCCTTCTGGATTGGTATGTTTTCGGAATTTTGTCCGTTTATTGTTATTTTGGCCTGTTGTTGTGCATAGATGGAATTGATTGCGTTCATGTACCGGTATCCTATATCCATTTCTCCAAGCAGGCTTGTGATGAAGTCCCAGTTAACGTTGTCGAATGCCTTCTCGGCATCCAAAAACATAAGGGCAGCTTCTTTCTGGTTGTTTTTCTCGTAATAGTCGATTACATTAATTACGGTCCTTATGTTGTTGCTCAACTGCCTCCCTGGGAGGAACCAACCTGGTCTTCGTTTATGTTTCCTGCCGATATTTCAGTCAATCTCGAGGCCAATATTGCTGTAAATATTTTGTAGTCTATGTTAAGTAATGATATCGGACGGTAATTTTTAACTGATGTGCTATCTGTATCGTTCTTGTGTATCAGTGAAATTGTGGCTGTTTTCCACGTTTCGGGTATTTCTCCTTCTTCTAGAACCCTGTTCACGACTTTTTGAAGCTGCGGGGTTAATATGTCTTGGAAAGTTTTATAATACCTAGTTGTGAGTCCGTCGGGGCCTGGGGCTTTGTCGATCGGGAGTTTCTTAATAACTCTAATAATTTCTTCCTGTGAGATTAAATTGTTTAATTTCTCTCTCTGATTATCTGACAGCCTTTGTATGTTTTGCTTCCCTAAATAGTGCATTATTTTTTCCCTGGGGATCTTTTCATTTTTGTACAATTCTTTATAAAAATTTGCAAATTGATCTATGATTTCGTTTGTTTTGTAGAAGTATTTCCCTTTATCTGCTATTTTTGTTATCAGTCTGCTCTGCTTTTTAGCTGCGATCTTCCTTGCTAGTGCTTTCCCTACTTTGTTTGCATTTTCGAAGTAATATTGCTTAGTGTATTTCAACTTTTTTCCATTTCCTCTAGTTGTAGTGTATTCATGTTTCTTTTTAATATTTCTAATTGGTGAAGTGTTTTCTTTTCTTTTGGGTTTTGCTTTAGATGACATGATCACATCAGTCGCGCCAATCCCTGAGGAATACAAGCATTTTATTGAAATAGTGAAAACCTGCTCACGGGCCTCTATACCGAGGCTGCAGAACCAACTACCTTCAGGGCATTACTCCTGAAACAGCTGCCTTGTTGGAAAACTATTACAGGCTCCACAACAAAGACCCATTTAGTGAGCAGACTCTTCAGGCAGCGCAGAACATTGTGTCCTCCATCTCTGAAGCTAAGAAAGAACAGTGGATCAAGCTGATCACAGAGGTCGACTTGGGCAGGAGCAGCCAGAAGGCGTGGAGGTTGCTAAGACGGTTGAGCAATGACCCCTCACAAACTAATACCCATGCCAACATAAAGGCAGATCAGATAGCACACCAACTCTTGAAGAACGGGAAACCCAACCTTGCCACCAAAGTAGGAAAGAAACCAATAGCCAGACAACCAGAGATTGAGAACAACAACCTTCATGAACCCTTTACATCTACTGAATTGGACATGGCTCTCAACAAATGTAAGAATGGCAAAGCAGCTGGCTTGGATGATCTACGGATGGAACAAATCAAGAACTTTGGTCCCAAAAGCAAAGTACTGGCTACTGGAGCTGATGAACAACTGCACTGCATCCTGTCAGATCCCCAAAATCTGGAGGAAAGCAAGAGTCATTGCCATCTTGAAGCCAGGCAAAGACCGTAATGATCCAAAAAGCTACAGACCAATCTCCCTGCTGTGCCACCTCTACAAAGTTCTGGAGAGACTCATTCTGCATAGAATTATGGGAAAAATAGACCCATGTCTGCCAAGAAGCAGGAATATTGCATTCAAATCACCCCCGACAGATGGCCATCCAGCCTCTGTTTAAAAGCTTCCAAAGAAGGAGCCTCCACCACACCCTGGGGCAGAGAGTTCCACTGCCTTCCCAGACTAGGAATCCCCACCCAAGTCCTAGTAGCACCTTAGCATAACAAATTGTCGCTGCACACCGCACTTTCAACCTTACGTGCCTCCTACCATTTCAGCACTTTTAACCCTTGTACCCCAGTGCGCCGGCCGAACCAGTTTTAATAATGTCCTGATGTTCTGTCATTGTCGTTATTTGCTTATTGTTGATTTGCTTAGTTATTGTGGAGTTATGTTATTTTGCTTATTGTTTGATTTGCTTGTTATTGTGATGTTACGTTCTATATTGTATTATGTTTTGAGGCTTCGGCCTGTGTAAGCCGCATCGAGTCCTCCGGGAGATGCTAGCGGGGTACAAATAAAGTTAATAATAATAATAATAATAATAATAATAATACAGAGACACTCGCAGCTCTTACAGTCAGGAAGTTCTTCCTCATGTTCAGATGGAATCTTCTCTCTTGTAGTTTGAAGCCATTTTTCCGCGTCCTAGTTTCCAGGGCAGCAGAAAACAAGCTTGCTCCCTCCTCCCTGTGGCTTCCTCTCACACATTTATACATGGCTATCATATCTCCTCTCAGCCTTCTCTTCTTCAGGCTAAACTTGCCCAGCCCCTTAAGCCGCTCCTCATAGGGCTTGTTCTCCAGACCCTTGATCATTTTAGTCGCCCTCCTCTGGACACATTCCAGCTCAGAGTCAATATCTCTCTTGAATTGTGGTGCCCAGAATTGGATACAATATTCCAGGTGTGGTCTAACCAAAGCGGAATAGAGGGGTAGCATGACTTCCCTAGATCTAGACACTATGCTCCTATTGATGCAGGTCAAAATCCCATTGGCTTTTTTTGCCGCCGCATCACATTGTTGGCTCATTTTAACTTGTTGTCCACGAGGACTCCAAAATCTTTTTCACACGTACTGCTCTCAAGCCAGGCATCGTCCCCCATTCTGTATCTTTGCATTTTGTTTTTTCTGCCTAAGTGGAGTATCTTGCATTTGTCCCTGTTGAACTTCATTTTGTTAGTTTTCGCCATTCATCTCTCTAATCTGTCAAGGTCGTTTTGAATCCTGCTCCTGTCCTCTGGAGTATTGGCCATCCCTCTCAATTTGGTGTTGTCTGCAAACTTGGTGATCCTGCCTTCTAACCCTTCATCTAAGTCATTCAATGTGACTTAAGCCACATGCAGTCATTGAATTCTTGACAGCAGAAGGTGTCACCCCAAAGGAGATTCATCAGAGATTGCAAGCTGTTTATGGTGATTGTGTTGATGTGAGTTCTGTGCATCATTTGGGTGAGTAAGTTTAAAGATGTTGAGGTGGTAACATCTGACTTGCATAACAAAGAGTTGGTCATCCTGTGACAGCAATCACCGACTTTCACAAGCAAAATGTTGACAGATTGGTTTAAGATGATCGTCGCATCACTCAGAGAGAAATTTCAAGCATAATTGGCATTTCACAAGAATGTGTTAATGCAACCCCAAAGGAGATTCATTAGATAATGCAAGCTGATTATGGTGATTGTGTTAATGTGAGTATTGTGTGTTGTTGGGTGAGTTTCAGGCGTCAGCATTCTGGGTACCCATTGTGCACAGATTTTCCGATAGCCAAGCAAAGCAGTAATGTGACCCACACTTTTTTTGAAATGCCGATTATGCTTGAAATTTCTCTCTGAGTGATACGATGATCGTCCTGAATCAATCTGTCAACTTTTGCTTGTGAAACTTAGTGGTTGCTGTCACAGGACATCCAAATCTTTGTTTGCCATGCAAGGCAGATGTTCCCTCCTCAACATCTTTACACTTACTCGCCCAATGATGCACAGTACTCACATCAACACATTCACTATAAACAGCTTGCATTCTCTGATGAATCTCCTTTGGGGTGACACCTTCTGCTGTCAAGAATTCAATGACTGCATGTTGCTTAAATTGCATTGACCAACTGTCTGCGCAGGGTTCCATACTTTGCACTTTAACAACACAACCGTTCAATGCTAAGACTTCGCACCAAAATGGAACTGTAGAGGAAAGTCTACTGAACAAGCCAGTACCAGCCGCATACCAGTACTGCCATCTGTTGAGGAGTTAGGAAGGTGGAAGCATTACTTTTCATTCAACCCTCGTAGATGTACCTGTTTCATGTGATATATTTGGTCTGTTGTATTTGAGTTCAGAACATTTACATAGCACCATACCAGTGAGTGCCTGTTTGGAGATATATATGAGAAAGTGTGCCAGCATTTCCCTAATTATTTAGATACAGCATTGCCACATCTAAGGGCTGGCAATGTTTCTCATGGTGCACCCGTGAATTATGGTTGTAAGGGATATGGCCATGAATATCTTTTAAGCCATGTCGGAGAGTATATGAGTCATAAAATCAACATATTCCAGTAAATGGCAGTTTTGGCTTCTAAAACAGAGGCTGCAGCAGCAATAATTGACTATTGCATCATCTGCCGCAAATGTAATAAAGGAGCTACTAGTGGAGACATGTCTGGAATGAGTCTATTAAACATCATATTTGAAATTAGAAAGAATAACATCTTGTCTCCGTTGGTAGAAATATACTAATAAAGATAGCAATAACATTAATGCCATTATGGTAGACATCTGTCTTTATTGCCCAAGTAGAAAGTTGTCAAAAAATGAGTGTGAATTTCCCATTAAGTGTCCGAGCTCATATCCATTTTTCTCAGTGAGAATCACAGCTTTCCCTATTTTATATTGTACTAGCTGTCCGCTGCCACGCGTTGCTGTGGCCCAGTCTGGTGATCTGGAAAATAAAGGGAATGAGAAAGTGTTGGTTTCTAATATATGTAATTTCTTTATGCTTGTGGGTAAACAGTATTTCTTGATGTTTGTCAGTGTTGATGTGGAGAGTGTCTGGTTTGCCCACCCTGGAACACAGAATCATAGAATCATAGAATCAAAGAGTTGGAAGAGACCTCATGGGCCATCCAGTCCACCCCCCTGCCAAGAAGCAGGAATATTGCATTCAAATCACCCCTGACAGATGGCCATCCAGCCTCTGCCAAAGTGGAGTATCTTGCATTTGTCACTGTTGAACTTCATTTTGTTAGTTTTGGCCCATCTCTCTAATCTGTCAAGATCGTTTTGGATCCTGCTCCTGTCCTCTGGAGTATTGGCTATCCCTCCCAATTTGGTGTCGTCTGCAAACTTGATGATCCTGCCTTCTAACCCTTCATCTAAGTCATTAATAAAGATGTTGAACAAGACCGGGCCCAGGACGGAACCTTGCGGCACTCCTTTCCAGGATGAAGAGGAAGCATTGGGGAGCATCGCCCTCTGGGTTCGTCCATTTAACCAATTACAGATCCACATCACCGTAGTTTTGCCTAGCCCACATTGGACTAGTTTCCTTGCCAGAAGGTCATGGGGGACCTTGTCGAAGGCCTTACTGAAATCCAGGTACGCTACATCCACAGCATTCCCCGCATCTACCCAGCTTGTAACTCTATCGAAAAAAGAGATCAGATTAGTCTGGCATGACTTGTTTTCGATAAATCCATGTTGACTATTAGCGATGACCGCGTTTGTTTCTAAGTGTTTGCAGACCACTTCCTTAACAATCCTTTCCAGAATCTTGCCTGGTATCGACGTGAGGCTGACTGGACGGTAGTTGTTTGGGTCATCCTTTTTTCCCTTCTTGAAGATTGGGACCACATTGGCCCTCCTCCAATCTGCTGGAACTTCTCCTGTTCTCCAAAAACTATCAAAGATGGTTGCCAATGGTTCCGAAATGACTTCCGCTAGTTCCTTCAATACTCTTGGGTGTAGTTGATCTGGCCCTGGGGACTTGAACTCATTTAGAGCGGCCAGGTATTCCTGTATGACTTGTTTCCCAATTTGGAGTTGGATGCCCTCAAATCCCTCATCCACTCCGTCTTGCTGAGGTTGAAGATGACTTTTTTTTGTGAGAAGACCGAGGCAAAGAAGGTATTAAGTAGTTCTGCCTTTTCCCTATCCCCTGTCAGCATTGCCCCATCTTCTCCTCGAAGAGGCCCTGTTGCCTCCTTGTTTTTCCTTTTTCTACTGACATAAGAAAAGAATCCCTTTTATTGTTTTTAATGTCCCTGGCAAGCCTGAGCTCGTTTTGTGCTTTAGCCTTGCGGACCTTTTCCCTACAGGTGTTGGCTATTTCTTTGAAATCTTCTTTGGTGATTTCTCCCTTTTTCCAATTCTTGTGCATGTCTCTTTTGTGTCTCAGCGCAGTTAGAAGTTCTTTGGACATCCATTCTGGCTTCTTTGCACTTGTCCTATTTTTTTCTTTTTGTTGGCACGGTATCTGTGTCCACGGAATGCTGCTCAGCGTTTCCTTCATTTTTTGGAAATCAGCTCTCCTAAAGTCCAAAATGCGAGTTTGACTTGTCTTAGTTTCGGCCTTC
Organism: Anolis sagrei; assembly: GCF_037176765.1. Lineage (NCBI taxonomy): Eukaryota > Metazoa > Chordata > Lepidosauria > Squamata > Anolidae > Anolis > Anolis sagrei. Next base: position 30,060,614 of record NC_090030.1, on the reverse strand, counting down.
CTTTGTACCTCAAATTGCAGGAGCACATGGTCACTTGCCCCTAAGGATCCTACCACTTCAACCGCATCGATCAGGTCCTCTGCATTTGTTAGGATGAGATCGAGAGTAGCCAATCCTCTTGTTGCCCCTTCTATCTTCTGGACCATAAAATTGTCTGCAAGGCAAGCGAGGAATTTGTTGGACTTTGTACTCTTGGCCGAGCTTGTTTTCCAGCAAATATCGGGATAGTTGAAATCGCCCATGACTACTACATCTCTTCTCTGTGCCTGTTTGGTCAACTGTTGGCAGAAGACTTCATCAAGTTCTTCCTCCTGGCTTGGAGGTCTGTAGTAGACGCCTACAACAAGATCTTTTTGAGTCCCAGTTCCCTTGATTCTTATCCAGATGCTTTCGAGCTGGTTTCCTGGATTGCTGTCATGCATCTCTTCTGCAGCATAAGAGTTTTTGACATATAAGGCTACTCCGCCTCCTCTCCCCTTTGTTCGGTTTCTGTGAAAAAGGTTATAGCCTTTGATGTCTACATTCCAGCGATAGGAGTCATCCCACCAGGTTTCAGTGATGCCTATGATATCATATTTGTGGTGTTGTGCTAAAAGTTGGAGTTCGTCATGTTTATTTCCCATGCTCTGTGCATTAGTGTAAAGACATGTGAGCCCCTGAGATCTTCCCCTGTGCTGTTTTAATGGGATTATTGTGCCTTTGGTACTTGGTCCTTTTTGTGTTTGTGCAGCCCTCCGTTTAGCCTTCTGGCGGTTCCCTGACATTGTGGGTAAAGTAGTGTTCACAAGGCTGTTGTCCCCCTCCCCCAGTGGGCCTAGTTTAAAGTGCGCCTAATGAGGTTTGCGAGTCTGTGAGCAAAAAGGTGTTTTCCTACTTGTGTGAGATGCACCCCATCCCTTGCCAGTAGGCCATCCTCCTAGAAAAGCAGGCCATGGTCAAGGAAGCCAAAGCGTTCCTCCTGACACCATTTTCTAAGCCAGTTATTGACCTGTACATGCAACATATCATTGTCCTTCTTTAAGGGTCCCTTTCAAATCTATGATACCATATCTCTCTGTGTGTGAATCGTATCTATCTATCTATCTATCTATCTATCCATCCATCCATCCATCCATCTATATCTATGGCTGGATGACTCTTTGTCAGGAGGACTTCATTTACGTTTTCTTGCCCTGATGGCCTTAAGTATTGTCTGTTGGTCAAGGGAGTTCTGTGTGGGAAGTCTGCCCCGATTCTGTCGTTCGTGGGGTTCTGATTGCCCTTTGATTGTAGGTGAAGTGTGAATCCCAGTGACCACAACTCCCAAATGTTAAGGTGTATTTTCCCCAAACTCCATCTGTGTTCATATTTGGCGTATTGAGTGCTTGTGCCAAGTTTGGTGCAGATCCATCATTGTTTGAGTCCACCGTGCTCTCTGGATGCAGGTGAACTACAACTCCCAAACTCAAGGTCAATGCCCACCAAACCCTTCCAGTATTTTCTGTTGGTCATGGGAGTTCTGTGTGCCAAGTTTGGTTCAATTCCGTCGTTGGTGGAGTTCAGAATGCTCTTTGATTGTTGTTGAACTATAAATCCCAGGAACTACAACTTCCAAATGACAAAATCATAATTTTTGAGTGATGGTCACTCCTTGCGTAGTGAGATGTTTTATTGCCAAATTTGGTGTGATTTCGTTCATTGGGTTTTTTTTAAAGGAACTCATTATGCACCGAGCATTTATATATAGTTAGAATAGAATAATAATGTAATACAATATACTACTACTACTACTACTCTATATATTTTATATTACATGCAACATTACTAATAATATTACAATATAATGGTATAGTACAATATAGTAATATTTAATACTGATATTGTACTATGCTAATAATACAATAATACATTATATTATTATTATTATTATTATTATTATTATTATTAAACTTTATTTGTACCCCGCTAGCATCTCCCGAAGGATTCGATGCGGCTTACACAGGCCGAGGCCTCAACACACAACACAACAGTACAATCTAAGCAAATCAAACAATTATATATATATAGTATATAATATATATATATAGTAAGCTGCTCTGAGTCCCCTTCGGAGTGAGAAGGGCGGCATATAAATAAATAAATAAATAATCTGAGGACTCAACCACCTATGGCTTGAAAATATTTTTTTAACCTGGGCAGAGTGTGGTTTGTGGTGAAAAGGTGTTTCATAGTTATAATGTATTCCCAATTTGCTTCTGACACAATAAATAAACAAACGGGCGAGCCGATGAACCCCCTCCTTCCTGGTTGTGGGCTCCTCACCGGATTCCCTGTCGCTGGTGGGCCTTTTGCGCTGAGCCCTCCCCTGCACGGGGTGACACTTCTTGAAGAGGAAGCTGCAAACTGGCTTCTCGTCCGCCATCTTGGTTGCGAGTCCAAGCGGAAGGAAAAAAGGCCTGGACCGCTTTGGGGCTCTCTACCCCTTTGCGTCTTTAAAGTCAGGCATTCTATAGATGACACGACTGTGTCTGAGAGAGTCACGTGCAGTTAAGAGCTTCTGAGGTTGCTCTGCTCTGCAAAGGGGAGAAAAGGGGAGGACTTTTAGTATAACTCTCTTTTTTGCGAATCTATCAAATGTGTGTATGTGTATGCGTATTTCTTTCAATGAGAAGGAGCGAACATTTGGTTTTAAAGATAGATTAAATTATATTGCATGAGGAGAAGCCAATGGAGGTGGGGAAACCAAGTGGCCAGAAAAAGGAGGACTGTTGAGCCGAGGTGAGAGAGAGAGAGAGACGATGGAGGAGCTCTCCTGCGCGTGTGCAGCCTCCCCAGCCCTGTGTGCATGCTCCGTGTTGTTTTGAATTTGTGAGTTTGTTTTGGTGTTTATTGGAATTTTGATGATTGTTGATCATACCTTGGGTTATGAGGCATTAGAAGGCCAAATTTGGTGATATTTGGTCCTGTAGTTTTTCCATTTTTGAACCACTAAGGACGACGTTAACCTTTATATATAGATAGATAGATATTTATTGGATGGTCTCTGTGTGAAAACAATGTAGGGACCTGGCCACGGTGATCCATGCTTCAATGACATCTAAAATGGACTACTGCAATGCACTCTATGTGGGGCTGCCTTTGAAGACGTCTCAGAAATTGTAGTTAACGCAAAGGTCTGCAGCTAAATTACTAACTGGGGCCAATTATATGGAGCATACTATGCCCTTGTTACTGCCCTGCTCTACTGGCTGCCATCAAGTTTCTGGGCTCAAGTCAAAGTGCAGGTTATTACCTATAAAACCCTACACGCTTCGGGTCCAGCCAGGTGCAAATTGACTCAGAAAAGGAGGACAGTCCTCAGACTGATAGTAGGCAGGAAGGCAACCAGGCTGACACTAACAAGCAGCCTGACCTTGATGAGACGGGAAGCTTAGATCAGGCTGACCGTTTGGAATTCAGAGTTCGAATTCCAGGTGAGAATAACCAACAAGAAGGAGGTCAGAGACCAAAGAAATGCTTTCATGTATTGCAAAGGGTATTAAGCAGTGTGTTTGAAAACAAACCTTTGTCAGAGCAACTTCTCGCTCAACCAAGAAGCTTGTGCTCATTATCCTGTGTCCATTGTCTTGAGATTTTGTCGTGTTCTCATGGGACTTGTTTAGTTGGTGCCACTCGGAATTCTGCTTTACAGTGCTATGTTTTATTGATCTCTGGAACACTATTTGCTTTTTAAACTTTTCATCTTTAACTGTTCAATAAACTACAAAAACTTCAGTCTATGTACAGTTCTGTTGATTTCAGCAAGGTGAATCTATTCTGAGGTGCAACATCTAGTGTCTAGATCCAGGGAAGTCATGCTCCCCATGCTCCATTCTGCCTTGGTTAGACCACACCTGGAATATTGTGTCCAATTCTGGGCACCACAATTGAAGAGAGATATTGGCAAGCTGGAATGTGTCCAGAGGAGAGCAACTAAAATGATCAAGGATCTGGAGAACAAGCCCTATGAGGAGCGCTTAAAGAACTGAGCATGTTTAGCTTGAAGAAGAGAAGACTGAGAGGAGACATGATAGCCATGTATAAATATGTGAGGGGAAGTCATAATTAGCAGGGAGCAAGTTTGTTTTCTGCTTCCCTGGAGACTAGGACATGGAGCAATGGCTTCAAACTACAGGAAAGAAGATTCCATCTGAACATGAGGAAGAACTTCCTGACTGTGAGAGGCGTTCAGCAGTGGAACTCCCTGCCTCGAAGTGTGGTGGAGGCTCCTTCTATGGAGGCTTTTAAACAGAGGTTGGATGGCCATCTGTTGGGGGTGCTTTGAATGCGATTGTCCTGCTTCTTGGCAGGGGTTTGACTGCATGGCGCACAAACTCTCTTCCAACTCTATGATTCTATGATTCTATCTCTGAGACCACATCTCCCCCTATGAACTGGCCCAATGTCATGATGACAGGCATTCAGAGGCAGAGATGGACCAAACAAATTCCCAGTTTGTGCTAAACAATTTAATTAAATTCCCTGCGAGAGCTACATCCCTCGTAAGCTTACTTTCCGGACAACCCTCTTACCCTGGGTCCCTGCATTTCAAGACTGTAAAATCCAAATCTTTATACTATTATGTATGTGCCTTTTTCCTCCCCTGCAGTATTTTAAAATTTCAGTCCTTTTCAGCCATCAATGAACCACATGGGGGTGCTGTCTCGCTTTAAATAGAGTGATGGATTTTATTTCCGAGGAACATGGAAGAAGGGACAAGGACAATGTAACGCAAGTCTTAATGTGCCATCTTTCCATTTTCTGCCGGCATTTCCCTTAGATGCTGCTGCTTTCTTTCCTACAGGATCTGGGATTTGTTTCCCATTTAGCACACACAAACTATTTTTCCTCAGAAGCCATAAAATTCTCTGTGTATCCTTTCAGCTTCCCTCTAGCATGTAAGTACGCTTTCCAATGCCATGCATAGAAATTATATTTGGGGCAGACACGGAAAGGCTAAACTTGCCCCTACCTGCTGTGCAAATATAGATATAATCATTCACTTCAATGGGTCCAGGTGGAGTTACCAAACGTATTGTAATTGCCTTAGTCTCCCCGACTCTCCTCAAATCCCTTTTAAATAACTTGGAACCTCAAGTGTATCTCTGTAATTAGATTTCAACTTTTAATGAATTTCTATTTCTGTTCCTTGAATGCACAAATATTTATTTATTTATTATATTTGTATACCTCCTGTTGTAGTAGAGTCTGTTGGCAACACTACATAGAATCATAGAATCAAAGAGTTGGAAGAGACCTCATGGGCCATCCAGTCCAACCCCATTCTGCCAAGAAGCAGGAATATTGCATTCAATCACCCCTGACAGATGGCCATCCAGCCTCTGTTTAAAAGCTTCCAAAGAAGGAGCCTCCACCACACTCCGGGGCAGAGAGTTCCACTGCTGAACAGCTCTCACAGTCAGGAAGTTCTTCCTCGTGTTCACATGGAATCTCCTTTCTTGTAGTTTGAAGCCATTCTTCCGCGTCCTAATCTGCAAGGAAGCAGAAAACAAGCTTGCTCCCTCCTCCCTGTGGCTTCCTCTCACATATTTATACATGGCTATCATATCTCCTCTCAGCCTTTGCTTCTTCAGGCTAAATATGCCCAGCTCCTTAAGCCGCTCCTCACAGGGCTTGTTCTCCAGACCCTTGATCATTTTAGTCGCCCTCCTCTGGACACATTCCAGCTTGTCAATATCTCTCTTGAATTGTGGTGCCCAGAATTGGACACAATATTCCAGTCGTGGTCTAACCAAAGCGGAATAGAGGGGTAGCATGACTTCTCTAGATCTAGACACTATGCTCCTATTGATGCAGGCCAAAATCCCATTGGCTTTTTTTGCCGCCACATCACATTGTTGGCTCATGTTTAACTTGTTGTTCACGAGGACTCCAAGATCTTTTTCACACGTACAGCTCTCGAGCCAGGCATCGTCCCCCATTCTGTATCTTTGCATTTCGTTTTTCCTGCCTAAGTGGAGTATCTTGCATTTGTCACTGTTGAACTTCATTTTGTTAGTTTTGGCCAATCATCTCTCTAATCAATCAAGATCGTTTTGAATCCTGCTCCTGTCCTCTGGAGTACTGGCTATCCCTCCCAATTTGGTATCGTCTGCAAACTTGATGATCCTGCCTTCTAACCCTTCATCTAAGTAATTAATAAAGATGTTGAACAGGACCGGGCCCAGGACGGAACCCTGCGGCACTCCACTCGTCACTTCTTTCCAAGATGAAGAGGAGGCATTGGTGAGCGCCCCCTGGGTTCGTCCATTTAACCAAGTGGTAGTAGGAGTGGTAGAGGAGGGAAATGAGGTGCCCAGGTGTTAGATGAGGAGCAGCAAAGGAAGAGAATTCGGGAGATACTTATGTCACCCACTGGTGAAGAATCCTTTGAAGGTTTCTCCGTGAGTGAAATGAGTGAGGAGGAGGAAGGAGATTCAGACGGGAATAGAGGCATTAAGAGGATTACTCGAGAGCAGGAGTCAGACAAGGAGTGCCAGAGAAAGAAGATCCGGGACATACTTACTGCTCCCACTGAGGAAGAGGTTTTCATGGGCTTTTCTGGGAATGATGGGTCTGGGAGTAGTGGGGATGAAGAGGAACAACTGGATTGGACCAACGTTCAGGAGATTCAGAATGTGTGTACTCAACCAACGTCCAGTGACACTTTTGAGGGGTTTTCTGGTGGCGGGGATTGGCAATCTGGTGATACCATGGAATCGTGGGGGGACCTAAGTCTTGACAAAAGGTGGAAGAGTTGGAGGGATGGGCGTTGGCGTTCAGCTGTAGAGGCTAAGTCAGCTGAGAGTGATGAGGATGGGGTGGAAGGCAGCTCATCATCAGATGATGAACTGTAAGATAAATGAAGGCACTAGAGTGATAGAACTTTGCAGTAGGCAAAGTGTTGGTTTTGTGCCTTGGGTCTTCTTGCTGCCACTTCTCTTGTTGGGCTTGGGCCCTGGATCTGCAGATTGCTGCTTTCTTCGTTTACCGACCGGCTTGGATTCTTGCAAGTGCGGATTTCCCCTCTCCTTGACTTCGGACTGTTTCTGACGATGACACTGCCTTTTGGACTTTGGAACCTTCAACTGGGATTTCTTCAACTTTGGACTGCTTCTGGATGACGGCTTCTCTTCACGGCTCTTTGTTTGCTTATTATCTTTGAACTATGTGATTTTGGTGTGTTTTGGAGGAACTCTTATTTAATCTGGATTTTTTGCCAGTTTAATCCGGTTTATTTTCCAAATTTGTTTTTCAAGCTGCAAATTGCTGCAAACTTTGAGTTTTGACCAGAGGCACTGAAGCAAGTGTCTCTGAGTCCTGTTTACTGTGCTTCAATAAACTATTGTTTTGGATATATTCCTGTGTCTGGCTCTTTAAGGCATCTTGGGTTCCCACACTGCCCCTTTCAGCCCGAAGGCAACTCGAGGTGGTTTACATTTGGCAATCAATGCCCTACAAGATAAAAATATAGTCAAAACAATTACATATAACATAACCATGTAAAAATAATAAACAATTAACAATTAAAAGCATAAAATACAAATCGCAGCATCTCATCATTAAAATCATTTTCCGTCGCATCGTCTTGTCATTCCATGAGTCTCAATCAATCAGTTATACTGTGTCTGCAAATGCCTGCTCGAATAGCCAGGTTTTAACTCTCTTTTGAAATGTCGGGAGGGAGGGGGCCAATCTAATGTACCTAGGGAGGGCGTTCCATAGCCAAGGGGCCACCGCTGAGAAGGCCCTGTCTCTCGTTCCCGCCAACTGGATCTGCAAAGAAGGTGGGATCGAGAGCAGGGCCTCTCCGGAAGATCTTAAACACCTAGATGGTTCATAGGAAGAGACAGGTAAACTGGGCCAGAACCATTTAGGGCTTTAAAGGCTAAAACCAGCACTTTGAATTGTGCCCGGTAGCAAACTGGCAGCCAGTGGAGCTGGCGCAACAGAGGAGTTGTGCGCTCCCTGAGTGCCGCTACTGCTAACAACCTGGCTGCTGTCCGTTGGACCAATTGAAGCTTCCGGGCAGTCTTCAAAGGCAGCCTCATGTAGAGAACATTGCAGTAGTCTAATACGGGATGTAACCAGAGCGTGGACTACTGTGGCCAAGTCAGACATGCAGATATGACTTGCAAATACTTCATTCATTCATTCATTCATTTCATTAGGTGATCCCTCGCTTTCCGAGGAGGATTGTCTTCCAGTGTTCTTGTGGGTCCGTATGTGGCTATGGAGCCCTATTCTTGCTCTGCATCTTCTCCCACAGGCATTGGTTTCTAGGTGGAAGGCGGTTTCGATCGGGGTTGGCTTGACACGCCTTCCTCTTGGCACGCTTCTCCCTTTTGCCCTCCATTTGTGCCTCTTCAAATTTTGCAGCACTGCTGGTCACAGCTGACCTCTAGCAGGAGCGGTCAAGGGCCAGGGCTTCCCAGTTCTCAGTGTCTATGCAAGAGTTTTTAAGGTTGGCTTTGGGCCCATCTTTAAATCTCTTTTCCTGTCCACCAACATTCTGTTTTCCGTTCTTGAGTTCGGAGTAGAGCAACTGCTTTGGGAGGCGGTGGTCAAGCATCCGGACAACGTGGCCGGTCCAGCGGAGTTGGTGGCGGAGGACCATCGCTTCAGTGCTGGTGGTCTTTGCTTCTTCCAGCACACTGACGTTTGTCCGCCTGTCTTCCCAAGAGATTTACAGGATTTTCCGGAGGCAGCGCTGATGGAATTGTTCCAGGAGTTGCATGTGATGTCTGTAGACAGTCCACATCTCACAGGCATATAGCAGGGTTGGGAGGACAATAGCTTTATAAACAAGCACCTTGGTATCCCTACGGATGTCCCGGTCCTCAAACACTCTCTGCTTCATTCGGAAAAATGCTGCGCTCGCAGAGCTCAGGCGATGTTGTATTTTGGTGTCGATGTTGACTTTGGTGGAGAGGTGGCTGCCAAGGTAGCGGAAATTGGAAATACAAGTAGCGGAAAAACTTGCAAATACATGCAGATATGACTTGCAATCACATCTAGTGATGTGCAGTATCTATGTTTACTAGGGGTGTTTATAATTTCATTTTTAATTCATATTTCAGATAAAATTCGTTAAATTTGTGCACACGAATCGATATTAGAAACATACAGGGAAGGTGGGGTTGGGGATTTAAAAATGGAAACACTCACCAATCATTTTTTTAAGGATTCTGTAACATTCTGATGCCTCCCAAGGTCAGTTTAATTTTCAGTATAAGCATTAAGCAACTTTTGTAAACCTAAGAAAACTTAAAGTGCTTTAAAAACCAATCCTTTATGTTTGTACTGATCTGCCATAAGGAAGGCCCGAGAGGTGGGACTAAAGTTAATGGGCGAGATACTGAGAACACAGCATTCTGGGAAATGTAGTTTGGGAAGGTGAGGCCCCCTGTGATATAGAATGCAAAAGGCCCCACCCTAAACTACATTTCCCAGAATGCAGTGCTCAGTATCAGAAAGCCCCAATGGCCCCAGCCATTCAGAGTCACTCTAATAATAATAAATAAAATTATTGAATCTGCAAAGTGGACTAAAGTAAGTAATCTTTAGTACAACAAATGTTGCCGCACATCACACTTTAATCCTACGTTCCTCCTGCCATATCAGCACTTTTAACCCTGTACCCCTTTGCGCCGGCCGATCCAGTTTTAATAGTGTCTTGATGTATGTCATTTGCTGTTTATTTTGCTTAATTGTTTTGATTTGCTTGTTTACTGCTGTGATATGTTTTCTTTGTATTGTGCTTGTGGCTTCGGCCTGTGTAAGCCGCATCGAGTCCTTCGGGAGATGCTAGCGGGGTACAAATAAAGTTAATAATAATAATAATAATAATAATAATCTATGTAAATAAAAATGTAATGTTCGTTTGTGGGATTAACAGAACTCAAAAACCACTGGACGAATTGACACCAAATTTGGACGCAAGACACCTAACAACCCAATGTATGTCCTTCACTAAAAAAATGATTTTGTCATTTGGGAGTTGTAGTTCTTGGGATTTATAGTTCACCTACAATCAAAGAGCATTCTGAACCCCACCACTGATGGAATTGAACCAAACTTGGCACACAGTTCTCCCATGACCAACAGAAAGTACTGGAAGGGTTTGGTGGGCAGTGTCCTTTGATTTAGGAGTTGTAGTTCACCTACCTCCAGAGATCACTGTGGACTCAAACAGTGATGGATCTGGACCAAGCTCTACACGAATACTCAATGTGCCCAAATGTGAACACTGGTGGAGTTTGGGGAAAATAGAATCTTGACATTTGGGAGTTGTAGTTGCTGGGATTTATAGTTCACCTACAATCACAGAGCATTCTGAACCCCACCAATGATAGAATTGGGCCAAACCTCCCACACAGAACCCCCATGAGGGCCACAGCAACGCGTGGCAGGGGAGCGCTAGTTAATAGTATAAATCTGTGCTGAGTTGAAGTTATGTGATTGTGTGTCACCAAGACAGACATGTTATGGTAACCCCCAACCATAACATTATTTTCGTTGCTACTTCACAACTGTGGTTTTGCTATTGTTATGAATCGTAATATAAATATCTGATATATTCACGAGATCAAATTTGGCACACATGCTTGATACACTCAAATTTGAATACTGGTGGGGTTGGAGAGAGATTGATTTTGCCATTTGGGAATTGTAGTTTCTGGGATATATAGTTCATCTCCAATCAAAGAGCATTCTGAACTCCACCAGTCATGGAATTGAACCAAATTTAGCACACAGAACTCTTATGACCTGGAAAGGTTTGGTGGGCATTGACCTTAGTTTTGGAGTTGTAGTTCACCTACATCCAGAGAGCACTGTGGACTCATACAACGATGGATCTGGACCAAACTTGGCACAAATACTCAACATGCCCAAATGTAAACACTGGTGGAGTTTGGGGGAAATAGACCTTGACATTTGGGAGTTGTAGTTGCTGGGATTTATAGTTCACCTACAATCAAAGAGCATTCTGAACCCCACCCATGACAGAATTGGGGCAAATTTCCTACACAGAACCCCCCCCCCCCCCAACCAACAGAAAATACTGTTTTCTGATTATCTTTGGCAACCCCCTCCCCCGACACCCCTCGCGACCCCCCAGGGGTCCCGACTCCCAGGTTAAGAAACACTGCTCTAGAGACTTATATCATTACATATGTGCAGGTTCAGCATCCTGTGATAAATGGAATTGGGTCAGGGGGAATCTTTAATGAACGGCCCTCATACATACAGAGACAAATCTGAAAGGCTAAGATACTGCAAGTTAAAATATCTTGTTATGAATTGCTCGTCATGAGGAGCCTCCTGAACCAATACTGTCTAGTTAACAGGTTACTGTTTGAGTTAGAGTGAAAAACAAAAGAGTATTTTTTCTAAGTGAATTCTTTATTTTTTGCTGGCATCACTTCATAGGTGGTAAAATGCTGACCAAGGGTAGAAGGCAGCTCTATGCTCAGCAAAAGCAAGCATGGAGTCAAAAATAACCCAGGAGAACTGGAGAGTTGACTCACAATGTAGGTTTGTTTTTGCACAAAGTGCAGAGCCAAGCAGTTTCTTTCCTCCTCCCAAACGTGGACCACTTCCCCCACAGGTACTCAGTGCAAAAAGGTCCTAATATCAACTCTCCATAGCATTATTTATTTAGAACCTTTATATACCGGTCTTCTCACCTCCACAGAGGGACTCAGGCCCTTTCTAGCTTCACGGCTCTAAAGGTAATCCTCAACTGAAATGTTCTGGTGATCGAGAAGGGAATAAAATGGAGCTCAACACCAGGGATTTAGACCAGGCTTGGGCAAACGTTGGCCCTCCAGGTATTTAAGCGACTGAGGGGGAAAAGGAAGGGGCCTGAGGTTGTTAGGAATTGTCCACCATGTCAGACTACACAGGGAAGCCATTGAAATCCACAAGCATGTGGACAATTTCAACAGAAAGAAGGAAACCATGAAGATGAACTAAATGTGGCTACCAGTATTAATTAATTAATAGCTGCAGTTAGGCTCATAGCTGCAGCTAGACCGACCACTTGCTCCCTCGATCCGTGTTCCTATTGGTTGGTGAAATCCTGCTTGGAGGGATTACGTGACCCTCTGTTGAAGATCATAAACAGCTCCCTTGAGCAAGGAGTTTTTCCAGAGGGTTTAAAAGAGTCGGTGGTCTCTCCCCTGCTGAAGAAACCAGACTTAGATTGTTTGGTTCCCTCCAGTTACCGCCCAGTTTCGAATCTCTCGTTCCTGGGAAAGATGATTGAGAGGGCAGCAGCTGAGTAGTTGCAGCAATTCCTAGACGACACAGCAGGACTAGATCCCTTCCGGTCCAGTTTCCGTGCGGGGCACAGGACAGAGACTGTGCTGGTCTCCATCACGGATCACCTTTGATGCCAGCTTGACCAGGGCGGGTCAGCGCTGCTTGTGTTATTAGATCTCACAGCAACATTTGACACAGTCGACCACAATCTTTTGACCCAAATGTAGACTCTGCACGAAGCAGAAGAAACAATAGATCACATCCTCAGCTGCTGCAAGAAGATCGCACAGACAGACTACAAGCAGAGGCATAACAAGGTTGCCCAGATGATCCATTGGAACTTCTGCCTGCGACAAAGAACTGATGGGATCACAAGTCTGAAAAAGTTACAAAGAATGAACACACCAAACTCCTCTGGGACTTCCGGATTCAGACAGACAAAGTTTTGGAGCACAATATTCTTGACCTCACCATCGTGTTAAAAAACAAAGTATGGATCGTTGATGTCGCAATCCCAGGCGACAGCGGGATTGCAGAGAAACAACTGGAAAAGATGACATGATATGAGGGTTTAAAAATTGAACTGCAAAGACTCTGGCACAAATAAGTAAAGGTGGTCCCAGTGGTGATCGGCACACTGGGTGCAGTGCCTAAAGACTTTGGCCTGCACTTAAACACAATTGGTGTGGACAAAATTGCCATCTGCCAGCTGTAGAGGGCCACGTTACTGGGATCTGCACGCATTATTCGCCGATACATCACATAGTCCAAGACACTTGGAAGTGTTCGACATGGGATCCAATTCAACAGCCAGCAGAGTGACTCATCTTGTTGTGATAACAACAACAACAACAACAACAACAATAATAATCTTTATTTATACCCCACCACCATCTCCCCGAAGGGGACTCAGGGCGGCTAACCTGAGGCCAAGCCCAAAGATACAATACAGCAAAATAAAATACAGAATGCAGACAACAAAAAATTACATCTAAAGAAAATACATACAGTAGCAAAATAAAATAAATAAAGCAAACTGAAATAATATAAAATCGAATACAATGGGCAGGCCAAATGGACAAGGTAAAATGATAAAACCCTGGATGAGGTAGGAATAGAAAAAGTGTAATTGAGAGGCGGCCAAAAAGGATGAACAGTGGGGTTAGGCTTTCAGTTTAAGATGGGGGAAAGTGCATCATAGGGGCAACATCATAGGGCCGTGTTTCTCAACCTGGGGGTTGGTACCCCTGGAGAGGTCACGAGGGGGTGTCAGAGGGGTCGGTAAAGACCATCAGAAAACAAACCCCCAAGGGGTTCTGTGTGGGAAGTTTAGCCCAATTCTATAATTAGTTGAGTTTGGAATGCTCTTTGATTGTAGTAACTACAACTTCCAAATGTCAAGGTCTATTTCCCCCCAAATCCACCCATGTTCACATTTGGGCATATAGAGTATTCATGCCAAGTTTGGTCCAGATCCGTCATTGTTTGAGTCTACAGTGCTCAAATGTAGGTGAACCTCTGGATGTAGGTGAACTCCAACTCTAAAAGTCAAGATCAATGCCCACCAATGCCCTTCCAGTATTTTCTGTTGCTCATGGGAGTTCTGAGTGCTAAGATTGGTTCAATTCCATAGTTGGTGGAGTTTAGAATGCTCTTTGATTATAGGTGAACTATAAATTCCAGGAACTACAACTCCCAAATGACAAAATCAATCTCCCTCCAACCCCACCAGTATTCAAATTTGGGTGTATGGAGCATGTGTGCCAAATTTGGTCTCATGAATGAAAATACATCCTGCACATCAGACATTTACATTACGATTCATCACAGTAGTAAAGTTACAGTTATGAAGTAGCAACAAAAATGATGTTATGGTTGGGGGTCACCACAACATGGGGAACTGTATTTAAAAAAAAATTAATTTTATTGAAAGTTAATATAATTACATGGAATGTGGGGGAATATTTTAAAGAAGATAGAAAAGTAGGAAATGAGAAGAGAGGGGAGAGAAAAAATGAAAGAATGTTTGACTTCTATTCCATCTTCATGGTTTCTTCTTTTCTTAACTTTGTAGTCCTTATTTAAACTTTAATTCTACATTTAACCTTTATCTCTACTATTATTGTCACAATAATGAAAGAGATCCCAATTAGTGTCTTCCTGGTGTTCTTCCTTAGTAAAAATGTCAGTTCATCCATATCTTTTATTTCTCTCACCTTGTCCAACCAGTAATCAAGAGCTGGAATTTGCTCCTGTTACCACTTGTTCACAAAAGTAATTATTGCAGCCGTTGTAATAAAAGTAAAAAGTTTGTCATCATTTTCACTGAGCTGTAACTCCGAGTCTGTGAAGCCTAAGAGGTAATATTCAGGTTTCTTTATAAAGGTCCTCTTTTAAAAAATGTCTGGTTGCTCCTGACATGATAAATAAATAAATAAATAAATAAATACCCCAGTGGGAGACTCAGGGTGGCTTACAATCCATGGCATACAATGCCGCAATTACACATATAATAATAAACATAACATGTGAATTAAAACAATTAACATATCAATTTAAACACACAATAATAAACATGAGATAATAATTCGAATATAAATACAATAACAAGCTCAGAAGTAATTCAAATAGAAATACAATAAAAAGGCTTAAAAGTAAACATACAATAAATCAAATATAAATACAAAAAAGAGCTTAAAAGTAAACATTGAATCCCAACCAAAGTGGGCTGATGGAAAAAGTGGGCTGAAGCAACACGAGAGGCAAGGGAACCCTGAAAACGAGCACCCGCACAGGTGTTCCAATGTCCAAATGACGGGCAGCGTGGCTATGGAGGTGATGTAGAGATAAAAATTTGGGGTCTTTGCCAGGAGGCAGAGACCAATTAGACTCATCAAAGAGTTCTTTTTCCCTGGCGAGACAGTCAATCCTGCAAAAACTGAGATACTCTGGCCCGGCCAGCCGCCAGAATTAACCCAGTCTCTGCCTGATTTCGATGGGGAAGCTCTGGTTCCGTCTGCCACTGCTCAAAGCCTTGGGGTTGTGTTGGACTCATCGCTGACAATGGAGGCCCAGATCACTGCCATAAGTAAGCAGGCCTTTTTTCATCTTCCCCAGGCAAGGAAATTGGCATCCTACCTTTCGGTAGAAGCATTGGCAATGGTAATCCACGCAACAGTCACCACGAGATTGGACTATTGCAATGCCTTATATGCTGGCCTTCCGAAGTCAACGACCCAGAAGATTTGGATGGTCCAAAATGCGGCAGCCAGGCTGCTAGCGGGATCATCTATAAGATCCCACATTACACCGATTCTGCAACAACTGCATTGGCTACCAATAGAACATTGGATCTCTTACAAGATCAAAATGGCCAAGGACCTTTATATCTTAGGGACCGCCTCATTCCTTTTCCCCATCAGTGGTCACCTTGATCCAGCCAGGAAAATCTCCTGGCTGGATCATTTGGAAGCTACAAGGCGTAGAGCTTTTTCGACCTATGCTCCAATTCTGTGGAACTCATTGCCTCCATATATTAGAGCAATGTCGGAGTTGCAACCTTTTGCAAAGGCGCTCAAGACTTGGCTGTTTGGTTGTGCATTTAAGTAATCGGATCAAATTTTGCCATAGTCACTGCTGAATGTTCTTATGTTGAATGTTTTTATGTTGAATGTTTTTATGTTGAATGTTTTTATGTTGAATGTTTTTATATTGAATGTTTTATGTTGTGTATAAGCTATTTTAAATTGTAAGTCGCTCGGAGCACCTTGGTGGAGAGCGACTAATTAAGAAATAAAGTGATGATTATGATGATGATGATAGATGTGGGCGAAATGTCAGCAGAGAATGCTTCTGGAACATGGCCACATAGCCTGGAAAGCTCACAGCCACCCAGTTAAAGTGGTATCCAATGGCAGCATAAAATTGCACCCTCTTTATAATGCTGCTTTCTTTCTCTTGTTTCTTTCTTGCTTTTACTCTTCTTTCCATTGGGTGTGTCCAGTTATTATTATTTTTTAGAACTGAAAACCTAACAAAGCAAAATGGGTCTGGAAAGGTGAGCTAGCAATGTTTCACGCTGGCCCCGGAAAAACTTGTAATACGAAAGCCCTTTTCAGCAAATGCATCCCACCTGTCACAAAGGCATGCAGTATTGCTAGAAAGTGGCGATACGTAACAGGGTACGCAGTGATGCAGATGAGGTCTTCATTCCTTGCCAATAACTTGTGGGGCCAGCGCAGTGTAAACCATGGTGAATAATTGAAACCATTTGTTTCCTGGGCTGTTTCTGGGGCCGGGACCCTTTTTGCTTGCTCACTTTGCCTTGCCATACTGCTGTTCATTGTGCCATGTAAATACAGCCGGGCGTCACCACTCCAACAGTCAGATGTCTGGGCCTGTCAAACGACATTTGATGGACCAGATGAGAAGTTTGGCCAGGAGTGCCACGCTGCTCATTGGAATGAAGGACGTGTCAAACACAATTCCCTTCTCGCTCGGCAGGTAGTGCCATCCTTTCCCTGCCATCTGGCATGGGGATAATGCATGTCAACGGCATCAGGTTTCCCATTTCATTGGGAACATCTGTTTGCAGATTACAGGTTGAGCGAGCGAGCCAAGAGTGAACCTTAGAAGCAGTGCACAGAGACAGCTGAGTGGGACGACAGATGCATAATTTAGAATCAATAGGAAGCTGGAATGGGAACTGCTGCTGGGTTTTGCCAAAAAAAAAAAAAGTAGATTTGGCAGATTCTGCTAAAGTGCAGGACCATTCAGGGAGAAGAATACCTGTTCATTTTCAATCGACCTCCAGAACATTTTGAGGATGATTAGGGCATGGATCACACCGGCAGAGGCTCTGCTTCCTGGAATGACATCTTCCCACTTTCAATTTTCAGTTGGGTTGTTGTAGGGTTTTTTTGGGCTATATGGTCATGTTCTAGAGGCATTCTCTCCTGATGTTTTGCCTGCATCTGTGGCAAGCATCCTCAGAGGTAGTGAGGTCTGTTGGAACTAGGAAAAGGGGTTTATATATCTTTGGAATGACCAGGGTGGGACAAAGGACTCTTGTCTGCTGGAGCTAGGTGTGAATGTTTCAACTGACCACCTTGATTAGCATTTGATGGCTTGGCAGTGCCTGGGGCAATCTTTTGTTGAGAGGTGATTGGATGTTCCAGATTGTTTCCTCTCTGTTGTTTTGCTGTTGTAACTTTAGAGTTTTTTTAAAAAAATACTTTTTTTTGTTCATTTTCATGGTTTCCTCCTTTCTGATGAAATTGTCCTCATGCTTACCCTGCCAAGCAAAGGACCAACTCTAGAGCTCTAGTGGCACTATATGTCCTAACAGTTGTAATCATTTATATACTGTCTGGTTGATGCCATGAGTTGTAATTAACATATCTTATTGGATGTATTCTTTATGAGTTTATTTATTTATTTCATTTACTTATACCCCGCCCTTCTCACCCCAGGGGGGGGGGGCGACTCAGGGCGGCTTACAGTGGGGGGCACAAGTAGATGCCCAAGACAATTCACAAGCAGTACAAATACAAACAATTCACAATTAATTAAAAACATTAATACATAATAAAATCACAAAAACAATCTCATGCTCAGGGTTCAGAGTCCATATATGCATTCCATTCCATTTGTCCTTGTCTATCATCAGATCCTTCAGTTAGCTGTCAGAATGACCAAAGGCTTGATCCCAGATCCAGGTCTTCAGTTTTTTCCTAAACGCCAAGAGGGCGTTGTGATTTGTCCTTTTGATTTGTGTGTTTTGATTTAATTTTTTGGAAGTAAGTGTGATAATAATATATTGCTCTTTCTGTTGTAAGCCGCCCTGAGTTCCCTTAGGTAGAGGGAGCAGAACATAAATAAAGCATTGTTATTATTATTACAAGGGTTATGCAGAAAGTAAGATGACAAGAATTTTAAAATACAAAGAATGAATATGCGCTGTCATGTGCTGGGCTCCTATAAAAGACTATAAACAGGACTTAATTACGGTGAGCCCAACGGGACGCCGGGGTTGCCTCAGAGAGAGGTTTTTGGGGATTTTCCTGAAAAGATGGGCTTCAAAGTCTTTAAAGATGCAACAAAATCATTATTACTGAACAAATAATAAAGCTTCAACGATTGGATTCAAAGTTTCTTAATAAACTGTTGGCTTTCTTGATCTTGCCCCCAAGGGCAGGCAAGTGTTCCTTCACTGTTGGGAAAATCCCCCGACCTCTACCCTGGGCAATCTGTCTTCTGTTGGCGTGGGGCCCCTACACCCGGTCCAATCTGCTTTATGGTTGTCGCGAAGGGGCCTTACCGAACAGAGACCTTTGCAGAACTTCCAGGAGGAGGAAGATGTTCACTTCCCAGTGATGGCTGGCTGAAGTGCTGTGGGACTGGATCCCTAGCAAGAGAGCTGAGAGGCTATAAGTTCCTCAGGAAACTGTAAAGTCGCCAGCAAAGGCTGTGCTGAGACTGTATATCCCTGGCCAAGCTATGGGGCTATTTCTCCCTGGCCAAGCTGTAAATGATGAAGCCTTTTACAGGAAGTCCTGGTTTAAGTTCTGTAAGAAAGACTTCTCTGTGTGGACTGACATAAAATGGCTCCTATTCCCTCCAAAACCCAAAAAGGGGGTGGAACTATTATTATTATTATTATTATTATTATTATTATTATTATTAACTTTATTTGTACCCCGCTAGCATCTCCCGAAGGACTCGATGCGGCTTACACAGGCCAAGGCCTCAATAAAACAACAGCATAACAAAAACACATAACTTAAAGCAAATCAAACAATAAAATAATAGCAGTAAACAATATTTATTTATTTATTTACTTCATTTGTATACCGCTCTTCTCAGCCCTTAGGTGACTAAGAGTTTCAATATACACAGTACAAAATCATTGGACATTTAAAACAATAGCAATCAATTAATTAAACATTAAACATCAATATAACAAATCCATCATATCTCATCGATAGAATCAGAATCCAGTCTCATTATCCTTGTTCCATAACACAATAAAACTAGGGCCGGGCCAAGTGTAATGGGTACAGAATAAAAAAAGTGCTGGGTGTGACAGGTGGATGTAGGATTTTTGGGTAAGTGCAATGTGCAGACCATCTTAAAACTCCGATAAAGTGCTTCTGGGACATATTGCTGGAGTTCCTATTCTGGAAAGGCACATCGGAACAGCCAGGTCTTCAAACTCTTCCTAAAGACTGCCAACTAGGGAACATAATGATAATTGACAGGTCATTGACCCAATAACTGCAAAGTAAGGAAAGCCATCTAACTGCAAATGCATAGAACTTTAAAATACATGCAACACTCAACGAATAGCAAGATAAGCTGGAGCTCCTGGTACGGCCGTACCAGAACAGAATATATTTTAATAAAAACTTACATGGACTGTAGCATAGATATTATATTTTTTTCCCACATAATCACAATTTAGTTCAATACATTTTGTGATCCATGAAATGGGTTTTTGATGCCTGGGCCATAGAAGTTTCCCTCTCTGTCTTTTTCAGCCAGTTCATCACTTGGAATTTCACCTCATCATCATCTGAAAAGTGTTTTCCACCCACATGTTCCTTAAATTTAGTGAACAGATGATAGTCACTGGGTGTGAGATCGGGGTTATGAAAAGGGTGGCTTAAAACATCCCAACCAAATGAAGTCAACAACTATTGTGTTGCATGAGCGGTGTGAGGACGTGCATTGTCATGAAGGCAACAGACTCCCACCATCAGCATCCCATGATGTTTGCTTTGGATGTCTCTGCGAAGTTGCTTCATGGTCTCACAATATATTCTGTACCCATTTTGTCACATGCTGTTTTGACACTGCATCCTCTCAATAAACTGAAACAATTTCACAATGAATTGCAGCGGCATTCATGCCCTTAGCATTTAGGTAGTGTAGTACAGTGCTAAGAACTTTGCACTCGGAGAGAAATGGAATGAGAGTGCTCATCTCTAAGCTTCATCACAACGTTAGTTGATGAGCTACTGAAAACCTGCACTGCTCGTTCACTTCTGCTGCCTTCCCACTACATGGCTGTTATACCAACTTCCTCCACAAAAATTTCCCAGAAGAGGGACGTGTCTGGGAACCTTACTTTCCAGATATCCCTCATACAGAGGGAATTTTGCACTTGGAGGGAAACGGAATGAGGACGCTCATCTCTAACCTTCATCACAATGCCAGTCGATGAGCTACTTACGACTGGCACTGCTTGTTCGCTTCCGCTGGCTTCCTGCTACATAGCTGTGATACCAACTTCACATGTAAAAATTCCCCAGAAGAGCGACGTGTCTTGGAACCTTACTTTCCGGATATCCCTCACACAGCAGAAACTTTGCACTTGGAGAGAAACGGAATGAGGACGCTCATCTCTAACCTTCATCACAATTCCATTCGATGAGCTACTACTTACGATTGACACTGTTCATTCACTTCCGCTGGTTTCCCTCTACACGGCAGTGATACCAACTTTCACCACAAAAATTCCCCACAAGAGCTACATGCCTTGTAACCTTACTTCCCGGATAAGCCTCATGATGATGTTGTTGTTGTTGTTGTTGTTATCACTGTACTGAATTGTTTTTGAAGAGGAACTTTCCAAGACCTTACAAGAACACACTGAATGCTTGGAAAGTTGTTATTGTTGTTTTATTATATATCCATATCAGTGGAAATCATATTCATTCTTTTTCCTGACTAGTTATGGAAGGTGACTTCCCCTTAAGGGAGTTCTCAGGTTTGACCCTGAATGCCATTTCCATTTCTATTGCTGTGAAATCTCATCATATTTTTAACAAAAGAATCTTGAGAGGCTTGATGGACACTTTTCGTCAACCCAACAAAAAGAAAGGATGAATAAAAGGTTGTGAACTACTTGCATTATTAAATAGTGTTGATTGAGAATAGAGCCCAGTGTTCTTTTGCTGCAAATCCCAGTATAAAAGAAAAGTTGAAAATGAGCACAACTGTATTCTGGCTCAGCACCTCAGAGGTTTCAAAGCAACAAGCAGAAATGGCACATTTTAATACAATTGTATATTTTAGGCGTGTATGTAGAAAATGTTGGTCTGAATACCCTAAAGGCACCCGATCCCACCTGATCTTGGAGGCTAAGCAGCACCAGTAATTGGATGGGAGGCCACCAGCAAATGCCAGGTGAACCTATCATGGAGTTATGCAGGAGACAAGATGGGACTGTCCCTGGCCCCTTCTCTCTTCACTCTGATCCAGAGCAGCAGTTGGTGTTGGGGAGGGGGATCCCCAACTGATGACATATGCAGGAGACAAGATGGGACTGTCCCCTGCCCCCCCCTCTCCACTCTGGCCCAGAGCGGCAGTTGGTGTTGGGGAGACGGGTTTACCTTTACCTATACCTGTGGCCAATAATGAAGGGTCATGGGAGTTTCTGGACAAAATATTTCCGAAAGGCCACTGCCCACCTTTCCACAACGCAATGCTGGCGTGGCTTCACTATCTTCAGAGGATAACACTCTCAGTCTTCTACTATTTTAGGACTCCAACACAGATCCTTGTCCCTTGTAAACATTTGAGAACGAACTCAGCTTTCCATGTTTTGTGGGAACAGCTACCTCACGCAGAAGCAAGGGAAAATGGGGTGAAAAGGGAGTCGAGGCAAATTGTTCATTTACAATCCGGGCTCTTTGCATTTTTAAAGACAGAATACAAAACTAAAGATGACAAAGGGTTGAATGCGTCTAAGGTAATTACGCTCAAAATTACATTCCATTTGTTTCCTTTATATTGCTTTCTTCTGGATTATCAATAGCGGGTAGAGGCTGCTGAAAATGAAATATCTCTGAATATTACATTCCTTTAAGAAGGTGCCACGGGCTCTTTAACGTCTCCTTTTATTTCTCACTCTCATTTCTCCGTCTTTGTGGCGTCTGCAAGAAACCTTTAGAAACTGATGTGCCCATTTCGACAGCTCTGTCTTTTCAAAGGATGGCAGTTTTAATACGTTTTCAAAGAATACTTTTCCTTTTATAGATGTTCTCGGGCAGAAGAGGGTTGATCTTTCTTTCTTTTTATGGAGTGGCTCTTTATTATTTTGTTTGGGCTCTTTATTATTTTGTTTAGGCATTGTTTATCACTTCACAGCCCGCCAGGACCCTCAAGGCAATGTACAACAGAGGAAAACATTATATATGGACAAATAAAAACAAAAAATTAAAAATAGACGCAAACAATCCCATCAAATATTTTAAGACCATGCACCATGCACTTAAAATAGTTTTTAAAACCATCCAGAGATGCCACTCTTCACTTTAACTCTGAAGACTATCTGTAATAATAGAGCCTTTGCAGCCCAATGGGTTGTGTTGGGGAATCTGAGCTGTTAGGCTGAAAAAATTAACCCTCCGTTGGGGTGTTGTTGTTGTTGTTGTTTTTCGTGTCAGGAGCGACTTGAGAAACTGCAAGTCACTTCTGGTGTGAGAGGATTGGCCATCTGCAAGGACATTGCCCAGGAGATGCTGGATGTTTTGATGTTATAACCTTTCTTGTGGGAGGCTTCTCTCATGTACCCACATGGGGAGCTGGAGCTGACAGAGGGAGCTTGTCCATGCTCTCTCCGGATTCTAACCTCTGACCTGCCAGTCTTCAGTCCTGCCGGCACAAGGGTTTAACCCATTGCGCCAATGGGGGCTTCTCTCATTTGGGATGATTTATTTATTTACAGTATTTATATTCCGCCTGTTGCACACCAGGACTGCTCAAGCAGGGAGCTTTGGGATGGTAGAACAGAAGCTTTCCAAAGCTCTAGGTGCTCTTACTGCCTATTACAGGGAAAACCAGCTGATCCCCAACCCATCTAAAACACAGACATGTGCCTTTCATCTCAAGAACAGAGAAGCATCCCGAGCTCTGAAGATCACCTGGGAAGGAATCCCACTGGAGCATTGCAGCGCACCCAAATACCTGGGAGTCACTCTGGACCATGCTTTTACCTACAAGAAGCACTGAACATCAAACAAAAAGTGGGTGATAGAAATAATATCATACGAAAGCTGACTGGCACAACCTGGGGATCACAACCAGATACAGTGAAGACATCTGCCCTTGCGCTGTGCTACTCTGCTGCTGAGTATGCATGCCCAGTGTGGAACACATCTCACCACACTAAAACAGTGGATGTGGCTCTTAATGAGACATGCCGCATTATCACGGGGCGTCTGCGCCCTACACCACTGGAGAAATTACACTGCTTAGCCGGTATTGCACCACCTGACATCCGCCGGGAAGTACCAGCCAATAGTGAAAGGACCAAGGCAGAGACATCTCCAGCTCATCCCCTGTTTGGGTATCAGCTAGCACGTCAATGACTTAAATCCAGACATAGTTTTCTAAGATCTACAGAGACACTCGCTGGAACACCTCAGCAAGCGAGAGTCCAAAAGTGGCAGGCCCAAACCCAGCACCTCAATCCGTGGGTGATACCAGTTGAGAGACTCCCCCCTGGGTACACAGAGGACTGGGCGACTTGGAAGGCACTGAACAGACTGCGCTCTGGCACCATGAGATACAGAGCCAATCTTAAGAAATGGGGCTACAAAGTGGAATCCACAGCATGCGAGTGCGGAGAGAAACAAACCACTGACCACCTGCTGCAATGCAACCTGAGCCCTGCCACATGCACAATGGAGGACCTTCTTGCGGCAACACCAGAAGCATTCCAAGTGGCCAGATACTGGTCAAAGGACATTTAATCAACTACCAAACTCACACATTTTGTATTTTCTCTGTTTGTTTGCTTTGTTCTGTTAGAAATGTAATATAATTGACTGGTTGCCCTGACACGAGAAAAACTCCAGGACAGGAATAATCCTCTGACTTTAAACACTTAAAGGCTTCCATGAACAAGGACAAGAACTTGGCGTGATTCTAAACGATGCTACATCTGACTACACATCCGAAACTTGAGGCTTTTATTTATTTATTTATTATTTGAACTTATATGCCGCCACTCCCCTGGGGCTCGGAGCAACTTAGAAGAACAGGCTAAAATCGAACACAATTTAAAAACAATTTAAAACAATTTAAAAACAATCAGAGATTAAAGGCCTGTCGAAATAGATGTGTCTTACATGCCCTGCGGAAAGCTGATAAATCCCGCAAGGCACGGACTTCGGGTGGCAGAGTATTCCAGAGTGATGGTGCCACTGCTGTGAAGGCTCTGCGTCTGGTTGCTGTTAGACGCAAGGTCTTGACACTGGGAATTTCAAATAGATATTGGTCCTCAGAACAGAGGGATCTCTGGGGTTGGTAGGGCTAGGTCACTAGCGGTCAGAAATTGGTTTCTCTTTGGCTGAGGCTTTGTTATTGTTTTCATACCCTAAGATCTTCCGGGGAGTCCCTTCTCTCATTCCCATCACCATCTCATGCTTGGCTGATAGGGATGAGGGAGAGGGCCTTCTCATTGATGGCCCCCATCTCTGGAATGCCCTCCCCAGCAGTTTTCTGAACCCCAGTATTTATTCCCTGAAGGTGAACTGAAATCAAGAGAGTAGCATTTCCCTTCTAAAAATTACCCCATTCACTAGACCTCTGTGGAAGAAAGTTGGAGCAAGCTCCAATCAGCCAGAAGGGAGTTCTCCAAGGTACTGAAACCTTGGAGCTTTGGAGAGCTCCCATAGAATGCCTTCTGGCTCCAGTGTAGGCTTCTGGTTTCAGTGTAGGCTGGATCTACACTGCCATATAATCCAGTTCAAAGCAGATAACTGGATTATATGGCAGTGTAGATGAAGTCTTACTCTCTCTCTGATCTGGACTTTCCACTTGAAATGCTTGATACCTGTTGAGTGATGTTGGATGACATCTCCTATGCTAGTCAATTCCCATTCCATCTTGGCTTAATGTTTTCTGATCTCTTATTTAATAATAATAATAATAATAATAATAATAATGTACTTTATTTATATTCAATTCTATTGGCAGGGGCTTGGCCCATGAGGTCTCTTCCAACCCTTTGATTCTATGATTCTATGATTCTATTCCCTCTTTTTCTTCTCTGGCATCTGGAGGCTGTGCTCGACTCAGCCATTGGGAGGTGCTGTTGTTTCATTTTTCCATGCTAATAAATAATAATAATAATAATAATAATAATAATAATAATACTTTATTTATACCCCGCTCCATCTCCCCCAAGGGGACTTGGTGCGACTTACATAAGGACATGCCCATCAGTACAATACACAACAATATAACACCAAAACATAATGAAACATAATCGACTCCTTTCCAGCTGCAGTTTTTTCTTTAGTGCCTTTCTCTTTTGCTTTGTTGTTCTTCATGTCTGCTTGCTGATGGTGTGTGTTAGATTTATGAACTGCTCAAGTAAAGCTGAAACCTGCTTTTTACCTCCATTATTCTTAGCCTCTGTGATCCTTCTGCTAGCGTTAACAAAGCCAACTTCAGCTCCCACTTGCTTTCGTGTCAGGTGGGTTTTTGTACCGGGAGGGGCCTTACTGTTATGGGCTCCCAAAATACTCAAGGTACTGAAAGAAACAGAGCAAACGGCTCAGCTCCCACTTGCTTTCGTGCCATGTGGGTTTTTGTACTGGGTGGGCCCTTACTGTTACTGGGCTCCTGTAAAGAAGTTGTTAAACTGCTGCCACCAATTGTAAAGAAGACCGTTTTAATGCCACCGAATGCCACCAAATGTGAAGGTGCGAGTGGTAAAACACCCACTGCCACCTAATCTGTGAGGGAAGCCGGGCGACGATCAATATCAGCCTAGGAGCTATTTTATAAAGGGACTGTTAATTACAGAAGGCTTTATTTATTTGATAGTGTAGCGTTTACTTTCCTGGCTTGACTTTACTATTGCAGGCTGTTCAACTTAGAAGAAACTGTATCAGGCAAGGCTTGAGGAGAACAGTAACAAGTTTATTTTAACAGGAGTATAACATGTTTAACTGTTTCTTCAAAAGAGGCACAAATCTTGATGGTTACATTGGAAAGGTTTCATGAGTAATCTCAGGCATAGACTTCAAAACGTTTTACAGCAGGCACAGCAGGCTTAAACCCAGCCAAACCTTGATTCTTAATTTAGAATCAACAACCCCCTGTAGCTCTCTCACTACCGGGTCCTTCTCTGCAACCACTTTGGTCACCAATTGATTCCCTGAATCTCCACCCTGAGATTCAGTCTTCCCTATAGCACACCGGCTACAGACACATTCCCTGAATCTCCACCTAGAGACCCAGTGTTTCCAGTAGCTCGCCGGCTTACTGACTTTTTAAAACAGCTGCCTCCTGAAGAGGCAGTTGGCTCCACCCCTGTTGCTATGGCAACTCAGCTAACGCCAAGCCACCATCTCCCACAAAACATAATCTCCCATACTTACCATCCCTAAACTACTGTCCAAACTACACATAACTAAAGGAATAAAACTTACACATCATCACAGCTCCCAAAATACCCACGGTACTGAAAGAAACAGAAGAAATGAATTCCACGGACAAGCCTACTTGGCCCCTAATGTTGATGCCAATGACTTTCCTGGTGACCGCCCTTTCCCATGTTTTGCAAAATAATGGCTAAGATCAGTCTGGATGACCTGCCATTATCAGCTGTGGTCCTGTTTCACACTCACCCCTCTTCCAGTTGGCTTGACGTCTCAGAGAGTGCAAATTCTTGCTCATTGTTATGGTAGCTGTGTCTCTAATTATTACGGATTCAGTTATATCCAAGCTCTTGACAGTGTTTCCTTCTGCTATGTTAACATCCTGCCAGGAGAATAGAGTGTATGTTAAATATTAACCACCTTTGAGAGATTTATTTGTTACAAAGTATAATACAAAGAGAGAGAGAAAGCCCCAATCGTCAGTCCCCATTAGTCATGTTTGAAAGCCAGTCTGAGTAATTATTCACAACATATGAGACAGCATGCACACCTCATGCACTTCGGCTCACCCACTGAATGCTTGCCTTCTAGCCGTGGTGAGCACCCAATGGAAAAGGAACAAGGAGCCAAAGGATTAAACAGCATTAGAAGTAATACAAAACAGCTAGCTAGAGGCTGCAGTTAGCACAGCGGGTTAAACCAGCAGCTACAGAAAATCTTGCTGACCAGAAGCCACAGGTTGGGTGAGGTCCCACTCTCAGCCCTAGCTTCTGCTTGCCTAACAGTTCAAAAACAGCAATAGGTACCACTTCGACAGGAAGTTAAAAGGTGCCCCGGAAGACACGTTGGCAATTCAATCAGGAAGGCGTTCGTGAACAACAGGCTCATTGGAGAGGCTCTTCTTTCACTCTCGCCTGCATCACGAGTGCGACTTACGGGGACAAGAGAGAGAGCCTTCTCTGTGGTGGCCCCTCGACTATGGAACTCACTTCCCAATGATATTAGACAAGCTCCCACGCTGGCAATCTTCAGGAGGAATCTGAAAATTTGGTTATTCCAATGTGCCTTCAGTGATTGAACGTAAGGTACTCCCTGACCAAAAACTTTGCACTAAATGGCCTCAGTAGCACTTTATTTATGGTTTATGCAATTAAATCCTTCCTCATCCCCGGATCTTCCCCTCCCGATGTTTGACATTGTCCTATCCCCAGTGTTTTAAAAATTTATCCTGAATTTGGCCCTGCCCAGCGAAATCTTTTGTGTTTTAATGTCTGATTTTACATTGTTGTGCTGCTATTATATTGTTTGCATTTATGTATTTTTTGTTTCATTATGTTTTTGTGTTATATTGTTGTGTATTGTACTGATGGGCGTGTCCTTATGTAAGTCGCACCAAGTCCCCTTGGGGGAGATGGAGCGGGGTATAAAGCCTTTAAAGACTGCTCGGAAACTTCAACTAGTCCAGCGAGAGGCAGCCAGATTGCTCACCGGAGCGGCGTACAGGGAGCACACCACCCCCCTGTTGCGTCAGCTCCACTGGCTGCCGATCCAATTCCGAGCACAATTTAAAGTGCTGGTTTTGACCTATAAAACCCTATACGGTTCCGGCCCAGTGTATTTGTCCGAACGGATCTCCCTCTACGTCCCACCTCGAAGTTTAAGATCTTCTAGGGAGGCCCTGCTCTCGACCCCGCCAGTGTCACAAGTGAGGCTGGCGGGGACGAGGAGCAGGGCCTTCTCAGTGGCGGCCCCCCGCCTGTGGAACTCACTCCCCGGGGAGATCAGATCGGCGACTTCCCTTCTAGCATTTAGGAAAAAACTAAAGACCTGGATGTGGGACCAAGCTTTTGGTCACTCTGACAACTAACTCAAGGACCTGGCGATAGACAAGGACAAACGGAACAGAATGGATGTATGGACTCTGATATATGGACTCTGACATGAGATTGTTTTAGGATTTATGATTTTATTATGTATTGATGTTTTAATCTAACTGCTGAATTGTTATATTTTTGGATTACTTGTTGTGTGTCTGGGCATCTAATTGTGCCCTCCCTGTAAGCCGCCCTGAGTCCCCCTCGGGGTGAGAAGGGCGGGGTATAAGTGAATGAAATAATAATAATAATAATAATAATAATAATAATAAATAAAGTTTTATTATTATTATTATTATTATTATTATTATTATTAGCATGGAAAAATGAAACAACAGCACTTCCCAATGGCTGAGTCGAGCACAGCCTCCAGATGCCAAAGAAGAAAAAGAGGGAATAGAATCATATAATCATAGAATCAAAGGGTTGGAAGAGACCTCATGGGCCAACCCCCTGCCAAGAAGCAGGAATATTGCATTCAAATCACCCTTGGCAGATGGCCATCCAGCCTCTGTTTAAAAGCTTCCAGGGCAGAGAGTCCCACTGCTGAATGGCTCTCACAGTCAGGAAGTTATTCCTCATGTTCAGATGGAATCTCCTTTCTTGTAGTTTGAAGCCATTGTTTCGTGTCCTAGTCTCCAAGTAAGGAGAAAACAAGCTTGTTCCCTCCTCCCTGTGGCTTCCTCTCACATATTTATACAGGACTATCATATCTCCTCTCAGCCTCCTCTTCTTCAGGCTAAACATGCCCAGCTCCTTAAGCCGCTCCTCATAGGGCTTGTTCATTTTAGTTGCTCTCCTCTGGACACATTCCAGCTTGTCAATATCTCTCTTGAATTGTGGTGCCCAGAATTGGACACAATATTCCAGGTGTGGTCTAACCAAAGCAGAATAGAGGGGTAGCATTACTTCCCTGGACCTAGGCACTATGCTCCTATTGATGCAGGCCAAAATCCCTTTTTCGCCTTTTTTTGCCACCACATCACATTGTTGGCTCATGTTTAACTTGTTGTCTATGAGGACTCCAAGATCTTTTTCACACGTACAGGTCTCGAGCCAGGCATTGTCCCCCATTCTGTAGCTTTGCATTTTGTTTTTCCTGCCAAAGTGGAGTATCTTGCATTTGTCCCTGTTGAACTTCATTTTGTTAGTTTTGGCCATTCATCTCTCTAGTCTGTCAAGATCGTTTTGAATCCTGCTCCTGTCCTCTGGAGTATTGGCTATCCCTCCCAATTTGGTGTCGTCTGCAAACTTGATGATCCTGCCTTCTAACCCTTCATCTAAGTCATAAATAAAAATGTTGAACAGGATCGGGCACAGGACGGAACCCTGCAGCAATCCACTTGTCACTTCTTTCCAAGATGAAGAGGAAGCATTGGTGAGCACCCTCTGGGTTCGTCCATTTAACCAATTACAGATCCACCTCACCGTAGTTTTTCCTAGCCCACATTGGACTAGTTTCCTTGCCAGAAGGTCATGGGGGACCTTGTCGAAGGCCTTACTGAAATCCAGGTACACTACATCCACGGCATTCCCCGCATCTACCCAGCTTGTAACTCTATCGAAAAAAGACCCCATGATTGTGAGTAGGGCTGGGCGGTTTCGTTTCGTTAATTCGTAATTCGTTAATAATTCGTTAATTTTTTCAATTACAAAACAATAACGAACCATTCTGGAGCATTTATTAAAAAAAACGAATTTTCAAAAACGTTTTGTAAATGCTTCGTATTTCGATATTGTATTTGTTTCGTTGTTGTTTTGAGGTCGTTTCGTTATTATTTCCGCATGTCTGGGCCAGTTTTATGGTTTAATTAGTGAAAAAAAATTATAATATCACACCAACAGTCAACAACAGAGGGAGAGGGAAGCTTCAGAAGGTTTTGGAGGTTTTTTAGCGTATTTCATGGTCGCATCCGCCATTAACGAATCGATTCGTTATTGTTTCGGAAATCGATTCGTTAATTTTTTACCATTTACGAAATTTCGTAAATATCGAACTTTTTAAAAGGAAAATTTTGTAATTATTTTAAATATCGAAACAAAAAAACCCCCCAAATACAAATCGATTTTAGAAACAAATTTTTCCGTTGTTACCCAGGCCTAATTGTGAGGTCTAAGTATGCTGAGTATTGCATGTGTAAAACCATGAGCAAATGGGATGGATAGTGACCATACCATACATTTCATCTGCTTCGTGGCATAATTATTTCTGTTATAGGGCAGATTTCCAAACTAGTTCTGAATTCAGAGGTTCAACCTGAGATAGTGCCATTGCTTATGTGAGCTTGTACATAAGTGGGCCTCTGTTGCGAGAACCAAAGAGGAAAAACCACCTCCCCTTTTCTTTGTGCTTATGCTTTTTTGAGCATAACCCTGCACATGAGCAGCTTTGAATTCTGACAAGATCCCGAGAAGCTAGCAATCCCTATTGCTTTCTGGGGTCTATTCAAGCATTGCTTCAAAATGCATACACTTTCAGAGCAATTTCAGTAATCCCACTCAAAAGAGAGGCGATGCCCGTTGATGTATAGCTGATCCAAAACCAGTTGATACACATCTGCTCTTGCAGAAAGTGTGTCCGATTATTTGCTCATGTGTCCAGAAGCTCTTGCTTTATCAGCAATCTTCTAAATATAAATCTCTGTCAAGAGAGCTGTTTCCAAACATTTGCCTTATTTTGTAGTTTGTTGTCCTCCCCCTGGTGTATCGCCGCTCAGTGCCTTTTTTTCTGCTAGGCTGTCTGCCTGTCTCTTCCAGTTAAGAGTTCACCTTGTGGCTGATGGATGGGCAAAGCTGTTCACACCTTTCTTCACAAATAAAGTGTCTAAAGTTTGTTCCATAATGTCAGCTTTGGGGTATGGGGAATCAGAAGCATGCAGTGCGATAAAGGTATGATTCCTAGTAAAGAAAGACCAGAATCCAGAAAAGACTGAAGTGGCTGAATTTGGAAGAGCCTTAAATTTCATCCAGGAGTGGTGGCTTGTGGCTCTGCAGCAGAACCCATGGCAAAGCACAATGGGAGGATCGGGCAATAACATCTGGAGGGCCCTCTACATACAGCCTAAGTACAGGGTGCGGCAGCATAACTTCCTTTATTAAAATGCGTGCCATTCAGTCGGTTGAAGATGTAGCGGAGCGCTAGTGGTCTCGTTCGAGAGGCGGGAGTATAAAGTTTTGTCCTGACACAGTTCAGTCACCATCATGCGTTGGAACAATGAGGAGCGTGCTTTTGCCGTTGAGGCCTACTTTTTGAGCGGATGTTCTGTAATTGCAACCCAGCGTGCCTATTGCTGATCCCACAGCAAGCTGGCTTCAGGAAAGGCAAAAGCTGCACATCGCAAGTGCTGAACCTGACTCAGCACATAGAAGATGGCTTTGAAAGGCAGCAGATCACAGGAGCTGTCTTCATAGACCTGTCAGCAGCCTATGATACTGTGAACCACCGCCTCCTTCTGAGAAAAATGTATAATATCACAAAGGACTACCACCTCACCCACCTCATAGGAAACCTGCTACTAAACAGGAGATTTTTTGTTGAGTTCCAGGGCCAGAGAAGCAAATGGCGGAAACAGAAGAATGGCCTGCCTCAAGGGAGCGTGCTTGCTCCATCAATGTTCAACATTTACACAAATGACCAGCCACTGCCAGAAGGAACAGAGAGTTTCATGTATGCTGATGATCGTGCCATTACTGCTCAAGCAGGGAACTTTGAGATGGTTGAACAGAAGCTCTCCAAAGCTCTAGGTGCCCTTACTGCCTATTACAGGGAAAACCAGCTGATCCCCAACCCATCTAAAACACAGACATGTGCTTTTCATCTCAAGAACAGGGAAGCATCCCGAGCCCTGAGGATCACCTGGGAAGGAATCCCACTGGAGCATTGCAGCACACCCAAATACCTGGGAGTCACTCTGGCCCGTTCTCTGACCTACAAGAAGCACTGCCTGAACATCAAGCAACAAGTGGGTGCTAGAAACAAATATCATACGAAAGCTGACTGGCACAACCTGGGGATCACAACCAGACACAGTGAAGGCATCTGCTGCTGAGTATGCATGCCCAGTGTGGAACACATCTCACCACACTAAAACAGGGGATGTGGCTCTGAATGAGACATGCCGCATTATCACGGGGTGTCTGCGCCCTACACCACTGGAGAAATTACACTGTTTAGCCGGTATTGCACCACCTGACATCCGCTGGGAAGTAGCAGCCAATAGTGAAAGGACCAAGGCAGAGACATCTCCAGCTCATCCATTGTTTGGGTATCAGCCAGCATGTCAATGACTTAAATCAAGAAATAGTTTTCTAAGATCTACAGAGACACTTGCTGGAACACCTCAGCAAGCGAGAGTCCAAACGTGGCAGGCTCAATCCCAGAACCTCAATGAATGGCTGATACCAAATGAGAGACTCCCTCCTGGGCACACAGAAAACTGGTTGACTTGGAAGGCGCTGAACAGACTGAGCTCTGTCACCACGAGATGCAGAGCCAACCTCAAGAAATCGGGCTACAAAGTGGAATCCACGACATGCGAGTGCGGAGAAGAACAAACCACAGACCACCTGCTGCAATGCAACCTGAGCCCCGCCACATGCGCAACGGAGGACCTTCTTGCGGCAACACCAGAGGCACTCCAAGTGGCCAGCTACTGGTCAAAGGACATTTAATCAACTACCAAGATTGCAAACTCTGTTTTGTCTGTTTGGTAAAAAAATGTTAAAAAATGTAATACAATTGTCTGGTTGATACTAACACGATAAATAAATAAAATAACCCAGCGTGCCTTTCGGATTCGCTTTAATTTAGCCCCATTGGCCCCTGTCCCGGACCGGAAATCAATTGTGATGTGGGTCACTACATTCAGACAAACTGCAAGTGCAAGAAGATGAAGAACTGGAGTTCCTCGGCCCATGAGATCACCTGAGAATATTGAGGCAGTGAGAGCTTCAATGTTGCGATCACCATGGTGTTCTGTGTCTGCCCTTGGACTTTCCAATCGTTCTGTAAGGAGAATTTTTCATGATGATCTTCATTTCCATCCTTACAAGATGGCACTTGTGCAGGAACTTTCTGAACCTGACTTCAATTCTCAGAGGAACGTGTGTGAATAGGTATAATAGGCTTTTTCTCAATGTTTTAAAGTCAATTTGGTGTCCGATGTTTTGGGCCCATTTCACCATCTATTCTTTTATTTGCTCTTTTTCTGTTGTCCACTCTAGTAGTGTGTGTGTGCGTGTGTGCGTGCGTGTGCGTGTGTGTGTATACTTACCTAGGCGATCCCTCGTTGGACGAGTAAGATGGTCTTCCTTGATGACTATTTTTGTGGGTTTGTAGGTGGCTGTGGAGCCCTATTCTTGACCCGCATCTTCTCCCACAGTGAAGGCATTGGTTTCCAGGTGGAAGGCGGACCCGGTCGGGGTTGGCTTGACACGCCTTCCTCCTGGCACGTTTCTCTCTTTCACCCTCCACTCGTGCCTCTTCAAATTCTGCAGCACTGCTGGTCACAGCTGACCTCCAGCTGGAGCGCTCAAGGGCCAGGGCTTCCCAGTTCTCAGTGTCTATGCCAGAGTTTTTAAGGTTGGCTTTGAGGCCATCTTTCAATCTCTTTTCCTGTCCACCAACATTCCGTTTTCCGTTCTTAAGTTCAGAGTAGAGCAACTGCTTTGGGAGACAGTGCTCAGGCATCCGGACAACGTGGCTGGCCCAGCGGAGCTGATGGCAGAGGACCATTGCTTCAATGCTGGTGGTCTTTACTTCTTCCAGCACACTGACGTTTGTCCGCTTGTCTTCCTAAGATATTTGCAGGATTTTCTGGAGGCAGCGCTGATGGAATCGTTCCAGGAGTTGCATGTGACATCTGTAGACAGTCCACGTTTTGCAGGCATAGAGCAGGCATAGAGCATAGATTATATATATATATATATATATATATATATATATATATATAATCCATTTATTTTCTGTCTTCATTATATTGTCCCAAAAGCCATTTTTATCTGCAAGTCCTTGTCTTTCCTAAAGTGTTCGGACACCTGCCTATAATGAAACCAAGAGCAATTTGGAAACGTTGGTTTAACGTCTTTTCCCTCTTTTAATTCAAATTTTCCATTTTGTTTGGTTAGTAAGTCACCATAAGTAGGACAGATTTGCCAGCCTAGTATTCTTCTCTGAAAGTCTTCCAAAGGTGATAGCCAGAGAGGAGTATGTCTATAGAACCTCAATTTATACCTGTTCCATATTTTTATTAGGCCGGCTCTTATGAAGTAATTTGGTTTTTTTTCTATCTTTATCTTATTATACCATATGTTTATCCGATGTTGTGCTGGCTTGTTTATGTCGGATAAGCAAGTCTCTACTGTATATTGAAAACAGGCTGGAATGCAGGAGTAGACTTACCAGATCCATATCATCTGAGTGACACTATCTGGTAGGCTTGATTGATAAAAAAACAACAACAACCAACAGTTCAAAACTTGTTTAGGATGTAGGGAGCACTAGTTGTTCAGATTTAAAGTCAATTCCAATTTTCACACAAAAAAAGTTCAAAACTTTTTGAAAACTTCCGAGACTTCCGAATCCTTTGTTAATGGTTTCAAAGTGTTATTTCCTGCTCCATTGGGTGGTCTTTACTTTGAAAGTAGTTGTTTTACTCCAGAAAAGGGGGCGGGAGCAAAGGGAAGAAATCCATCCACTCTGGTTAAAACTCTTGGGAAAGGAAAGGAATCCATCCACACTGGTTTAAACTGACGCGGGAGAGAAAGGAGAGGAAAGGAATCCATCCACACTGGTTTAAACTGATGCAAATCCAGCCCATCCACGTTGGTTTAAACTGATGCAGATCCATCCCATCCACACTGGTTTAAACTGACACAGGAGAGAAAGGAAAGGAATCCATCCACACTGGTTTAAACTGATGCAGATCCATCCCATCCACACTGGTTTAAACTGACACAGGAGAGAAAGGAAAGGAATCCATCCACACTTGTTTAAATTGATGCAGATCCATCCGATCCACACTGGTTTAAACTGACATGGGAGAGAAAGGAAAGGAATCTATCCACACTGGTTTAAACTGACACAGGAGAGAAAGAAGAGGAAAGCAATCCATCCACAGTGGTTTAAACTGATGCAGATCCATCCCATCCACACTGCTTTAAACTGACACTGGGAAATAAACAAGACAAACTCCAAATTTTACCACAACACCACAAATATGATATCATAGGCATCACTGAAACCTGGTGGGATGAGTCCTATCGCTGGAATGTAGACATCGAGGGCTATAACCTCTTTCACAGAAACCGAACAAAGGGGAGAGGAGGCAGAGTAGCCTTATATGTCAAAAACTCATATGCTGCAGAAGAGATGCAAGACAGCAATCCGGGAAACCAGCTCGAAAGCATCTGGATAAGAATCAAGGGAACTGGGACTCAAAAAGATCTCGTAGGCGTCTACTACAGACCTCCAAGCCAGGAGGAAGAACTGGATGAAGCCAACAGTTGACCAAACAGGCACAGAGAAGAGATGTAGTAGTCATGGGCGACTTCAACTATCCCGATATTTGCTGGAAAACAAACTCGGCCAAGAGTACAAGGTTCAATAAATTTCTTGCTTGCCTTGCAGACAATTTTATGGTCCAGAAGGTAGAAGAGGCAACAAGGGAGTTGGCTACTCTTGATCTCATCCTAACAAATGCGGAGGACCTGATCAACGCGGTTGAAGTGGTCGGATCCTTAGGGGCAAGTGACCATGTGCTCCTGCAATTTGAGGTACAAAGGAAGGCTGAAACTAAGACAAGTCAAACCCACATTTTGGACTTTAGGAGAGCCGATTTCTGTAAAATGAAGAAAATGCTGAGCAGCATTCCGTGGACACAGATACTAAAAGACAAGGGAGTTACGGATGGATGGGAATTTCTCAAGAGTGAAATACTCAAGGCACAATTGTAAACTGTGTCAACAAAGAGAAAAAGTAGGACAGGTGCAAAGAAGCCAGAATGGATGTCCAAAGAACTTCTAACTGTGCTAAAACACAAAAGAGACATGCACAAGAAGTGGAAAAAGGGAGAAATCACCAAAGAAGAATTCAAACAAATAGCCAACACCTGTAGGGAAAAGGTCCGCAAGGCTCAAGCACAAAATGAGCTCAGGCTTGCCAGGGACATTAAAAACAATAAAAAGGCTTATTTTCTTTTGTCAGTAGAAAAAGGAAAAACAAGGAGGCGATAGGGCCTCTTCGAGGAGAAGATGAGGCAATGCTGACAGGGGGTAGGGAAAAGGCAGAACCACTTAATGCCTTCTTTGCCTCGGTCTTCTCACAAAAAGAAAGTCATCTTCAACCTCAGCAAGATGGAGTGGATAAGGGATTAGAGGACATTCTTGGCAGGGGGTTGGACTGGATGGCCCATAAGGTCTCTTCCAACTCTTTGATTCTATGATTCTATGGAGAGAAAGGAAAGGAAAGGAATCCATCCACACTGGTTTAAACTGATGCAGATCCATCCCATCCACACTTGTTTAAACTGACATAGGAGAGAAAGGAAAGGAATCCATCCACACTGGTTTAAACTGATGCAGATCCATCCCATCCACACTGGTTTAAACAGATCAATCCCATCCACACTGGTTTAAACTGACGCAGACCCATCCCATCCACACTGGTTTAAACTGACATGGGAGAGAAAGGAAAGGAAAGGAATCCATCCACACTGGTTTAAACTGACGCAGGAGAGAAAGGAGAGGAAAGCAATCCATCCACACTGGTTTAAACTCTTGCAGATCCATCCCATCCACACTGGTTTAAACTGACACTGGAGAGAAAGGAGAGTAATCCATCCACACTTGTTTAAACTGACCTTTTTCCTGCTGTTTTTCTCCCTTCCCTTCTCCTCTTTCCTTATCTCTCTTCATTTCCCTTTCCTTTTTCTCCTCCAAATCCCAGCACGTTCAGAAAAACATGGAGTTTTCTCTACCAGAATACACACACACACACACACACACAAACACACACGGGGGATTTACACTGTATGTCCTACAAAACTCACTCTGCCACATCGCCTGTATTCCTTCATTTCAGTTTATTTTGTCATTTCCCAGGAAAAAGATGTATGCCACTTTAAGCATACCCAGGGAACCTAGTAACCCCCCCCCCAAATGTTTTCCTGAATGGGCTGGATTTGGAGGAGGAAAGGAAAAGAGAAAGGAAGAGAGATAAGGAAAGAGGAGAAGGGAAGGGAGAAAAACAGCAGGAATAACAGACAGGCAAGAACAGTGCATGATCCAGCCAAGTGTATGGTTTCTGCTTCTTCTTGGAGAAATACAGATGCAGGGCTGCAGGGAAGCCTCACTAGATTAGGAGATTTCTAGTTTCCAAAAGAACAACATGTAACTCCAAGGCAGAGAAAGTGAAGGATGTCCCCTTTGTCTCGCCGGCCACATGGCATTCGTCTTCTCTGTCCTCACCAAGGTTAGGGACCCTTTTTGGTACGGTCCTAGGGGTCTCCTTTACTGGGGAGACCCTCCTAAAGTCCGTATTGACTTCAAAAGGAGGGCTGCAACTTTTATGGTCTGGTTCCCCAAGGAAAAGATTAGATTAGGAGATTTCTAGTTTCCAAAATTACAACGTGTAACCCCAGGCAGAGAAAGGAGGGCTGCAAACTTTTATGGTCTGGTTCCCCAAGGAAAATAGTTGTTCCCAACCCTATTGTTCCCTTGCTAAGTGGTGGTGTGGCACCTTTCCCACCCAAGCAGCCTGCCCTATTCCTTTTCCCTTCGCTTCCCCGGCTCGAGCCTTGCCGAAACCCTGACCCTCCCCACATCGTTTCCCCTCATTGGCTGGAGGCAAGCATCCTAGCATGCAAGCTCCTGCTTGCCTCCAAACACTGGGTCTTTTCCGAATCATTTCTTGATTCGTGGTGACAGTGGCTTCAAAATGGCAAGGATACTTCTGGGTTCCCAAATCGCTTCGAAAACGCTTAAAAAAGGAATTAGATCCGAATTTAACCTGAATTACGAAGATTCTGGCTGGACCTAACCATGCCTACTATCTGGAGTCTGCAACTGTTCTTTTATTTTCCAAGAAAATATTATAACCCAATGGCAACCATGCACAGAAATTGCATCTCCAAAATGCAATGGTGGACATTCATCTGCACTCTTGTCCTCCAAGTCAGGAATGCCCTGGAGCAGGCCACTACCCTGTGCTTGCGAACCCCTTGCTCAAATGGAGTTCATACATGCCTCTTCTCCGCCTTGTACATACTGGAGTTTGGAGATGGAGCTGGGTGTTTGCCAAGTTCCTAGCTGCTATGAATCAGTGCCTCTTTGCAGATTGCTCTTGGCAAATTTTCCCGTTATATTTTTAGATTGTAAAATGAGCGGAGGCGTCAGCCATTCAGGATTCATGTCTTGAGGCGAAGCTGTGCTTAATATTCTCCAAAGACAGCTGGGTTCTTTTGGCCATAATAATTACAGATTGATAAGGAATAAGAGGCCTGCAAACTGCTTTAATGCCCTAGCATCAAACAACGGTCGTTGGGCAGCTTTTTGTTTGCAAGGGCAGGTGGCCTAAGAGATGGTCCCTTTTCTCTCTTTTTCAGTGGGAAAAGAATAAGTATTGCTTCACTCCCCTTTGTGAGCAAAAGCATTAACCCAACTTCAGGTTCTTGCTAATGAAAGCTTATGCTTGCAGGCATAAACATCCCTAAAGGTCATGTTTTGAGGAGCGAAAGGGAAGGATGTCAAACTCTGAGTGATGGTTCCTTGCATGGAACATTTTGGAATTCTAAAAATATTGTATAATGGTCCTCAAATTTCAGGACACCTGTCGGCTAGTTTCCCCCATAATTTATTGCTTGTGAAAGAAAAGCAGGTAGAGTTTCAGTGTTGAGGGAGAAAGTCGGCAACTGCAGTTTTAGAGAATCTGCTATTTTTAATTGTGGAGAAAGTTTGTCTCCGAAAATTGTGGAGAAATTTAATTGTGGAGAAAGTTTGTCTCCGAAAATTCATTTCATGCTATGAACAATGGCTGACATCCTACATTTCATTGCTAAGATGTAGGATCCTATAGTTCACCTTCACTGCTCAATAGGCTTGTGCATTTGGGGTAAACCTTGACCCGTTTCGGTGTCCCAGCTTTTGGTGGAGGCTCTGAGCCATCTGAATTCAGGAGGTCAGATCTCTTTTTTTGCTTGGATGTGCTGATACATCCGTTTTCTATCAACCCATTGTGGGGGGTGGGGGTGGGGGTAGGGGGGGGTGAGGGCTTCCCAGGCTCCCCTTCCCATCATTTTAAACATTTAAGCTATTTCTACTCTAGAGGAGAGCTGCTCAGCTGCAGGCAGGGGTGTGCTTTTCTCCTGGGCCTGAACACCACATATATTATTTTCAAGGCAT
Source organism: Anolis sagrei (assembly GCF_037176765.1). Lineage (NCBI taxonomy): Eukaryota > Metazoa > Chordata > Lepidosauria > Squamata > Anolidae > Anolis > Anolis sagrei. Next base: position 30,020,659 of record NC_090030.1, on the reverse strand, counting down.
TTAAAGGAGGCAAGTTCTTAAAGCTGTTTCTTACTCTAGAGGAGAAGTCCTCAACTGCAGGCAGGCAAATGCTTTAAGGGGACTTCTTACTTGTTTCTACTCTAGAGTAAAGATGCTCGGCTGCAGGCAGGCGTGTGTGCTTTCTCTCCAGGGCCTGCATGTCACATGCACTTTTTATAAGGCATTTAAATGAGGCAAGTTCTTAAAGCTGTATCTTACTCTAGAGGAAAGGTGCTCATCTGCAGACAGGCACATACTTTCTCTCCTAGACCTGTATGCCACACACACTCTTTCCAAGGCATTTAAAGGAGGCAAGTTTTTAAAGCTGTTTCTTACTCTAGAGGAGAGGTGCTCAGCTGCAGGCAGGTACGTGCTTTAAGGTAGCTTCTTACCTGTTTATATTCCGTGTGGTTTTTCTCCAGGGCCTGCATGCCACACTTTCCAAGGCATTTAAAGGAAGCAAGTTCTTAAAGGTTTTTTTTTTTTTTACTTTAGAGGAGAGGTGCTCAGCTTCAGGCAGGTACATGCTTTAAGGATGCTTCTGCCTGTTTATATTCTAGAGAAGAGGTGCTCAGCTGCAGGCAGGCTTGCACATTTTCTCTCCCAGGCTGTATCACACCAGCAGCCATACAGTATTTCCAAGGCATTTTATTTAAGGAGGCTTCCTTCCCACTTCCAGGTAAGGAAGAGTGATGACCTCCTGGAAGAGGAGAGATAACTGGTAGTAGCTTTCAGGGAAATGTAGGGGCTCAGCCTGCTCAGCCACTGCCAGAAGGGACAGAGAGTTTCATCTATGCTGATGACCGTGCCATTACTGCCAGCTGTTTTTTTTCTGATGTAGCTATTATTTCTCTTCTGATGTAGCAGCTCTTTGAATATTACTCTAATCTACCTTCTTTAAAACCCAGAGTCTATCTAACTCACTCAAACATCAGAACCTATCTCTTCAACACCCAGAACCAATCTCCCTGGCAGGGTTGTAAAATGTCCCCTTAAAGTCAATTTTCCCCCTTTTCTAAGTTAAGAAACTACTCTCTCTCTCTCTCAGCCAATTACAGTCTTCCCTCATTTCCCCCCAGAGCTGCTCTTTCTAAACAACCCCCCCCTCAGGAAATGAGTAACTAAAATGGATTTCCCCGGCACCCTTTCCAAAATGGCTGCTGAACTTTCTGGGCCTATTTTTCTAGGCTTTCCCTAGCCTAACAGGTAGGGAATTCACTACAGTGTTCAACAGGAATTATGGTTTTATTTTTGTTTTCTGGGGGGGGGGGAGTGTTAATTAAAAAGATTAAACTGTGATGCTGAAAAGCAGAGGAGTAGCCAAGATCGGCTCCTGCTTGCTTTCGTGTCAGACAAGTGTTTGTATCAGGAGTGTTGCAACTCAGGATAGACTCACCTTGCTCAGAACACCACCACACACCAAGGCTGTAGGTTTTGTAGTTTATTGAAGAAAAAGCAAAATCATAAACATAAAAATAAGGTTGCAAAAGTTCAATAGCCAAAACAGAGTCTTAAATGCAAAGACAGAGTTTTCAAGGTCCAAAGGCAAATAACATGAAGTATAATCCACAAGCATTGGTCAAACAAGAATCCATGGCAGCATGACAAAGTCCCCAGAAACCAAGATCAAACCCAAAGTCCCAAAGAGCCAAAAGCTTTCCCCAAAAGCCGAGGCAATTCCATAGAAGTTAAAAGGGTGTAAGCAAAGTTGCACTGACAAAGGGTTGACTTCAATCAGATTGTTAAAAATGCTTTCCTAGCATGAAAGCATTGCGTTGACCTCGAACCTCCTGTTTGTTAGCAAGTCGAGCACTTTGGCGTACCCTTAATTCCAAATGGTCCTCCCTAACTAAATCTCCATCACCTTCAAGGCTAAATAACTCATTATCCAGGGACTGGGCAACCTGGGAATCGGCAGGCACTGCGCTCACAGTGGAGTGGTCAACTCCTCCACCTGCAGCTATGAAGTTTCACTCAAATAATAACCATCTTTTAAAACAACATTCCTTGCCCTGGAGAACTGAAACGCTGCCTCGTCTTCAGTATCAACACTGTCTGCATCAACAACAGGGACATGTTCAGAAATCTGTAACCCATCATCCTCCTCGTCCTGAGGAAACTTGGGCTCAGAAAGCTCAGACTGAGACACCACAGGGAGGATCCTTACTGTTACGTCTCCCAAAAGTATCAAAGGTACTGAAAGAAACAGAGGAAGCAGAAGAAACAAATTATGCACACAAATCTATTGGCCAACCACACAACATAGTTTAGGTAAGTCTTTGAAGAGCCACAGTTTTCTTAGTTATAGTTCTTCCTGCTTTCCTTTATCTTCTCCCCCTTTCTTTGCTCAAGTTCAGCTGTACTAAGGAGGAATGAACTTCAGTGACCTTCCTTGCAGACCTCAGAAGCAAAATAGGGGAGGCAGCAGGAAAAGTGAAAAAGAAAAGACAAGGTAACTATGGGAGATCTGACATAAAGGTGACTGGTTGGCTATGTTAAATACCGTTGGGCTAATTAAACACAGCGTCTCCAGAAAGAAAGAGCTGGGGAGAGACTGAGCAGTCAGTTGTGATCACTGCATATGTCACAAAGGATTAGGCCTCTGCCCTTTGCTGAGAGGCAAGAAAAGAAGAAAGCCTTGTCTCTGGAAGATGTAAATGGGGAGAGTTGAAGAAAGCAGTGAGAGGCATGGGGATACGGAAGGAAAGATTTAGTCCTCAGTCACCAAAAGGAAACAGCGGGCTGTGCAAAATGGACAAAGGCTGAGTTGGACCTGAGTTGGACATAGCAGAATTAATGCAGTTTGTTTCAGTGGAATCAATGGATTTATATTCGGTAGGGATATACACAGTTCCCTTTGGTGATTCTGGATTTGGGGCAATTTGGTGATCAAACATACCAAGCAGGACCCGGCCGAAGACTAAGTCAAAGTGGATCATAGCAGCCAGATCTTTCGGCTAATGGAGATGATGGGGCTGAGCTGCACCTACCTGAAGTGGACGCCATGGCATGTGGGCAGTCTCATAATAATAATCCTTCTCTCCCGGTTTTCCCATGCAACACAAGGCACAGGCATATCACAAAAGGAAGAGGATGAAAGGAAAGAAAAGGATCCAGAAAGGCTATTTTAAAAAAGAAATTGTTTTGGCAAAGTAAAAATTTGGTGAGCAAAAGGTAATGTTTTCCCTAACAAGGGTACTTTTGGCTCCTCCCATAAATTGGGGAAACGTTTTATTATAAACCTGGGAGCAACTAATGCCATCACATGACAGAAATGACCAAACATCCAGATGATTTCAAAAAATCCCCTTCCTCACCACCTCCTGAAACGTTTGAAAAGAATGCTGGCCCTCACGCTTAAAATATGCAAATAACGCTCTATCCTACACTTGAAGCTAAACTAATGTGATGACAAGAGTGGCTTTCTGGATTTTAAACGTAGCACTCAGTGGAATTTAGTGAATATGATGAAGTGGTTAAAGAGACACTTGGAGGCAATAAAACTAACTAAGGTCCCTGTGCTGTCATGCTCTGGGCCTATAGCAGTTGGCTTTTGAACAGGACGTGCTCTTTGTGCCTAGCGGGAAGCTGGGTGCCTCAGCTGAGAGGATGTAAGGATTTTCCTATACAAAAGTCTTTAGATTCTTGAAAAGTTTAACGAAGTCCTTTATTATTGCTTAGGTCTTCAACAAAACAATCAAATACTTCTCAGATCTTCAACAGGTCAAACAAATACTTAAAGGCTTTGAATCAGCGGGTGGCTTTCTTAATCTTGTCCACAAGGGACAGGCAACTGGCTTCGTGAACTGTTTCTTTAACTGTTTCTTTTCTTTAAGAGGAAAACCCTTTTTAATCCCTCCTTGGGCAATCTGTATTTAGGCTTTGCTGGCGTGGGGCCCCTACACCCGGTTCCAATTTGAGTTATGGCTGCCACGAGAGGTCCTTACCAGGCCAAAGTCTCTGTGTAGATTCTCCAGCTGGAGTCCTTTGGAACTGTTTCCCCTGGAATTTCGTAAGAAACGAAGCTTCTCTACAGGTGAAGCTGATTCACGTCCTGTAGCTAAGCTTTCAACTGTAAGACTGAGCTAAAATGGCTCCCTTTCCTTCCTGAACCCTGGGGAAAGGTGCGGAATTAAAAAATCCAACGATGATAGGCAGGTGGCTGCAAACCAAGGGAAGCCACCTTATTGCAAAGTGCATGGAACATTGGAATACATGCAAACACTCAAAGATAGAAAAGGAAGTTGGAGCTCCTGGTACAGCCGTACCAGAACAGTCCCTTCCACACAGCTGCATAGAATCCACATTGAACTGGATTATATGGCAGTGTGGACAAATAATGCAGTTCAAAGCAGATATTGTGGATTGTCTGCCTTGATATTCTGGGTTATATGGCTGTGTGGAAGGGTCCTTAGAGAGCCTTCAGAACCAGCATACTTTGTCTTGTGCTAAGAATTCACTGGTTAAGGTTTTCATTTCCGCCTCATAACTGGTGGCATAATTTCAGTACATGTAAATATAAACATGGAAATGTTGCCACCTTCTCTGAACTCCCTTGCGAGGTTTCTTTCTAAGAGCAAAGGATTTTATTCCACAGGACTGGAATATGTATCTGCGTGTGCGTGACTTCTTCATGCAAATACTGCCATTTTCCATGAACAACGCCACTGACTTCATTAATGCAACGAGGTTAGCGCACAATATTTGAAAAGCTTCTGCTTTAATTGCCAGTAATTGCAGGACTTTAAATGCAAATACTTCTCCCAGAAGTGTTTGCAATCGCTGACGCCCTATTTAGGAAGTAGGTCAGAGCCTCTTATTATGCGGCAGAGTTGATTTATTTCCTCGATATTTTCTTTATGAACAGCACTTTGGAGAAAAGTGGCTTGGATTATTAAAACGTGACCTGCTGGTGGATGAGTTCAGCCAGGAGATGCCTTGGTCGCTTTCTCCTTCCAAGAACGTTCCATTTCCATTCTCCCAAATTAATGCTTTTGTCAGCAAAGAGACGAGAATCCCAAGTGATTTCATTAACAAGTTGTCTGCTCTGATACAGCGGTGCATTCCAGCAGAGACGTTGAAATCCCCCTCTGCAAATACATATCCAAACTCATGAGCAAATAGAGATCTCTGAATACTGAGAAAATACATACCGGATATCCATGTATTGATTATGACTGTACCTTGTGAAGTCAGATCTGGCCATGGTGGTCCATGCTTTAGTCACCTCCAGATTGGATTACTGTAATGCACTCTACGTGGGGCTGCTCTTGAAGACGGCTCGGAAATTTCAATTGGTACAACAGGCGGCAGCCAGGTTACTAACTGGAGCGACTTACAGGGAGCTCCTTTGGCTGCCGTTCATTTTCCGATCCCAATTCAAGGTGCAGGATCTTACCTATAAAGCCCTGAACGGTTTGGGACCTGCCTACCTGCGTGACCACATTTCTGTATATGAACCCACGCGATCTCTTCGATCATCTGGAGAGGCCCTGCTCTCGCTCCCATGCCCTTTGGAGGTGCAATTGGTAGGGACGAGGGAGAGGGCCTTCTCTGTGGTGGCCCCCCGGCTCTGGAACTCACTTCCTAAAGATATCAGGCAAGCCCCCACATTGGCAGTCTTTAGGAGGAGCGTGAAAACGTGGCTGTTCCAGTGTGCCTTCCCTGAATAAGGAAATAATCCCCTGCAAAATGTCCTAAGAAGTACTTTAACTACTCATTGGGTTGCTCTCTCTTCATTTCTTTTAAAACCCTCCTACTAGATACATCCTACCTCTGTTCATTTCTTAAATTTTAAATTTTAAACTATTACATTTGGCTCAGCCATAGGGTTTTTTTTAATTGTTGCATATTACTGTTTATATGTGAGGTGCAACCTTGACACAGTGAATAGATTTGTCTGTGGTTACATCTGGAAGGAAATCAAGAAACGTTTGTTCAGTGTGTGGCTACTAGGCTTGTTTGATAAAAAAAAAAATGGTTCAAAACTCGTTTTGGATGTAGGGGGCGCTGGTGGTTCGATTCTAAAGTCAATTCCAATTTTCACAGAAAAAAATGTTCAAAACTTTTTGAAACTTCCGAGACTTCCGAATCCTTTTGTTAATGGTTTGAAAGTGTTATTTCCTGTTTCATTGGATGGTCTTTACATTGAAAGTAGTTGTTTTACTTCAGAAGCGGGGAAAAGCAAGCAGAGGATTTTTTTTCCTTTTCGGGTTTAAAACACATTCAAAGCACTCCCAACAGATTGCCATCCAGCCTCTGTTTAAAAGCCTCCAAAGAAGGAGCCTCCACCACACTCCGGGGCAGAGGGTTCCACTGCTGAACAGCTCTCACAGTCAGGAAGTTCTTCCTAATGTTCAGATGGAATGTCTGTTCTTGTAGTTTGAAGCCATTGTTCCATGGCCTAATCTCTAGGACATGGAACAGTGCTCCCTCCTCCCTATGACTTCCTCTCACATATTTATACATGGCTATCCTCCTTTCTTCTTTCTTTCTTTCTTTCTTTCTTTCTTTCTTTCTTTCTGTCCTTCCTTCCTTCCTTCCTTCCTTCTTTGTGCTGTGTGTACCATGTGTTATATCCTCCTCTCCTTCCTTCCTTCCTTCCTTCCTTCCTTCCTTCCTTCCTTCCTTCCTTCCTTGTGTTGTGTGTGCCATGTGTTATGCCCTCCTCCCCTTCCTTCCTTCCTTCCTTCCTTCCTTCCTTCCTTCCTTCCTTCCTTCCCTCTTTCCTTCCTTCTCTATGTTTTGTGTGCCATGTGTTAAGTCCTCTCCTTCTTTCTGTTATTCCTTCCTTCCTTTCTGCCTTCCTTCTGTGTTTTGTGTGCTATGTGTTATATCATCCTCTCCTTCTTCCTTTTCTTCCTTCCTTCCTTTCTGCCTTCCTTCTGTGTTTTGTGTACCATGTGTTATGTCCTCCTCTCATTCTTTCTGCTCTTCCTTCCTTCTCTGTTTTGTGTGTGCCATGTGTTGCCACCTCTCCTTCTTTCCCATGTTTCTGCCTTCTTCCAACATCGGGAAGGGGAGAGAGAAAGGAGAATAATTGAGAAAATCATCCATTTAATATCAAGGCGGAGTATGCCTGAGCTGTATGGTAAACCTACTCTTCCAAACACTGGACATGTTCAGTGGGATGAAGTCTTTAGAAACACCCAGAAAGAGAGAGAAAGAAAGAAAGAAAGAAAGAAAGAAAGAAAGAAAGAGTGCGAGAGGGGGAGTAGATGCTGGAAATGACTGGAAGCAAAATCTAAGTGACACGAAAGTTGAGCATATATGGCAAGGCCCTTGCCCAGATGCCACGCAGCATCAGGCCACTGGTAGAAATGGTGTGCAAGGCTGACAAGAGCAGTTCAGATGGAGGCAGGTCCTTCCAGGGAAAGCCTGGAGGGACATGGACTTTGTCAGCTGCGTCCATGAACCCTTTCAGAGAACCGCCAGCTGGAACGGAGGCTGCCCAGCTGAGGCACAGGGCTGCGATCAGGGCTGAGACTGAAGGAGGACCGTCACTACATGCTTTCCTCAGTGCATTCCTTTGCCCTTTGAAACAACTATCAGGGGGCCCTTCCACACACATATCAAGGCAGATAATCCACAATATCTGCTTTGAACTGTGCTATTTGAGTCCACACTGCTATACAATCCAGTTCAATGTGGATTTTATACAGCTGTGTGGAAGGGGCCAGGAATAGCTTCAAAATCTCAGAGTGGTTTTAAAAAATATATTTTTACTAGCTTTACCCGCCACGCGTTGCTGTGGCCAACCTTCTCTCCCTCTTTCTCTCCTCCTTTCAGTCCTTCCTTCATTTCCTTTTCTTCTTTCCTTTCTTCCTTCTCTACCTGTTTACTTCCTTCCTTAGCTTTTTGCTCCCATCCTTCCTTCTCTTTCTTTCTTTCCTGGCTTTTTACGCAGGCGTTTAGTGAATAGGAAACTACAGAACAAGACTTTAACAGCTTGAATAATGGACTATGGATTTTGGAAAACGATTTGGACATGAGATCAAAAGTCAGTGTTTTATGTGTGATAGATTGTTATTTGTTTTAATCGCTTATATATTTAGATTGTTTATATTTTTATGAGATGTGTTTTATTGTTTACCTGTGTGACACTGAATTTTTGAAAAGAAAAATGGTTTCTCCTGAAACTATGGAGACCATAATCCACTGATTATGGTAATGCGAATTTATTTATTTATTTACTTTGCTTATATACCGCTGTTCTCAGCCTGGGGGCAACTCACAGAAACATAGAAAGGACAAGGTTCACAATTCAAGAAGAGAGAGAAGAGGCCTGAAGAAGCCTGAAGAAGAGAAGGCTGAGAGGAGATATGATAGCCATGTATAAATATGTGAGAGGAAGCCACAGGGAGGAGGGAGCAAGCTTGTTTTCTGCTTCCTTGGAGACTAGGACACGGAGCAATGGCTTCAAACTACAAGAGAGGAGATTCCATCTGAACATTAGGAAGAACTTCCTGACTGTGAGAGCCGTTCAGCAGTGGAACTCTCTGCCCCGGAGTGTGGTGGAGGCTCCTTCTTTGGAAGCTTTTAAGCAGAGGCTGGATGGCCATTTGTCAGGGGTGATTTGAATGCAATATTCCTGCTTCTTGGCAGGGGGTTGGACTGGATGGCCCATGAGGTCTCTTCCAACTCTATGATTCTATGATTCTATGATTCTATGATTCTAAGACACAATCTAAAATATCAGTGTAGCAATAACCAAAAACATCATCATCAAAACATCAACAATATCAATAATACAAAAAGCCATTCTCGACGTCTCATCGTTTAAACCACAATCCAGTGTCATTTTCCGTTGTTCCATTCCTGTTGTCATTACCAATTATTGCACTTCTTGTTCGAACGCCTTCTAGAACGAATGTATCTAAATTAACTCAATGTATACTTACAAATCCACATATTAACAAAACACAGGGCTGCCACATTAACATTAAGCAGAAACAATTGGTTCTTCTCTTGAAGTATGAGACAAAATTTTCATGTGAGTAAGAATAGTCCTTGAATGTCAATAAATGTCCTATTCTTTATTGCATAAGAGTAGACTCCAGTAATCACAATAGGTGTCCTATTCGCTTTGTTACACACAAGTCGACTCCAACCTGCAACCTGTTTCGACTCACAAGAACCTTCATCAGGCGGTTGGGTCTACAAACAACACATATCATTAATACACACAAAAAATTGAACAACACATACAGACTTCTTTCAGGGCTTGTTAAAGTGTATTACAGTGTTTTAACTTCTTCCACCTTTGCATTGTTGTTGTACTGTTTTAGATGGAAGCTTCCCACCAGAATGAAAATCATTTACCAGACAGATGGCAAGCTATTTAACTTCAGTGTCTGAAAGCCAAAACCAAGGTTACAACAACATCTGTTATAGAACTCCAATATGCTGATGACAATGTTGTCTGTGCACATTCAGAAGAAGGCCTACAAGCCACTCTAAACACCTTTGCGGAAGCTTATGAGAAGCTCAGCCTGTCATTGAAAACTGAGAAAACCAAAGTGCTCTTCCAGTAGACACCAGCCAGTCAATCTGCAATGCCAGAAATACAGTTTAATGGTGTAACATTAGAAAATTGACCATTTCTGCTCCTTTGGCAGCCACCTCTCCACAAAAGTCAAAGTTGACACTGAAATACAATACCCCCTGAGCTCTGTGAGTGCAGCATTTTTCCGAATGAATCACAGAGAGTTTGAGGACCAGGACATCCGTAGGGAGACCAAAGTGCTTGTTTATAAAGCTATTGTTTTCCCAACACTGTTACACACCTGAGAAATGTGGACTATCTAGAGATGTCACATGCAACTCCTGGAATGAATCCATCAGCGTTGCCTCCGAAAAATCCTGTAAATTTCTTGAGAAGACAGGCGGACAAATGTCAACAGGCTGGAAGAAGCAAAGACCACCAGCACTGAAGCAATGGTCCTCCGCCATCAACTCCGCTGGACCGGCCACGTTTTCAGAATGCCCGACCACCATCTCCCAAAGCAGTTGCTCTACTCTGAACTCAGGAATGGAAAATTGAATGTTGGAGGACAGGAAAAGAGATTTCAAGATGGGCTCAAAGCCAACCTTAAAAACTGTGGCATAGACATCGAGAACTGGAAAGCCCTGGCCCTTGAATGCTCCAGCTGGAAGAATTTGAAGAGGCATGAATGGAGGGTGAGAGGGAGAAATGTTCCAAGAGGAAGGCATGTGAAGCCAACCCCAACCAGGACTGCCTTCCATCTGGAAACCGATGCCCTAACTGTGGGAGAACATGCGGGTCAAGAAGAGGGCTCCACAGTCATCTACATACCCACTGAAAGGATACCGAACTTGGAGGACACTCTTACTCGGACAAAGTAAGTAGTAAGTAACAGGGCTGGGCGGTTTCGTTTCGTAATTCGTTAAAAATTCGTTATTTTTTTTGATAACGAAGCGATTTTGAACCATTCAGGAGCATCTAAAAAACGAAATGAATTTTTTCAATTCGTTTCATAATTGCTTCGTATTCGTTTCGTATTCGTTTTGAAATCGTTTCGAAATCGTTTCATTATTATTTCCGCATGTCTGGGGCAAGTTTTATAGCTGTTGTTTGTTTAATCAGTGAAAAAAAAATTATAAATATCACACCAACAGTCAACAATAGAGGGAGAGGGAAGCTTCAAAAGTTCCCCCTGTCCCATATGGAGGTTTTTTAGCGTATTGCGCGGTCGCGTCCGCCATTAACGAATCGATTCGTATTCGTTTCGAAATCGTTTCGTAATTGTTTCGTAATTTACGAAATTTCGTAAATATCGAACTTTTTTAAAGAAAAAATTCAGAATTCTTTTAAATATCGAAACGCAAAAACCCCCAAAAAACGAATCGAGTTTAGAAACAAATTTTTCTGTGGTTGCCCAGCCCTAGTAAGTATGTATTACTTTAAGTTCTTGTGAGCTGGGTGGTGACAAAGAAATGAAGGAGAAGGAGAAGGAGAAGGGGAAGGGGAAGGGGAAGGGGAAGGGGAAGAGGAAGAGGAGGAGGAGGAGGAGGAGGAGGAAGAAGGCAGCTATATGTAAATCAATCCATATCATCTTTAGGTAACTCAAGAATTCATTAAAGATAAATGGAAGCTCTCAGTAAGTCGAGAGGTGTTTACAGAAAATCAAAGCAAGCCCAGAAGTAAAGGATTCCAAGGAAACTCATGAGAACCATGAACAGTTCTGAGACCAAATGGTTTCAGTGTTGAATATATTTCTGGAGAACAGGGTTCAAATTCCCAATCTGCCATGGTAACGTATTGTGTGACCTTGGACAAATCAGGCTTTCTCAGCCTCAGACAAAGGCTTATGCGGACCTTTTCTGAGCACCTTTTGCCAAGAAAACCCCATGATAGGTCTGCCGTAGGGTCCCCATAAATCAGAGTTGACCTAAAAGCACACAACAATGATGATAGCTTTGCAAGACCTTTGCTTTGGTTTCCAACTCTCATGACACATAGCACACAATCCTGAGGCACTCTGTTGCTTCTAGCTTCTGAAAACCTTTGCTTCTGTAGCAAAATGCCAATGTTTGTTGAAAAATCAGAAGTTTTTTTGGAGGCTTCAATCAAATGCTTTGTGCTGCAGTGCAAGTCACTTTCAAAGTGGGGGCACATTTTCTAACTATAGACTCCCTTTTCTCCCTTTTCTCAAAATCCTCGTGTTATTGGATTGCCTGAGCTACTATCCCCAAATTTATTTCCTATTTTATTTATTTATTTATTTATTTCCTATATTTATACCCCACCCTTCTCCCCCCCGAAGGGGGACTCATGGCGGCCTAACAAAAGCATCATACAATGTTGTGGTTAGGGGGTCACCACAACATGAGGAACTGTATTAAGGGGGTGTGGCATTAATAAGGTTGAGAAACACTGATGTAGATGCATCCCTACCTAGACCACTGTCTACTTCACACTGACCCTCACATCCGGGGACCTGGGAAGTTATTTGGCATTCCCCTCCTTGTTGTTGTTCATTCGTTCAGTCGTCTCCGACTCTTCGTGACCTCATGGACCAGCCCACGCCAGAGCTCCCTGTCGGCCGTCACCACCCCCAGCTCCCTCAAGGTCAGTCCAGTCACTTCAAGGATGCCATCCATCCATCTTGCCTTTGGTCGGCCCCTCTTCCTTTTGCCTTCCACTTTCCCCAGCATAATTGTCTTCTCTAGGCTTTGCTGTCTCCTCACGATGTGGCCAAAGGACTTCAACTTTGTCTCTAGTATCCTTCCCTCCAATGAGCAGTCAGGCTTTATTTCCTGGAGGATGGACTGGTTGGATCTTCTCGCAGTCCAAGGCACTCTCAGCACTTTCCTCCAACACCACAGCTCAAAAGCATCGATCTTCTTCGCTCAGCCTTCCCTAAGGTCCAGCTCTCACATCCGTAGGTGACTACAGGGAATACCATGGCTTTGACTAGGCGGATCTTGGTTGCCAGTCTGATGTCTCTACTCTTCACTATTTTATCGAGACTGGACATTGCTCTCCTCCCAAGAAGGAAGCGTCTTCTGATTTCCTGGCCACAGTCTGCATCTGCAGTAATCTTTGCGTCTAGAAATACAAAATCTGTCATGGCCTCCACGTTTTCTCCCTCTATTTCCCAGTTGTCAATCATTCTTTTTGCCATAATCTTGGTTTTTTTTATGTTTAGCTGCAACCCGGCTTTTGCGCTTTCTTCTCTCACCTTGATTAGAAGGCTCCTCAGCTCCTCCTCGCTTTCGGCCATCAGAGTGGTGTCATCTGCATATCTGAGGTTGTTAATGTTTCTTCCAGCAATTTTCACCCCAGCTTTGCATTCCTCAAGCCCCGCACATCCTTGCATGATGTGTTCTGCATACAAGTTAAAAAGGTTGGGTGAGAGGATGCAGCCTTGCCGTACATCTTTCCCAATCTTGAACCAGTCTGTTCCTCTGTGGTCAGTTCTGACTGTTGCTACTTGGTCCTTGTACAGATTCCTCAGGAGAGAGACAAGGTGGCTTGGTATGCCCATCCCACCAAGAACTTGCCACAGTTTATTATGATCCACACAGTCAAAGGCTTTAGAATAGTCAATGAAGCAAAAATAGATGTTTTTCCCCTCCTAAGGTACTTCAAATGTATTTTTAGGCAAAATTTAGTAGGAATTTGATTTTTGCTGGCAGTAATACAGTAACAATGGAAGGGAAGAGCCACCAAATTAAAGACTTAATGAATTCTTGATAACTGAAGAATTACGCTGAGCCTTAATGGACTTTTTGCTTAATTCCTTGTTGGTATTCTTTGCACACCTGATACAGCTGCTTTCGCATGGATGCCTAAAAATTGGAAGTTGGTGTCCTGGAACTTTGGAGAGTTCGAACTTGTTGCATGCAACCGTCTCTCCACCAATGTAGTGCCTTGTAAATAATACACCTAGGTTGGAAATAATGCAAAAATGATGGATTGTTGCAACAGGATTTCTGAGCAAATGGAAGATTTACTTGAAAAATGATGGTGCCAAGCATTTTCATGAAACACCATTTTGTGCACCATCATAATTTAATTAAAGGGAGTTGATTTTCTTTGCAATGTATTGGCGGCACCTTTTTCGGTGCTCGGTTCTATGTGGCCATCACTCACTTAGGTATGAAGTGGTTTTGTCAGACAGCCGTTGTGTTGGGAGGATCCACAGGAAGGGTGACTTCATGCTCAGGGCTTGCACTCACTGCTTAATCTTCCTTTCATTTGCAAAAAGAGGGGTGAGATGAGATGAATAAAGCTGTCAATGAGGAGCAGAGAACATGCGGCAGTATTCATACTTTTCTCAGTTTGCAAGATAACGTGTTTTTTAAGAAGACCTCCAAAGTTCTGCCTGAGACACGGACACCAAACATAACCCAGAGTGCTGTCATTGCTGACTGTAGTTAGTAGACACAGTTCGGTCCGGTCGGAATCTTCGTAATTCGGAATAAATTCGGAAAGATTTCCTTTTTGAAGCAATTTCGAAGTTTTTAAGGAAAACGGAAGTCCCTTTGCTCTTCTGAAGCTTTTTCTGCTATTTCTCTTATGAATCAGTAAGTGAGTCAGAAATGATTCAGCTTTCCCCCCGCTTCTGTTCCCTGGTCTCGGTTCAAGCCAGAGAGAAGCATTCTAAACCAGTGTGGATGGATTCCCTTCCTTTCCTTCCCTCCCACGTAGGTTTTAACCAGTGTGGATGGATTCCCTTCCTTTCTTTTCCCTCCCATGTAGGTTTTAACAAGTGTGGATGGATTCTCTTCCTTTCCTTTCCTTTCCCTCCCATGTAGGTTTTAACCAGTATGAATGGATTCTCTTCCTTTCCTTTCCCTCCCACATCAGTTTTAACCAGTGTGGATGGATTCCCTTCCTTTCTTTTCCCTCTCACGTAGGTTTTAACAAGTGTGAATGGATTCCCTTCCTTTCTTTTCCCTCTCACGTAGGTTTTAACAAGTGTGGATGGATTACTTTCCTTTCCTTTCCCTCCCATGTAGGTTTTAACCAGTATGAATGGATTCTCTTCCTTTCCTTTCCCTCCCACATCAGTTTTAACCAGTGTGGATGGATTTCCTTCTTTTTCTTTCCTTCCTGCGTCAGTTTAAACCAGTGTGGATGGATTCCCTTCCTTTCCTTTTCCTCCCACTTCAGTTTAAACCAGTGTGGATGGATTCCTTTCCTTTCCGTCCCGCGTCAGTTTAAACCAGTGTGGATGGATTCCTTTCCTTTCCCTCCTGCTTCAGTTTTAACCAGTGTGGATATATTCCCTTCCTTTCCTTTCCCTCTTGTGTCAGTTTAAACTAATGTGGATGGATTCTCTTCCATTCCTTTCCCTCTTGTGCCAGTCTTAAGCGAGAGAAGCGGTTTTAACCAGAGTGAATGGATTTCTTCCCTTTGCTCCCCCCCCCTTCTGGAGTAAAACAACTACTTTCAAAGTAAAGACCACTCAATGAAACAGGAAATAACACATTGAAACCATTAACGAAGGATTCGGAAGTCTCGGAAGTTTTGCAAAGTTTTGACCATTTTTTCCCCGTGAAAACCGGAATTGACTTTAGATCCGAACCACCAGTGCCCCCTACATCCGAAATGAGTTTTGAACCATTTTTTTTATCAAAGAAGCCTAGTTTTTGAACAAGCCTAGCCATAGTTTTTAAAGATCAAACAAGCCTAGCCATAGTTTTTAAAGTGTGTTGTCCTATTTGATAATGTTTGTGTTATTGTTTCATTGTTTCGTTGTTTTAAACTGCTTGTATTGTTGTTGCCAGAAGGGACAGAAAGTTTCATCTATGCTGATGATCGTGCCATTACCGCTCAAGCAGGGAGCTTTGAGATGGTTGAACAGAAGCTCTCCAAAGCTCTAGGTGCTCTAACTACCTATTACAGGGAAAACCAACTGATCCCTAATCCATCTAAAACACAGACATGTGCCTTTCACCTTAAGAACAGACAAGCACCCCGAGCTCTGAGGATTACCTGGGAAGGAATCCCACTGGAGCATTGCAGCTCACCCAGATACCTGGGAGTCACTCTGGACCATGCTCTGACCTACAAGAAGCACTGCCTGAACATCAAACAAAAAGTGGGTGCCAGAAACAATATCATACGACTGGCACAACCTGGGGATCACAACCAGATACAGTGAAGACATCTGCCCTTGCACTATGCTACTCTGCTGCTGAGTACGCATGCCCAGTGTGGAACACATCTCACCACACTAAAACGGTGGATGTGGCTCTTAATGAGACATGCCGCATTATCACAGGGTGTCTGCGCCCTACACCACTGGAGAAATTACACTGCTTAGCCGGTATTGCACCACCTGACATCCGCCGGGAAGTAGCAGCCAATAGTGAAAGGACCAAGGCAGAGACATCTCCAGCTCATCCCCTGTTTGGGTATCAGCCAGCACGTCAACGACTTAAATCAAGAAATAGTTTTCTTAGATCTACAGAGACACTCGCTGGAACACCTCAGCAAGCGAGAGTCCAAAAATGGCAGGCTCAAACCCAGCACCTCAATCCGTGGGTGATACCAGATGAGAGACTCCCTCCTGGGCACACAGAAGACTGGGCAACTTGGAAGACACTGAACAGACTGCGCTCTGGCACCACAAGATGCAGAGCCAATCTTAAGAAATGGGGCCACAAAGTTGAATCCTCGACATGTGAGTGTGGAGAAGAGCAAACCACTGACCACCTGCTGCAATGCAACCTGAGCTCTGCAACATGCACAATGGAGGACCTTCTTGCGGCAACACCAGAGGCACTCCAAGTGGCCAGATCCTGGTCAAAGGACATTTAATCAGCTACCAAGTTCGCAAAATTTGTGGTTTTTTAAAATCTGTTTGTTTGTTTTGTTCTGTTAGAAATGTAATACAATGGTATGGTTGCGGATGACACGATAAATAAAATAAATAGGATGGAGACCTGACTATTAAACTAGATATGACAGTTTAATAATTGGACGGTGGGGCTGAACACATACAATCACATGACAGTTTTCCTAGGCCAGATTTTCTCACCCGAGAAAAAACTTGAGGCACATTTTCCATTACCAAAAGCAACATCAGTTAACTTTCTCCTCTATGTCTAATTTGACAGGCCATTTTCGTTTACAATGAATGACGATGATGAGTTCCAAATATGTGTGTGCGTTCCTTAAGGAGTTTTCCTTTTGCATCTGTCTGGAGGCTTAAAAGGCTGTTTAGAATAGAAGAGCTTTTAAGCCCATAAGTCTAATTGACATGTTATGTAGCATTAATAAAGTTGAATGCTGGGAGCATGAAGCTAAATTTGGAATCCACTTGGACTGTTAATCATCAAAGGAGAGAGTAGCGCAGCCACATTCTGGCGAAGGAGAATTTCTGCATGGCCTGTGGTTACTCGCATGTCCATTCAGTAGAGGCAGAGTTGTAAAACTCCTAACTTGGCATTAGGATGTAAATAACTATTAAATATGTATGCAACTTTGTGACATCAATATGATCATTTGTGACAGGCTGTTATATTGCTCTCTAATTGGGGGCTTCTGAATTCAGAACTGGAGGGCTTTCTAAATTCCTGTTTTGGATTAGGTAAACTAGATTGAAGAGATACACAAAAAGGGGATTGGGTTCACGTGATATATATATATATATATATATTAGGGCTGGGCGGTTTCGTTCGTTAATTTCGTAATTCGTTATTAATTCGTTATTTTTTGATAACGAAGCGATATTGAACCATTCAGGAGCAACTAAAAATCGAAACGAATTTTTCAATTCGTTTCGTAATTGTTTCGAAATCGTTTCGAAATCGTTTCATTATTATTTCCGCATGTCTGGTGCAAGTTTTATAGTTGTTTGTTTTATCAGTGAAAAAAAATATATAATTATCACTCCAACAGTCAACAACAGAGGGAGAGGGAAGCTTCAGAAGTTCCCCCTGTCCCATTTGGAGGTTTTTTTAGCGTATTGCGCGGTCGCATCCGCCATTAACGAATCGATTCGTAATTGTTTCGTAATTGTTTCGTAATTTCCGAAATTTCGTAAATTTCGAACTTTTTTAAAGAAAAATTTTGGAATTCTTTTAAAAATCGAAACGCAAAAACCCCCTAAAAACGAATCGAGTTTGGAAACAAATTTTTCCGTGGTTGCCCAGCCCTAATATATATATATATATATATATATATATATATATATATATGTATGTATAATATGCTCTGTGTATAATGAGTAGCTTAAAAACAAAAGAACCAATGAACGAAATCACACCAAATTTGGCAACAAAACATGTCACAACACAAGGACTGACTATCACTCAAAAAATTATGATTTTTTTTCATTTGGGAGTTGTACTTGCTGGGATTTATAGTTCACCTACAATCAAAGAGCATTCTGAACTCCACCAAGGATGGAATTGAACCAAACTTGGCACACAGAACTCCCATGACCAACAGAAAATACTGGGTTTGGTGGGCATTGACCTTGAGTTTGGGAGTTGTAGTTCACCTACATCTAGAGAGCACTGTGGATTCAGACAATGTTGGATCTGGACCAAACTTGGCATAAATAGACAATATGCCCAAATATGAACACAGATGGAGTTTGGGGGAAATCTGGGAGTTGTAGTCACTGGGATTCACAGTTCACCTACAATCAAAGAGCATTCTGAACCCCATGAATGACAGAATCGGGGCAAACTTCCCACACAAAACCCCCATGACCAACAGAAAATACTTAAGGCCATCCAGTCCAACTCCCTTCATCAGGGCAAGAAAACGTAATCAAAGTCCTCCTGACAAAGAGCCATCCAGCCATCAATATAGATAGATATATAGATAGATAGATAGACATGATTCACACACACAGAGATATAATATCATAGATTTGAAAGGGACCCTTAAAGAAGGACAATGATACCTTGCATGTTCCAGGGTGGGCAAACCAGACACTCTCCACATCAACACTGACAAGGAGTGTGTTACTTGAAAACGTGGTTGTTCCAGTGTGCCTTCCCAGAATAAGGAAACTCCAAGCAAGATGTCCCCAAATGCACTTTACTAGAGATCTAGGAAATCTGCACACCCCATCCCCCTCCAAATACCTATCCTTTTCACCTTTTCACCTGGTCATGCCCAGCATATTTTAAAATTTTAATTATTACATTTGGCCTTGCCATAGATTTTAATGCATCGTGGTATGTTGTTAATGTGTATTGCTTTGTTTTGAGTTCATTTGTTGTTGTATTGTTGTTGTTTTTACTGATGTATGTGGGCTCGGCCTCTTGTAAGCCGCACCGAGTCCTCAGGGAGATGGTAGCGGAGTATAAATAAAAGTTTATTATTATTACTTTTACTTTGCTAGTTCCTTTCCCTTCTTATCCTATAACTGGAGTTGCATCTTCATCTATGCTTCTAGAACATGGCTCTATAGCCCGAAAACCCCCACAAGAACCTAGTGATTCCAGCCATGAAAGCCTTCGACAATACATCTTCATATATTCCTCAAAAATTGGCCAGTCTGTCATCTTCATACTCTTGCCAGTATTTTTCTTTAACAAGAATGTAAGTCTGTCCATGTCCTTCATTTCTAATACCTTATCTATCTAAAGTTCCTTAGCCAGTATAGTATTTAATTTCCAAGCTTTGGCATAAACTATTCTTACTGCCGTTATCAGGTAAGTAAAGATCTTTTCTTTGTTTCTGTCGGCAAACAATTACGAGTCAAACATCCCCAATAGGTAATGGTCAGGTTTTAATGTCCAACCAAGTTTTAATATTATTTGACATTCTTTATGTATTTCTTTCCAATAGCTATTAACTCTTTTGTACAACCATCACATATGGTAAAATGACCCTTCATGTGTCTTACATTTCCAACACTTATTATTTATCTTTATACATCTTTCCCAATTTTTTCGGTGTCATATACCAAACCGTTTTTCTTTCAAGTCTGTAGCATATGTCTAATTAAGTCTTTTTGACCAAATCATCTCCCATTCTGTAAATTGTATTGGTCTGCCAATATTTCTTGCCCATTGAGTCATCGAGTTTTTAATTTCTTCTGACTGTTGTCCACCCAAGTTGTTGTTGTTCATTTGTTCAGTCATTTCTGACTCTTTGTGACCTCATGGACCAGCCCACGCCAGAGCTCCCTGTCAGCCGTGGCCACCCCCAGCTCCTTCAAGGTCAATCCAGTCACTTCAAGAATCCCATCCACCCATCTTGCCCTTGGTTGGCCCCTCTTCCTTTTTCCTTCCATTTTCCCCAGCATCATTGTCTTCTCTAAGCTTTCCTTTCTTCTCATGATGTGGCCAAAGTACTTCATCTTGGCCTCTACTATCCTTCCCTCCAATGAGCAGTCAGGCTTTATTTCCTGAAGTATGGACTGGTTGGATCTTCTTGCAATCCAAGGCACTCTCAGCACTTTCCTCCAACACCACAGTTCAAAAGCATCCATCTTCCTTCGCTCAGTCTTCCTTATGGTCCAGCTCTCACATCCGTAAGTGACGACGGAGAATACCAACTATGCGGATCTTCATTGCCAGTGTGATGTCTCTACTCTTCACTATTTTATCGAGATTGGTCATTGCACTCCTTCCAAGAAGTAAGTGTCTCCTGATTTCCTGGCCGCAGTCTGTGTCTGAAGTCATCTTTGCACCTAGAAATACAAACTCTGTCACGGCCTCCACGTTTTCTCCCTCTATTTCCCAATTGTCAGTCATTCTTGTTGCCATAATCTTGGTTTTTTTTTATGTTTAGCTGCAACCCAGCTTTTGCGCTTTCTTCTTTCACCTTGATTAGAAGGCTCCTCAGCTCCTCCTTGCTTTTGGCCATCAGAGTGGTGTTGTCAGCTCACAGCAGTTGTTCCCAATGAAGACACAGGACTGCACTCTGGTATCAAAGAGAATCTTTACTGCTGGAAACATAGACATGTGGAAAGCCGAGATTGACCAGCAGCTGCTGGTCGCTCCTTATATACACTCCCCCTCATTTGAAAGTACAATTCCCACCAAGTCAAAAACCCCGCACAATATTCCCGCCACACTGTGAGCCGTTGTCTTCCAAAGTCGACAGCTGCAGAGTCCTTATCAATGTCCTACGTCAGGACCCCAGTTTTCAACGCCAAAACTGAGGGCCTGGAAACTGGATCCTGACAGGTGTCATCTGTATATCTAAGGTGGTTAATGTTTCTTCCAGCAATTTTCACCCCAGCCTTGCATTCGTCAAGCCCTGAGTAGCTTATTATAAATTAACGTTATTAACGTCTTTCCTGTTAGTATCACTTTATCCCAGAATTCATCTTTTGCACTAAAGCCTAATTGTTTATCTAAATTAAAATGTTCTTTGACCTGTAAATATTGGAGCCATGTAACTTCCTTATATTCTTTATGTATCTCTTCTTTTGATTTTAAATAAATAGAGTCTTCTTGTCCTACCAGAATATCTCTATAAGTTGGCCATCTTACCCATCCTAATAATTGTCTTTGATTATCTGAACATTTCTTGAACAGGAGAGATATAAACATTATCATGATTGTTCCCATAGGCAACAACAGGAAAGGTGAGAGATTGGTCATGGATTTTCCTATTCCTTCTGTCAAGCCAGGAGTAGATCTGGCACATCTGGTTTTGTGTTTGCCTTCTCTTGAAAATCCCTGGTCGATGAAGTTCTTTGGCTTAAAAAGCCGAGTTTTGCTTTGCTAAAAAATCTCCTGCCTTCCCGAGAACGAGAGCTTTGCACTCTGCATGCTTCCAGCACACCGAACAAATGGTTCAGTTTAATAAAATATTTACAGTGTATGGTAAATACACAATATATAATTTATTTTGCACTACAAAAGAAATTTCCCTAAGTCATCTCTAAAAGTGCATGAATGGCGCAGTGGCACAAATATTCTCCAAATGACAAATGCATAAATATTGCACAGGCCAATATAAATGTTTAAAGTGTGGAGAACAGTGGACCATGGGCTGTCCTCATTTGCACCTGCATTGTTCTAGCAGTACATGACTACAGGATACATGCCCTCCGCATTTTCCCCTTTAGAAATGAGGTTGGATTTGATTGAAGTCGATGAGGTGGTTTCACTGAAAGGGAGGACAAATGTTGCACAGTACGCTTTCTTGGCTGCCTCTGGAAAGCTGCAATCAGCAGCTTTACATTTTCTCACTTTTGCATACTTCTGATTTATGGGCCCATCTAATGCCATGTTAAAATCTTTGATATAACACTCTTGCAACTGTCAGCTACAGAAGAAACTTCATCACCTGGAAGACTGCCTGGAGGTTACATTGCTGATATTCCAGCGTTGTCTCTAAAAAATCCTGTAATTCTCTTGGGAAGAAAGGCGGAGAAATGTCAGCGTGCTGGAGGAAGAAGCAAAGACCACCAGCATTCAAGCGATGGTCCTCAACCACCAACTCTGCTGGACCAGCCATGTTGTTCAAATGCCCAACCACCGTCTCCCAAAGCAGTTGCTCTACTCCAAACTCAAGAAATGAAAACGGAATGTTGGTGGACAGGAAAAGAGATTTAAAGATGGGCTCAAAGCCAACCTTAAAAACTCTGGCATAGACACTGAGAACTGGGAAGCCCTGGCCCTTGAGCACTCCATCTGGAGGTCATCTGGGACCAGCAGTGCTGCAGAATTTGAAGAGGCACGAGTGGAGGGTGAAAGAGAGAAATGTGCCAAGAGGAAGGCGCATCAAGCCAACCACAACTGGGACTGCCTTCCACTTGGAAACCAATGCTCTCACTGCAGGAGAACATGAAGATCAAGAATAGGGCTCCATAGTCACCTAGGGACCCACCCTGGAGGATTATCATACTTGGACAACGAGGGATCGCCTAAGTAAGAAGTAAGACATGCTACACACATACACTGTCAAGGCAAGGAGGCAAGTTCTGGGAGGCACTTGGCTACAGGTGAAAGCAGCCTTGGAGCCGGGTTCAACTCCAGCTTGCTTTTGTGTCAAACAGACTTTCATGTGAGGAGAGGGCTTCCCGTTTGTTGCTCCTGAAGAAATGAATGAAACAGGATAAATGAATTCTGCACACAGCTCTAATTAATACCTTCCACAAGTGCCAGATGTCCTTTTTGCAATGTCCACGCTTTCCATTCACAAAAGTCAACACTGACACTGAAATACAACACCGCCTGACCTCTGCAAGTGCAGCATTTTTCCAAATGAAACAGAGAGTGTTTGAGGACAGGGACATCCGTAGGGATACCAAGGTGCTTATTGATAAAGCTACTGTCCTCCCAACTCTGCTATATGCCTGCGAAACGCGGACTATCTACAGACGTCACATGCAACTCCTAGAACGATTCCATCAGTGCTGCCTCCAGAAAATCCTGCAAAAAGACAGGCAGAGAAATGTCAGCGTGCTGGAAGAAGCAAAGACCACCAGCATGGAAGCGATGGTCCTCTGCCATCAACTCCGCTGGACTGGCCACGTTGTCCGAATGCCCGACCACCGTCTCCCAAACACTCTCCATTCATCTGCCACTGGCCTGGCCCATGCCTGATATAAATACATTATATGTATAATATAATATATAATACAATATATCGGTGATGGACAAATTTTGGTTGGCTGTTGGAAGAGCACTTTGGTTTTCTCGATGTTCAATGACAGTCTGAGCTTCACGTATGCTTCTGCGATGGTGTTTAGAATGACTTGTAGGTCTTCTTCTGACTGTGCACAGATGACGTTGTCATCAGCATATTGGAGTTCTATAACAGATGTTGTTGTAATCTTGGTTTTGGCTTTCAGTCTACTGAGGTCAAGTAGCTTGTCATCTGTCCGATAGATGATTTCCACTCCGGTGGGAAGCTTCCTATCAACAAGATGAAGTATCACAGCGATGAAGATGGAGAATAAAGTTGGGGCAATAACACATCCCTGTTTGACACCTGATTCCACCTTAAATGGGTCACTTTGGGAGCCATTGCTGTTCAAGACTGTTGCTATCAAACTAAGACCCGAGGGCTGGATACGGCCCTCCAAGGCCCTTGCTCAGGGTCAACCTAAGTCTGAAATGACTAGAAAGCACACAACAACAACAATCCTATCTCATCAGCCAAAAGCAGGCCCACACTCCCCATTGAAATACTAATAAGTTTATACTTGTTAAAATTTTAATTTTAATTACTGTAATTGTTTTTAAGTGTTTTTTTGCACTGAAAATATTACATGTGCAGTGTGCACAGGAATTCATTCATGTTTTTTTTTCAAATGATAATCCGGCCCTCGAACCGATGGGGAAATTATTGAAAATTGTATTTATTTATGCATATATTGTATGTACTTTACCAGCACTGAAATGTAAGAAAAATCAGGTTCTCTCTGTGTTAGAAAGCCACAGGACAGAGAGAATGCAGAAGGAGACCTGTGTTGAAAGGGGGAGGAGAAGGGGGACCTGTTATCTATACATTCCAGAGAGAGAGATTGGTACAACATAGCCCAACGTCTTCCTTCTAAGTAAGGATCCTATCCCCCTCTCTCCTGACAGGTCAAAGTAGGCCCCTTGATTGATGAATGTAAGCTGTAAGTTGTATGCTGCTCTTTAGAAAAAAATACAGAGATATGCCTTTTGTATGTTGCAAGATAGAATTTGATATTCCTGTGATGCTAAAATGACGCAGTGAAGGATGTCAATGTATGTAAAAGCATGTTTCTTTGTTTGCCTGCATTTATAAGAGGTATAAAAGGCACAGTCAACACCTTTATTGTCACTCTGGTTGCTTTTATCTATATATAAAAAAATGCTCTGTTCGTAATGAGTACCTTAAAAACAAAAGAATCAATGAACGAAATCACACCAAATTTGGCAAGCAAATGTCTCACAACACAAGGAGTGACCATCACTCAAAAAATTATGATTTTGTCATTTGGGAGTTGTAGTTGCTGGATGGGGTTACACTCCCCCTGAAGTCACAGGTCTGAGGGTTGGGAGTCCTCCTGGATTCATCACTTACGCTTGAGGCTCAGGCGTCGGCGGTGTCTGGGAGGGCACTAAGACTTGTGCACCAGCTGTGACTGTACCTCGCAAAGGCAGATTTGGCCGGGGTGGTCCATGCCTTAGTCACCTCTAGGTTGGATTACTGTAATGCGCTCTACGTGGGGCTGCCCTTGAAAATGGCTCGGAAATTCCAACTGGTCCAACTGGCGCTCCTTACAGAGAGAGGTCAACCCTCCTGTTTAAGGAGCTCCATTGGCTGCCGTTTACCTACCGAGCCCAATTCAAGGTGCAGGTGCTTACCTACATAGCCCTAAACGGTTTGGGACCTGCCTACCTGCGTGACCGCATCTCCATGTATGAACCCATGCGCTCCCTCCATTCATCCAGAGAGGCCCTGCTCGTGATTCCACCTGCGTCGCAGGCTCATTTGGTAGGGACGAGGGACAGGGCCTTCTCTATGTTTGCCCCCCGACTTTGGAACACCCTCCCCAAAGACATTAGACTAGCACCCACGTTGGCAGTCTTTAGGAAGAATTTGAAGACCTGGCTATTCCGATGTGCCTTTCCAGAATAGGATAACCTCCAGCACTACGTCCCAGAAGCACCTTATTAGAGTTTAAGACTCTCTGCACATTGCACTTGCCCAGAATCCCAACATATCACCTCTTACACCCAGCACTTTTTAACCTGTACCCTACATTGGCCCAGCCCTGGTTTTATTGCGTAATAGTGTAATGTTTTGTTTCTGTTATTGCTTATGTTTTTAATTTGCTTGCATTGTATTGTTATTGTCTGTTGTTGTTGTGTTGAGGCCTTGGCCTTTGTAAGCCGCATCGAGTCCTTCGGGAGATGCTAGCGGGGTACAAATAAAGCTTAATAATAATAATAATAATAATAATAATAATAATAATTTATAGTTCACCTACAATCAAAGACCATTCTGAACTCCATCCATGATGGAATTGAACCAAACTTGGCACACAGGACTCCCATGACCAACAGAAAATACTGGGGTCTCGGAGCGGCTTACATGAGGCCAAACAATAATTACATAAAATAAAACCGAAAACGCAAACAATAAACAATAACAACATAATTACATAAAACAAATGAAAACATAGCAATATAAAATTACAATAGACACAATCACAATGACAATGGGCGAGCTACATGTAATGGATAAAAGAAAGGCTGATTAAAAGCTGATTAAAAACTCAGGTGAGATAAAACAGAAACAGATTATTTGCGGAGGAGAGCTCATTATAGTGGAGGTCGTGGAACCAAGCTTTTCCACAAAGGGGGGGGATGTACTCTAATGACAAAAAACGTTGAGGTTGAACACTAGTGTGAGGATGTAATCTATTCATCAAATGTGCAGCGGAAGAGCCAGGTTTTAAGGTTCTTTTTAAAGGTTTCTAGGGTAGGGGCTTTCCTAATCTCTCCAGGTAGTGAGTTCCAGAGTCGGGGAGCCACAGAGGAAAAAGCTCTCTCCCTTGTACTCACCAGGCGAGCCTGTGAGACTGGCAGGGGCGAAAGAAGGGCCTCCCCAGAAGAATGGAGGGCCCGAGTTGGTTCATGGAGGAAGATACAGTCATGAAGGTAGGCGGGTCCCAAAACATTTAGGGCTTTATAGGTGATAACCTGCACCTTGAATTGGGACCGGAAAATAAACGGCAGCCATGGAGCTCCTTGAACAGAGGGGTTGACTGCTCCCTGTAACTAGCCCCAGTTATTAGTCTGGCTGATGAACATTGGGCACGTTGTAATTTCCGGGCCATCTTCAAGGGTAGCCCCACATAGAGAGCATTACAGTAATCCAGTCTAGAGGTAACTAAGGCATGGACCACCATGGTCAAGTCAGACTTCACGAGGTAAGGTCGCAGTTGGCGCACAAGTTTTAATTGCGCGAAGGCCCTCCCAGCCACTGCTGACACCTGCTCATCAAGCGTCAGTGCTGAGTCCAGGAGGACCCCCAAACTGTGGACCTGTGATTTCAGGGGGAGTGCAACCCCATCCAGCACAGGTTGCCACCCAATACCCCGATCAGCCGAACGACTGACCTGGAGGACCTCTGTCTTGTCAGGAATGATCGTCAATTTGTTCTTCCTCATGCAGGTCGTCACAGCAGCCAGGCACTGGTCCAGTATCCTCGGGGTTTCCTTGGAGTCAGATGGAAAAAAGTAGTGGAGTTGGGTGTCATCTGCGTAGAGATGGCACCACACTCCAAAACTCTGGATGACCTCTCCCAGCGGTTTCATGTAGACGTTAAATAGCATGGGGGACAGAATAGAACCTTGTGGGACCCCACAGATCAATGGCCATGCATCCGAGCAGGAGTCCCCCAGCTTTACCAGCTGGGATCCACCCTCCAGGAAGGACCGGAACCACAGTAAAACCGTGCCCCCGAGTCCCATCCCAGTGAGGATACCATGGTCGATGGTATCGAAAGCCACTGAGATATCCAAGAGAACCAGCAGGTCACACTCCCCCTGTCCAGTTCCCTGCGGAGGTCATCCACCAAGGCGACCAAAGCTGTCTTGGTACTGTGCCCAGGCCGAAAGCCAGACTGCGAGCGATCCAGAAAATCGGTGTCATCGAGGAATCCCTGGAGCTGTGATGCAACCACCTGCTCCAGAACCTTGCCCAAACATGGGACACAGCTCCACTCCAGGGTCCCAGCTGGAAATAAAGCCATAATTTTCTTTCTCCGGAAAGGATCTCTCTTGGTATTATCTCTCCTATCATGCTGCAACAGAACAGGTTGAGGGACTGTGACCTGGTCCTCTGTTTAAAAAATTCGAGGACCCCTGATCTTGAGCATCAGGGCTTGGAAAGAAAGTCTGCCTGGGGCCCAGGAGCAGAGCATAGAAAAACAAGACTAAGTTAGATGAAAACATTCTCAGACCCAGTATCAACCATTTGGTATCTGTGACCCCTGTCATGGTATAGATTTGATGTAGTGATACCACCTTGGGGACGGGGAAGGCTTTCACCTTTCCCCCCACCAAAGAACTGTTGGTTCTCACTGGATACTGCTATGTAATTGTGTAGTAAATAGCCTCCCTGTGCTGCTAAATTCCCACTTAGCATCATTTGTGAAACACCTTTAGCTCTCTCCACTTCTCGGGTTCTATTTTGATTCAGGTCTTTCTTTCTTTTTTTTTCCACGATAGTCCTTGCTTCTTTTCTAAATCTTTTTCAAAAGCAATGCAGACATCCCTGCAGGAGGCAAGCAAAGCCTCATCACACGAGAGGATCGGCTTTTCTTTCTTTCCTTGCACGGCTTCAAATGGCATAAAAATAAAATGCCTTTCAAACTGCAAAGACTGGCCTAAATGACCTGGGAGGTGATCCCGCACTTTCTCAGTTACCAATCAATACTTCCTTCTGCGTTTCTTGGAAAGTGATCAGTAATGACCAGGAGAGGAAACTGAGACTGCCTGTTTTTCCAGCCTAGATACTTTTGCCATCAGATGCATTTAATTGTTCTGGTGCTGTTCATGCTTTGGAGGACTTTCACATTTGTAAAAGGACCACCAAACAGTTGGACACAGAGGCCGTAGTGGCTAAGGAAATATAAATCATAAGGCAGACCTGCTATTCCTAAGTAATACTTATTTCCTAATAAGGCAATCCCTCATAGTCCGAGGATGATGGTCCTCCAAGTGTAGTATCCTGGGGGTGGGTCTGTAGGTAACTGTGGAGCCCTATTCTTGATCTGCATCTTCTGCCGCAGTGAGGGCATTGGTTTCCAGGTGGAAGGTGGTCCCGGTCAGGGTTGGCTTGACGTGCCTTCCTCTTGGCACATTTCTCTCTTTTACCATCCATTCGTGCCTCTTCAAATTCTACAGTACTGCTGGGCACAGCTGACGTCCAACTGGAGCGCTCAAGGGCCAGGGCTTCCCAATTCTCAGTGTCTATGCCAGACTAATCTGATCTCTTTTTTCGATAGAGTTACAAGCTGGGTAGATGCGGGGAATGCCATGGATTGAGCGTACCTGGATTTCAGGAAGGCCTTCGACAAGGTCCCCCATGACCTTCTGGCAAGGAAACTAGTCCAATGTGGGCTAGGCAAAACTACGGTGAGGTGAATATGTAATAGCTTAAATGGACGAACCCAGAGGGTGCTCACCAATGCTTCCTCTTCATCTTGGAAAGACGTGACGAGCGGAGTGCCATCAGGAGGGTTCCGTCCTGGGCCCGGTCCTGTTCAACATCTTTATTAATGACTTAGATGAAGGGCTAGAAGGAAGGATCATCAAGTTTGCAGACGACACCAAATTGGGAGGGATAGCCAAGACTCCAGAGGACAGGAGCAGGATTCAAAACAATCTTGACAGATTAGAGAGATGGGCCAAAACTAACAAAATGAAGTTCAACAGTGACAAATGCAAGATACTCCACTTTGGCAGGAAAAACGAAATGCAAAGATACAGAATGGGGGATGCCTGGCTCGAGAGCAGTACGTGTGAAAAAGATCTTGGAGTCCTCGTGGACAACTAGTTAAACATGAGCCAACAATGTGATGTGGCGGCAAAAAAAGCCAATGGGATTTTGGCCTGCATCAATAGGAGCATAGTGTCTAGATCTAGGGAAGTAATGC
Source organism: Anolis sagrei (assembly GCF_037176765.1). Lineage (NCBI taxonomy): Eukaryota > Metazoa > Chordata > Lepidosauria > Squamata > Anolidae > Anolis > Anolis sagrei. Next base: position 29,991,615 of record NC_090030.1, on the reverse strand, counting down.
TCCCCATGCTCTATTCTGCCTTGGTTAGACCACACCTGGAATATTGTGTCCAATTCTGGGCACCACAATTGAAGAGAGATATTGACAAGCTGGAATGTGTCCAGAGGAGGGCGACTAAAATGATCAAGGGTCTGGAGAACAAGTCCTATGAGGAGCGGCTTAAGGAGCTGGGCATGTTAAGCCTGAAGAAGAGAAGGCTGAGAGGAGACATGATAGCCATGTATAAATATGTGAGAGGAAGTCACAGGGAGGAGGGAGCAAGCTTGTTTTCTGCTTCCCTGGAGACTAGGATGCAATGGAACAATGGCTTCAGACTACAAGAAAGGAGATTCCATTTGAACATGAGGAAGAACTTCCTGACTGTGAGAGCCGTTCAGCAGTGGAACTGTCTGCCCCGGAATGTGGTGGAGGCTCCTTCTTTGGAAGCTTTTAAACAGGGGCTGGATGGCCATGTGTCAGGGGTGATTTGAATGCAATATTCCTGCTTCTTGGCAGAATGGGGTTGGACTGGATGGCCCATGAGGTCTCTTCCAAGTCTTTGATTCTAGGATTCTATGATCTGAACGTGAGGAAGAACTTCCTGACCGTGAAAGCTGTTCAGCAGTGGAACTCTCTGCCCCGGAGTGTGATGGAGGCTCCTTTTTTGGAAGCTTTGAAACAGAGACTGGATGGCCATCTGTTGGGGGTGCTTTGAATGCAATTTTCCTGCTTCTTGGCAGGGGGTTGGACTGGATGGCCCATGAGGTCTCTTCCAACTCTTTGATTCTATGTAGATTAAGCCCATGTCCCTTTCTTCTTCCACATCTTGTAAATTCATACTCTCCCAATGGTTACTTGCCCTCACTCTCTAACTCTCTCTGATCCCTGTGGCTGTAGAAAGCAAAACTCACCACTTCTCACACCAATAGACCAAACTTTGGATGAACATTGGAAGCGGGCACAATTTGTAAAGCACTGCGTCTTTTAATGAACTTGTCAAACCATCAGGAAACAAACATTGGGGAAAGCAGTACATTTGGGGGCAAACAATCTGTGCTGCTTGAGCAGTCAATAGTTAGATAGAGTTATAATGAACTGCAGGTTGAGTTATGCTTGCAGTGGATCTTTGCAATAGTTTTGAATAATGATCAAATGCAGAAAACTCAAGTCAGATTAATGCCTATGGGTACAGAGCCATTTGTTAAGCCTTGATCTATGAATTCAGTGTTATTTGTAGCTAATGGATGAGGGTGAAGGAGATATGCTCTTGTAGAAACCAATGATCTTTGGGGAGAGAAGAAACCACTGATCGCTCAACAGCTTTGTGTGTGTAAACTCGCCAATTTAAATCAACAGTCCACATTTAGACAAATATATTTCATTTCTAGCTGTACCCGCCTGTGTTGCTGTGGCCAACCTTCTCTCTCTCTCTCTCTCTCTCTCTCTCTCTCTCTCTTTCTTTCTTTCTTTCTCTCCTCCCTTCCTCCTTCCTTCCTTCCTTCCTTCCTTCCTTCCTTTTTTCTTTCCTTCTCTCCTTCCTTTCTTCTCTTCCACTTCCCTTCTTTTTCCCTTTTTCTTTCCCTTTTTCTTTCTCTCCTACTTTCTTTCTCTCCTTCCTTCCCACCCTCCCTCTTTCCATCCTTCCATTTTCCTTTCCTTCTCTCCTTCCTTCCTTCTCTTCCCCTTCCCTTCCTTCCCCCTTTTCTATCCCCTTTTCTTTTTCTCCTTCCTTCCTTCCTTCTTTTCTTTCCTTCTCTCCTTCCTTCCTTCTCTTCCTCTTCCCTTCCTTCCCCCTTTTCTATCCCCTTTTCTTTTTCTCCTTCCTTCCTTCCTTCCTTCCTTCCTTCCTTCCTTCCTTCCTTCCTTCCTTCTCTTCCTCTTCCCTTCCTTCCCCCTTTTCTATCCCCTTTTCTTTTTCTCCTTCCTTCCTTCCTTCCTTCCTTCCTTCCTTCTTTTCTTTCCTTCTCTCCTTCCTTCCTTCCTTCCTTCCTTCCTTTTTCCTTTCCTTCTCTCCTTCCTTCCTTCCTTCTCTTCCTCTTCCCTTCCTTTCCCCTTTTTTCTTTCCCTTTTTCTTTCTCTCTTTCTTTCTTTCTTTCTTTTTCTCCTTCCTTCCTTCCTTCCTTCCTTCCTTCCTTCCTTCCTTCCTTCCTTTTTCTTTCTTTCTCTGCTTCCTTCCTAAACTTCCTCTTGCGCTGTAGTGTCTTTCTGTTTTTTTTGGCTTTTTAAGTCCATTCTGGTGTGTTTTTCAGTGTTTTTAGCCATCCCCTGCCACACGTTGCTGTGGCCCAGTCTGGTGATCTGGTAAATAAAGAAATGAGAAGGTGTTGGTTTGTAATATTTCTTGCTGTTTCTTTGTCAGTGTTGATGTGGAGATTGTCTGGTTTGCCTACTCTGGAACATGCAACATATAATTGTTCTTCTTTAGGGGTCCCTTTCGAATCTATGATACTATATCTCCCTGTGTGTGAATCATATATCTATCTATCTGTATCTATATCTGTGTGTGTGTGTGTGAATCATATATATCTATGTATTGTAAAAGGCTTTCATGGCTGGAATCACTAGGTTCTTGTGGGTTTTTTCGGGCTATAGGGCCATGTTCTAGAGGCATTTCTCCTGACGTTTCACCTGCATCTATGGCAAGCATCCTCAGAGGTAGTGAGGTCTGTTGGAAATAGAACAATGGGTTTATATATCTGTGGAATGGCTGGGGTGGGGCAAGGAGCTCTTCTCTGCTGGAGCTAGGTGTGAATGTTTCAACTGACCACCTTCATTAGCATGGCAGGCTCAGGCAGGCCTTCAAATGCTAACGAAGGTGGTCAGTTGAAACATTCACACCTAGCTCCAGCAGGGAAGAGCTCCTTGCCCCACCCCAGCCATTCCACAGATATATAAACCCATTGTCCTATTTCCAACAGACCTCACTACCTCTGAGGATGCTTGCCATAGATGCAGGCGAAACGTCAGGAGAAATGCCTCTAGAACATGGCCCTATAGCCCGAAAAAACCCACAAGAACCATATATATCTATTTATATTTTTGTCCGGATGGCTCTTTGTCAGGAGGGCTTTGATTGCATTTTCTTGTCCTGGTGAAGAGAGTTGGACTGGATGGCCTCAAGTATGGGGTTTCTTTGTGAGAAGTTTGCCCCCAATTCTGTCATTGTTGGGGTTCAGAATGCTCTCTGATTGTAGGTGAACTATAAATCCCAGCAACTACAACTCCCAAATGACAAAATCCATTTTTTGATTGATGATCACTCCTTGGGTTAGTAGGTGTCTTGTGGCCAAATTTGTTGTCAATTTGTCCAGTGCTTTTTGAGTTATGTTAATCCCACAAACAAACAGAGAATTTTTATAGATACGGATGTTATGAAAACATCTCTATGGCTAGAAATTGGCATGATTCTTGTTTACATACAGGTTTGGTTCATGCTCATGGGCTGTGGTTGCATTTAGTTCCAATGGGTTTGCTCCCCATTGAAAAGATGGATTCACACAGTAGTGGTGGGCTGCAAGCTGTTAATCTGAGGTTAAGCGTAATTGTTTTTCACCACTACACAGATACTTTGATAGGAGCAAAGCCAAAGAAATATTGAAATAGCCGTTGCTAGGTACTGAATGCCAAAATGATTTGTCTATGGTGGGGGAAAAAAACCCAGCCCTAGGCTTAGCAAGAGCTCATCTCGGTTTGTATTTATTCCATATCTTTCTATTCACAGAGTTAACATGGTCAAAGTGTAGGAAGACTTGAATATGATCCCCTTTGTGGTCCTGGAAGGATGAGACCAGTGAATAGGGCTGTACAATTTTTTTGTTAGTTATCGTAAGTCGTATCAAATTCGCTAAACTCATACTTACGATGCAATATGTGATAGGTGGGCATGGACCAATGCCAAAAGCTTAAGAATTGAAACTTACCCAATACCTTTTTGTTTGCATTTTGTAAATCTTGGAAGCATCCCAAAGACATTTTCATTTTGAATGCAATAAAGTAAAGCAAAGCCAAAAAGGCTGCCTTTCCTCCTTAAATGAATGACCTCTCATCATGAAGAGAGGGAAGTGTCATGTATCATGTTCTGCAGTTGATGGTGGTTGGTGGTGGCAGGCCTAACAGTTGGTGATGGAAGGGTTAATGTAAGTCTTAGTTCTAATGGGTTGAGTAATCTGTAAGTAAGAGTTCATGGGTGAAAGCAATTAAGGGAGGGATGCAAGAGATGGGTTGCAGCTGAGTGTTTCTGGATATAAGGAGCTAGCCTTGGGAGTGGTTTTTGGGAGAAAAAGTATTTGTTTTATCTTGGTGGTAGATGCTGCTGGTTTTCCCCCAGGTTTGTGGATTTTCAGTGTCCTGACCTAGAATATTAGACTCATAGAATCACAGAGTTGGAAGAGACCTCATGGGCCATCCAGTCCAACCCCCTGCCAAGAAGCAGGAATATTGCATTCAAAGCACCCCTGACAGATGGCCATCCAGCCCCAGTTTAAAAGCTTCCAAAGAAGGAGCCTCCATCACACTCCGGGGCAGAGAGTACCACTGCTGAACGGCTCTCACAGTTCTTCCTCGTGTTCAGATGGAATCTCCTCTCCTGTCTCCTGAACCTTTGGAATCTTGGAACCTCGAATCTTTGGACTGGCTTTTGACTATGGTATGGACTCTTGATCCCTGGACTTTGTTTATTGAACTCTCACGGTTTGACCACTGGACTGGACCTTTTGACTATGGAGTTATCTTGAACCTGCAATAGTGTTTGCTGTTTTTGTTTTATATTCTGTGGCTGAATGCAATCTTTATGTTTTATATTTTGGACTATTAAAACAGCAAGAAAGTAAGTGCTGTTTTAATTAAACTGCTTGATACTGTAAACCCCTCAAACGAGAGACGAGGGGTCTCTTATCACACCTGTGTGACAGGGGAGAACCTTTCAATTCCACCGCTGCCACCAATGTAAAATAAAACCGACCGCCTCCCTGCCTGGAGGAAATTACTGGGTGATGAGAGAGAACGATGGGTGTTGGACTGGTAGGTTTTCGCCGCCACCACCTCAAGTTACTGCTTGAGGAATCTACTTGTGATTGTATCTGAGGTAAAATGTCCCTATGTCTTCTTTTCAGCTCCCTTAATGTTGACTGGACTACGGAGATGTATAGGCTGAATTGATTTAACTGTGTATGACAGAACGAGTCAGAGGCTGGTTAACAATTAACTAAGAACAGGTTTATTGAAGTTTATGAAGCTGACAACTCATTATAAAGAGGTACATAAGCGTAGTTGGTTTCAGAAGTACAGACTTATTAATTAACTGGTTTCTTAAGAAGGGGTAACTTTCCCTTGACGTGAGCTATTTTTCTCCACACTAATCAATCACACGAAACAGTGTGTTTCTAGGACCAGCCACCCTGGCTGTCCCCCAGAGTATCTAGCTTCCCTAGAATACCCTATCCCTTAGAGAGTATAAACAACTGGTGTGTTAACACCCACACCAGTTCACAGGTGGCTATCGACCCTCCAGGCCACTCTCTCTAGACACATCTGCCTTCTAACACTCTCTCTCAAGAAAAACTTCAGCTCACTCGAAATCCACCCACTACCCTTCAGATCAAAATCCAATCTCTCTATCTGTCAGAAGCTGTCTGCCTTTTTCACACTCACAGCTCCAGCTCCTCCCATCTGTCCTAGCCAATCCTGGGATAGCTGAGCTCCTCCCCTCTGCTGATCTGCCTCTCATTGTATTCCCTCACTAACATGGAGGCCGGCTTACTGACTTCTAGGGTTCGGCTTCGGCCTACCAAGGTACGAGTCCATTACAGATACAAATTCAGTATTTGTTTGATTAATCTCTACCTAAATAACAGCAGAGCCCTGGCATCATGATGGGAAGTAGCAGGGAGAAAGCAGAGTACATTGGGAAAGAGATGGCGAAAGCAGGAAACTCTGGGAAATATAATTTTGGAAGGCAAGGAGCTCTATGGCAGAGAATGCAAAATGCCGTGCCCTCAATTCTGCTCAGCATCAGAAAACCCCAATCAGGAGATGAGAGAGATGTGTCCCTTCATAGCAGCAGCTAGCCAGAGTTCCAATGAATGGTTGCATCTGCAAAGAGGTCCTCCATTGGCTGAAACTTCAATACTAGTAAATAAATCTATGCTGGGTTGGGAAGAAATCCCTAAATTGAAGTTCTATTGGTTAAAGACATTCAATGAGCTATCTGTTGTGGTTTTATAAAAATGCTTTTATCAAAACTTTTAAAAAATTCCCTAAAATCGGTAGATGTGTGGCTATTTCTGAAAGCTATCTTGTGTCATTGCATAGAAAATTCAAGGAGACGATTCTTGTAGTTTATTTTAAAAAATTGTTTATATAAAAAATGAAAATTCTTCAAAAATTAGTGGATAAGTGAAACACTCTGAAACTTGATGGGCTAACTGTGGTCAATGTGTTTAACCCCAATAGCTGTAAAAACAAGAGAGAAAGGAGGTGTTGCACTCCAGGTCAGGAAAAAGCCCTCAACTTTAAAACACCCCACACGAAGAGTGAAGAAACAAATCTTCTTTTATTGAAGCTTAGTAAATAGGCAGAAGAAATAAATGCTTGTAAGAAAATAAGAAAGTTCCAAAAAGTAATAAGTCCAAAAAAGTTAGTAACACAAAGCAATGTCCACGCCAGATATAAAAGCAATCCAAAACAGTATTAATCCAGACAGGAATCAAGAGGATGCAAAGACAATCCAAAAGGCTAGGAAACTCCAGAGGAACAAGACCCCTTGAACAGGATTTCCATGGCACATGAACTTGATTTCCAAATGATGCCTGATCTAACAAATTTCCCCTTGAGGCAAACCTTATTCCCAAAACTCAGAAATTGGTTTTGTTCCCCCCCCCCCCCACATTTACCCCTTATCAGACGAAGCCTTTCAGAGCGACGTAAATACTAAGTTTGCTGTCGATCCTGGCTGATCTCCAGCCGCCTATCCTTCAGCTCCCTATCTGGCTGCTCATCAAAATTCCCAGGTGTCAGATTGTTTTCCAAACCCAAATCTTGAGAGCTCACAGAGAGAGGGAGTAAACCATCATTGCTAGACCCAGAAGGGATATTCTCACGAGAAACTGCCCTTTGCACTGGAGCCTCACTGTCATTGTCTGACTGAAAACCATTGACCAAACCCTCTCCATCTTGTACTTCAGCCTCGGCACCGTCATTTCTCTCATCATTTCCCTCATCATTTCCCACATCAGGATCCTGAAACACAAACACAGGCTGATTCCTAACAGGAGCCCCTGAAATTTCCCAGTTGTGCAATTACTAGAACGAAAAAGTAATGAAATTTTGTTATTCTCATTATAGCAACAAAATTTTCACTAACTATACTTGGGAAACACTTTAGAAATGAAATGCCAGCATGCCTTAATTTTTAATTACTTTTGAAACATTTTTAATTGATTGCACCTGCCTACTAGCGAATCCCATTTCAGAACCGGGTTGTGTGGGTCCAGAGATGGGAGTGTTGAAACAGTGAGTCATATTCCATTATGTGTTTGCTGTGTAGACACTCATCTGAAAAGATAATTGCTCCTTTATGAGTGTGTCAACCAAGGCATTCAGTCAATTATTATCTATATTTCCTCCTCGAAGAAGATGGTTCTGTGGTCGCAATGAAACAATGAACCTTGTTTTAAAGCAATTGCCATTAAAAAATAGATTATGACCAAGTTCAGAGTTTTAAATGGTTCAGCTTTGGTGTTGAATGAATTCTGTTATTTTATATGCATGGCAGGGCTCTCTGGTTATATTGTCTTTATTTGTTTTCTGCTTCTCCAGAAACAGGAACATTAAGCACTTAACTCAAATTGCGAGATGCTCCATAACTTTAGGAAGAACTTCCTAACAGAAAGAGTTATTCCACAGTCGAAAAGGATGCCTTTGATTGTGATGGGTTTTCCTACCTCTCTTTAGCCTTTTATCTCTTCTCTCCCTTTGTGGGATCAAAATGGTGATCATTCTGTACAAAATTTATGTTCTCCTTGATTATTTTCATGGAATAGGCAATAAAAAACAGGATACAAATATTTTTATGAGCAGCACTTGGAAGAAGTAGGGGTTTTTTTTGTCAAGTGCTCTTAAATCTAAGTGGCAATTTCAGAGCTGGATGTAAAATATTATTTGTATTATTATGATCGTTACTTATTCAGGTGTTTTGCAGCACTTTAATGAGACCAACTAGCATTTGACACTCATTTTATTATGTCTATCCAGAGTGGTACACTAAAAAAAGCATGCCTTTGCATTCACAAGTAGTTAGCTCTGCTATTACAGCCCATTACTATGTGATTAATAGGAATATACACATTTCCGTATTTTGTTCTAGCTGGTAAGAGTGAATTTTTTAAAATATATTTTTTTCTGCTCTCTCAGAGAGATCAGGAGAATTTTAGTTCCTTTTTATGGACAACACTTAGAATCATAGAATCATAGAATCAAAGAGTTGGAAGAGACCTCATGGGCCATCCAGTCCAACCCCATTCTGCCAAGAAGCAGGAATATTGCATTCAAATCACCTCTGACAGATGGCCATCCAGCCTCCGCTTAAAAGCCTCCAAAGAAGGAGCCTCCACCACACTCCGGGGCAGAGAGTTCCACTGTTGAACGGCTCTCACAGTCAGGAAGTTCTTCCTCATGTTCAGATGGAATCTCCTCTCTTGTAGTTTGAAGCCATTGCTCCGCGTCCTAGTCTCCAGGGAAGCAGAAAACAAGCTTGCTTCCTCCTCCCTGTGATTTCCTTTCACATATTTATACATGGCTATCATATCCCCTCTCATCCTTCTCTTCTTCAGGCTAAACATGCCCAGCTCCTTAAGCTGCTCCTCATAGGGCTTGTTCTCCAGACCCTTTATCATTTTAGTCGCTCTCCTCTGGACACATTCCAGCTTGTCAATATCTCTCTTGAATTGTGGTGCCCAGAATGGGACACAATATTCCAGGTGTGGTCTAACCAAGGCAGAATAGAGGGGTAGCATGACTTCCCTAGATCTAGACACTGTGCTCCTATTGATGCAGGCCAAACGCCCATTGGCTTTTTTTGCAGCCACATCACATTGTTGGCTCATGTTTAACTTGTTGTCCACGAGGACTCCAAGATCTTTTTCACACGTATTGCTCTCGAGCCAGGCATTGTCCCCCATTCTGTCTCTTTGCATTTTGTTTTTCCTGCCAAAGTGGAGTATCTTGCATTTGTCACTGTTGAACTTCATTTTGTGAGTTTTGGCCATTCATCTCTCTAATCTGTCAAGATCGTTTTGAATCCTGCTCCTGTCCTCTGGAGTATTGGCTATCCCTCCCAATTTGGTGTCGTCTGGAAACTTGATGATCCTGCCTTCTAACATTTTGAATACTTTTTGCAAAAACAAACAAACAAACAACATAGTTTTAGGCCATAGGTTTGTATTTTCTGGGGGAAATATCATTTTGTGCAAAAATTGATATCTGGTGGCGCAGTTGGTTAAAGCACTGAGCTGCTGAACTTGTTGACCAAAAGGTCACAGGTTCGAATCCAGGGAGCAGCGTGAGCTTCCGCTGTCAGCCCCAGCTTTTGCTAACCTAGCAGTTCGAAAACATGCAAATGTGAGTAGATCAATAGGTACCATTTGGGTATATTGAGTTTTTTTTAATTTCGTGTCAGGGTAGCCAGTCAATTATATTACATTTCTAACAGAACAAAGCAAACAAACAGACATAATACAAAATTTGTGAGTTTGGTAGTTGATTAAATGTCCTTTGACCAGTATCTGGCCACTTGGAGTGCTTCTGGTGTTGCTGCAAGAAGGTCCTCCATTGTGCATGTGGCAGGGCTCAGGTTGCATTGCAGCAGGTGGTCAGTGGTTTGCTCTTCTCCACATTCGCATGTCGAGGATTCCACTTTGCAGCCCCATTTCTCTGGCTCTGCATCTCGTGGTGCTCAAGCGCAGTCTGTTCAGTGCCTTCCAAGTCGCCCAGTCCTCTGTGTGCCCAGGGGGTGGTCTCTCATTTGGTATCAGCCATTGGTTGAGGTTCTGGGTTTGAGCCTGCCACTTTTGGACTCTCACTTGCCAAGGTGTTCCAGCGAGTGTCTCTGTAGATATAAGAAAACTATGTCTAGATTTAAGTCATTGACGTACTGGCTGATACCCAAACAGGAGATGAGCTGGAGATGTCTCTGCCTTGGTCCTTTCACTATTGGCTGCTACTTCCCGGTGGATGTCAGGTGGTGCAATACCGGCTAAGCAGTGTAATTTCTCCAGTGGTGTAGGGCGCAGACACCCCGTGATAATGCGGCATGTCTCATTAAGAGCCACATTCACTGTTTTAGTGTGGTGAGATGTGTTCCACACTGGACAGCAGAATAGCACAGCGCAAGGTCAGATGTCTTCACTGTATCTGGTTGTGATCCCCAGGTTGTGCTAGTCAGCTTTCGTATGATATTGTTTCTAGCACCCACTTTTTGCTTGATGTTCAGGCAGTGCTTCTTGTAGGTAAGAGCACGGTCCAGAGTGACTCCCAGGTATTTGGGTGCGCTGCAATGCTCCAGTGGGATTCCTTCCCAGGTGATCTTCAGAGCTCGGGATGCTTCTCTGTTCTTGAGATGAAAGGCACATGTCTGTGTTTTAGATGGATTAGGGATCAGCTGGTTTTCCCTGTAATAGGCAGTAAGAGCACCTAGAGGTTCGGAAAGCTTCTGTTCTACCATCTCAAAGCTCCCTGCTTGAGCAGTAATGGCATGATCATCAGCATAGATGTAGCTCTCTGTCCCTTCTGGCAGTGGCTGGTCATTTGTGTAGATGTTGAACATGGATGGAGCGAGCACACTCCCCTGAGGCAGGCCATTCTTCTGTTTCTGCCATCTGCTTCTCTGGCCCTGGAACTCAACAAAAAGGTATATTGTGTATTTGTGCCGGATCCATCATTGTGTGATTCCACAGTGCTCTCTGGATGCAGGTGAACTATAACTCGAAGACTCAAGGTCAATACCCACCAAACCCTTCCAGTATTTTCTGTTGGTTGTGGGAGTTCTGTGTGCCAAGTTTGTTTAAATTCCATTGTTGGAGTTCTGAATGCTCTTTGATTGTAAGTGAACTTTAAATTCCATCAACTACAACTCCCAAATGACAAAATCAATTTCCCCAATCCCACCAGTATTCAAATTTTGGTGTATTGGGTATTTGTGCCAAATGTGGTCCAGTGAATGAAAATACATCCTGCATATCAGATATTTATATTACGATTCATAACAGGAGCAAAATGACAGTTATGAAGTGGCAACAAAAATAATGTTATGGTTTGGGGTCACCACAACATGAGGAACTGCATTAAGGGGTTGCGGCATTAGGAAGGTTGAGAAACACTGTACTTTTCCCCCTGAGTAGAACAGAAATCGGAGTGGCATAGCATAACTCAAGGAAGATAAGATAGTGTGTGTAAGATCTTGGAAAAGTTACCTTTTTGATTACAGCTGTCAGAATCCCCCAACATTACTGTCAGCGATTGGGCAAGATGAGGGATTGTAGAACCTGTAGTCCCCAAAAGTATTATTTAGTCCTTGAGAGCACTTGGTCAGACATGTGCATCCACCCACTTTCCACCCTTGATCCTTTCTTGAAATTATATACAGGAGGCAGTGAAAAGGGAGAAAAAGAATGCGTGCGAAGATTGCTAGGTACAGAGCACTTAGCTTAATAGAGCCGTTTGGGGGTTGAATAAGAATTCTCTTTGTATCAGCTGGAAAACACACACAGACATGCACAATAGTTGCAATTTTCCTTGCACCATAAAGGACAACCTCTTTGTTTTTGACATGCTTGCATTAGAAGGAAACAAAACATCCAAGTGGGAGGGTGGCTGAGCATGAGGTTAAAAGGATTGTTGGTGGTGCCTCCTCACTTGAGGGTTGGTGATGCATTCAATACCATGCCACTGTCAGCACTATCAAACATCCAGAAAATGGTCAAGAGAAGTGCATGATAGAGTTGTGAAAGTTGGATAAGAAAAAAAAAAGTTGGCTGGAAGAAAATCCACTCATTTGAATTGTCTGCAGAACGGCTCTGCAGATACTGTGGATTGCAGAAAGACAAATAAAAGCAGTTGTAGAAGAAATCAAACCTGAACTCTCACTAGAAACCCAGTGTTGCACTCAGGGCTTGGAACACCTTTTCACCCAGCACTCTACAGAGTCCAGTAGTTACTAACTACAGCATTTTATTTACAAAGCCTGTACAAAAAGGGAAAAGGGCATTTTCCGAAAAGCAGTGGGAAAGGTGCTATAGCAGCAGTCCATATAAACAATAGATCAATAGTCCATAATTGTTGGAGTTCAGCCTGTGATTGGGGGAATCATAGAATCATAGAATCATAGAATCAAAGAGTTGGAAGAGACCTCATGGGCCATCCAGTCCAACCCCCTGCCAAGAAGCAGGAATATTGCATTCAAATCACCCCTGACAGATGGCCATCCAGCCTCTGTTTAAAAGCTTCCAAAGAAGGAGCCTCCACCACACTCCGGGGCAGAGAGTTCCACTGCTGAACGGCTCTCACAGTCAGGAAGTTCTTCCTCATGTTCAGATGGAATCTCCTCTCTTGTAGTTTGAAGCCATTGTTCCGCGTCCTAGTCTCCAAGGAAGCAGAAAACAAGCTTGCTCCCTCCTCCCTGTGGCTTCCTCTCACATATTTATACATGGCTATCATATCTCCTCTCAGCCTTCTCTTCTTCAGGCTAAACATGCCCAGTTCCCTAAGCCGCTCCTCATAGGGCTTGTTCTCCAGACCCTTGATCATTTTAGTCGCCCTCCTCTGGACACATTCCAGCTTGTCAATATCTCTCTTGAATTGTGGCGCCCAGAATTGGACACAATATTCCAGGTGTGGTCTAACCAAAGCAGAATAGAGGGGTAGCATTACTTCCTTAGATCTAGACACTATGCTCCTCTTGATGCAGGCCAAAATCCCATTGGCTTTTTTTGCCGCCACGTCACATTGTTGGCTCATGTTTAACTTGTTGTCCACGAGGACTCCAAGATCTTTTTCACACGTACTGCTCTCGAGCCAGGCGTCTCTCTAATCTGTCAAGATCGTTTTGAATTCTGCTCCTGTCCTCTGGACTATTGGCTATCCCTCCCAATTTGGTGTCGTCTGCAAACTTGATGATCATGCCTTCTAGCCCTTCATCTAAGTCATTAATAAAGATGTTGAACAGGACCGGGCCCAGGACGGAACCCTGCGGCACTCCACTTGTCACTTCTTTCCAAGATGAAGAGGAAGCATTAGTGAGCACTCTCTGTGTTCGTCCACTTAACCAATTCCAGATCCACCTCACCGTAGTTTTGCCTAGCCCACATTGGACTAGTTTCCTTGCCAGAAGGTCATGGGGGACCTTGTCGAAGGCCTTACTGAAATCCAGGTACGCTACATCCACGGCATTCCCTGCATCTACCCAGCTTGTAGCTCTATCGAAGAAAGAGATCAGATTAGTCTGACATGACTTGTTTTTGATAAATCCATGTTGACTATTAGCGATGACTGCATTTGTTTCTAAGTGTTTGCAGACCACTTCCTTAACAATCTTTTCCAGAATCTTGCCCGGTATCGACGTGAGGCTGACCGGACGGTAGTTGTTTGGGTCATCCTTTTTTCCCTTCTTGAAGATTGGGACCACATTGGCCCTCCTCCAATCTGCTGGAACTTCTCCCGTTCTCCAAGAACTCTCAAAGATGGTTGCCAATGGTTCCGAAATGACTTCCGCTAGTTCCTTCAATACTCTGGGGTGTAGTTGATCTGGCCCTGGGGACTTGAACTCATTAAGAGCGGCCAGGTATTCCTGAACGACTTCTTTCCCAATTTGGGGTTGGATGTCCTCCAAACCCTCATCCACTCCATCTTGCTGAGGTTGAAGACTCTCTTTTTGTGAGAAGACCGAGGCAAAGAAGGCATTAAGTAGTTCTGCCTTTTCCCTATCCCCTGTCAGCATTGCCCCATCTTCTCCTCGAAGAGGTCCTATCGCCTCCTTGTTTTTCCTTTTTCTACTGACATAAGAATAGAAGCCCTTTTTATTGTTTTTAATGTCCCTGGCAAGTCTGAGCTCGTTTTTTGCTTTAGCCTTGCGGACCTTTTCCCTACAGGTGTTGGCTATTTGTTTGAATTCTTCTTTGGTGATTTCTCCCTTTTTCCACTTCTTGTGCATGTCTCTTTTGTGTCTTAGCACAGTTAGAAGTTCTTTGGACATCCATTCTGGCTTCTTTGCACTTGTCCTATTTTTTCTCTTTGTTGGCACAGTTTGCAATTGCGCCTTGAGTATTTCACTCTTGAGAAATTCCCATCCATCCGTAACTCCCTTGTCTTTTAGTATCTGTGTCCACGGAATGCTGCTCAGCGTTTCCTTCATTTTTTGGAAATCAGCTCTCCTAAAGTCCAAAATGCGGGTTTGACTTGTCTTAGTTTCGGCCTTCCTTTGTACCTCAAATTGCAGGAGCACATGGTCACTTGCCCCTAAGGATCCTACCACTTCGACCGCATCGATCAGGTCCTCCGCATTTGTTAAGATGAGATCAAGAGTAGTCAATCCCCTTGTTGCTTCTTCTACCTTCTGGACCATGAAATTGTCTGCAAGGCAAGCGAGGAATTTGTTGGACCTTGTACTCTTGGCCGAGTTTGTTTTCCAGCAAATATCGGGATAGTTGAAATCGCCCATGACTACTACATCTCTTCTCTGTGCCTGTTTGGTCAACTGTTGGCAGAAGACTTCATCAAGTTCTTCCTCCTGGCTTGGGGGTCTGTAGTAGACGCCTACAACGACATCTTTTTGAGTCCCAGTTCCCTTGATTCTTATCCAGATGATTTCAAGCTGGTTTCCCAGATTGCTGTCTTGAATCTCTTCTGTAGCATAAGAGTTTTTGACATATAAGGCTACTCCGCCTCCTCTCCCCTTTGTTCGGTTTCTGTGAAAGAGGTTATACCCCTCGATATCTACATTCCAGCGATAGGAGTCATCCCACCAGGTTTCAGTGATCCCTATGATATCATATTTGTGGTGTTGTGCTAAAAGTTGGAGTTCGTCTTGTTTATTTCCCATGCTCTGTGCATTAGTGTAAAGACATGTGAGCCCCTGAGATCTTCCCCTGAGCTGTTTAATTGGGATTATTGTGCTTTGGGTACTTGGTCCTTGTTGTGTTTGTGCAGCCCTCCGTTTAGCCTTCTGGCGATTCCCAGATATTGTGGGTAAAGTAGTGTTCGCAAGGCTGTTGTCCCCCTCCCCCGGTGGACCTAGTTTAAAGTGCGTCTAATGAGGTTTGCGAGTCTGTGAGCAAAAAGGTGTTTTCCTACTTGTGTGAGATGCACCCCATCCCTTGCCAGTAGGCCATCCTCCTGGAAAAGCAGGCCATGGTCGAGGAAGCCAAAGCGTTCCTCCTGACACCATTTTCTAAGCCAGTCATTGACTTGTACTATTTTTCTGGCTCTTGTGGGTCCGTGTCTTACAACAGGGAGGAGGGATGAAAAGACCACCTGTACATTACATTCTTTTAGCTTTGCTCCTAGAGCTCGAAAATCATTTGTGATCTTTTGAAACGTATGCCTTGCAGTATCATTGGTTCCTACATGAATCAACATGAGGGGAGGACGGTGATAGGGCTTGAGGAGCCTGGTGAGCCTCTGAGTGATATGGTGTATTTTTGCCCCCGGTAGGCAGCATATTTCTCGAGCCATCCCATCTGGTCTGGAAATGACAGCTTCCGTTCCTCTAAGGAGGGAGTCGCCTACTACCAAGACCTGTTTACTTTTGGGAATGACAGGGCCCCTTTTGTGCATTGTAGTGTGTAGGTCTCCAGAAAAGTGATCCTGTTGGTGTGAATTGTGTAGGTGAAAAGTGTTGTCCTCCTCCTCGACATCCCCGGTGCATTCGTCAAGGACAATCCATTGAGATTCGTCCAAGAGCCTATGGTTCTCCTGTATGTGTTCCTGTTGCACCTGGTCTACGGTTGGGGATGGTACACCTGCACGATTGCTCAAGTGTGAATGTTGTGAAGTGTTGTCCCAGTCAGGGCTATCCCCTGCACACTGATCAAGGATGAGCCACTGATCAGTATCTAAGCCATTCTGGTCTTCCCCAATATGTTGTGTTTCTTGGTCAGGTGCTAGTTGTGTGAGAATTTGGAATCTATTGTGTAACTGCAGCTGAGCGGAAGTATTCTGAGGAGGCTTCCGGGTCCTATGTGTCCTTCTAAGGGTGACATTTCTCCAAGCCTGAGGGTTGTCCACAACTGAGGTGCTGTTCTGTTGAGCCTCCCCGTAATGTTGGTGTGATATGGGCTGCGTGTCTAGGACAGTGTGGTGTGTGGTGTCTAAGAACAGCTCAAGTTCCTGAATGTCCTTAAGGGTGTTAATACGGTCCTCGAGTTGTCGGATCCTGTGTTCCATGCGAGTGATTTGTTTACACTTGGGGCAGATGTAATTGAGTAATTGTAGTGTGAAAAAGCTGAACATGCCACAGCTCGTGCATGAGACGGGAAGTTTTCGTGTTTGTTCCATCTAGAGGTTGCTAATGACCCCCTCTTGGTGTGTGTTTGATGTTGTTGTCTGTATGCAGGGGTGAAAGTATAGGTTACTGAGTGTACGACACTGGTTTATATAGGATAACCAGGAAGCCCCGCCTCTCAAACAAAGCAGTCAATTTTTAAACTCAGGAAGCCCCTCCTTCAAACAAAGGAGTCAGTTTTTAAACTCAGGAAGCCCCTCCTTCAAACAAAGGAGTCAGTTTTTAAACTCAGGAAGCCCCTCCTTCAAACAAAGGAGTCAGTTTTTAAACTCAGGAAGCCCCTCCTTCAAACAAAGGAGTCAGTTTTTAAACTCAGGAAGCCCCTCCTTCAAACAAAGGAGTCAGTTTTTAAACTCAGGAAGCCCCTCCTTCAAACAAAGGAGTCAGTTTTTAAACTCAGGAAGCCCCTCCTTCAAACAAAGGAGTCAGTTTTTAAACACAGGAAGCCCCTCCTTCAAACAAAGGAGTCAGTTTTTAAACTCAGGAAGCCCCTCCTTCAAACAAAGGAGTCAGTTTTTAAACTCAGGAAGCCCCTCCTTCAAACAAAGGAGTCAGTTTTTAAACACAGGAAGCCCCTCCTTCAAACAAAGCAGTCAGTTTTTAAACTCAGGAAGCCCCTCCTTCAAACAAAGGAGTCAGTTTTTAAACTCAGGAAGCCCCTCCTTCAAACAAAGGAGTCAGTTTTTAAACTCAGGAAGCCCCTCCTTCAAACAAAGGAGTCAGTTTTTAAACTCAGGAAGCCCCTCCTTCAAACAAAGGAGTCAGTTTTTAAACTCAGGAAGCCCCTCCTTCAAACAAAGCAGTCAGTTTTTAAACACAGGAAGCCCCTCCTTCAAACAAAGGAGTCAGTTTTTAAACTCAGGAAGCCCCTCCTTCAAACAAAGGAGTCAGTTTTTAAACACAGGAAGCCCCTCCTTCAAACAAAGGAGTCAGTTTTTAAACACAGGAAGCCCCTCCTTCAAACAAAGGAGTCAGTTTTTAAACTCAGGAAGCCCCTCCTTCAAACAAAGGAGTCAGTTTTTAAACACAGGAAGCCCCTCCTTCAAACAAAGGAGTCAGTTTTTAAACTCAGGAAGCCCCTCCTTCAAACAAAGGAGTCAGTTTTTAAACTCAGGAAGCCCCTCCTTCAAACAAAGGAGTCAGTTTTTAAACTCAGGAAGCCCCTCCTTCAAACAAAGGAGTCAGTTTTTAAACTCAGGAAGCCCCTCCTTCAAACAAAGGAGTCAGTTTTTAAACACAGGAAGCCCCTCCTTCAAACAAAGGAGTCAGTTTTTAAACTCAGGAAGCCCCTCCTTCAAACAAAGGAGTCAGTTTTTAAACTCAGGAAGCCCCTCCTTCAAACAAAGGAGTCAGTTTTTAAACTCAGGAAGCCCCTCCTTCAAACAAAGGAGTCAGTTTTTAAACTCAGGAAGCCCCTCCTTCAAACAAAGGAGTCAGTTTTTAAACTCAGGAAGCCCCTCCTTCAAACAAAGGAGTCAGTTTTTAAACTCAGGAAGCCCCTCCTTCAAACAAAGGAGTCAGTTTTTAAACTCAGGAAGCCCCTCCTTCAAACAAAGGAGTCAGTTTTTAAACTCAGGAAGCCCCTCCTTCAAACAAAGCAGTCAGTTTTTAAACACAGGAAGCCCCTCCTTCAAACAAAGGAGTCAGTTTTTAAACTCAGGAAGCCCCTCCTTCAAACAAAGGAGTCAGTTTTTAAACTCAGGAAGCCCCTCCTTCAAACAAAGGAGTCAGTTTTTAAACACAGGAAGCCCCTCCTTCAAACAAAGGAGTCAGTTTTTAAACACAGGAAGCCCCTCCTTCAAACAAAGGAGACATGAGAGAAGCCTCCTCACAGGATTGCAAGACATCCGGGTGTCCCTTGGGCAACATCTTCGTAGACGGCTGATTCTCTCACTCCAGAAGCAACCAGAAGCGACTTGCAGCATGCAAACAAGCAAGCAAAACAACCAACTGACCTTTTCAAGACCAACCATGATAATAATCTCAATCAACATTGAAGGCATGTCAGCTGCCAAAGAACAACTGCTCTATGAACTGTGCCAAGATAAGAAATGAGATGTGCTGTGTGTCCAAGAAACACACAGGGATGAACAACAGAAACGACCAAAAGTTCCAGGAATGGTCTTAGTGGCGGAAAGACCACATGCGAAGTATGGAAGTGCTGTCTTTGTAAAACCAGGCCTTCGAGTCAACAGTGCCCACAACATTGAAGAAAACAATATAGAGGTTATAACAGTAGAGCTAAATAACATCACCATCACCTCTGTGTACAAACCCCCAAATGAAGAGTTTTGTTTCTCCTCCCCCGAGAACTTTGATAGGCACCAAAGGGCGGAAGTAGGTCATGCCTTTAAGACCTGGGTCTCAAGGACTTCTCACTGGGACTTTCTGAATTCCTAATTACTGACTCCCCCCGTGCAGAGGCCTAATCTGATATCACTGGAAAACTCCCCATCTGCACCTGCAGAAGGCCCTGAAGGCTGATTCCCAAGAGAAACAGACTTTTCCCCAATTGCTAAGAAATGGATATTGGAATCCTAAACATTCCCCGTCTTCTCTGCAACTGCCGGCACTTTTCTCTGATCTGAGGCCTGCAAATCACCCTGATCACACACAGACTCATCAATGGGAAACCCATTATCCCCCTCTTCCTCTGAGGAATCCCCAGCATCTTGCTGCCGAACCTCAACACCAAGATTACTAAACTGAGGCTGTTATGCTTTGGCCATATACTGAGAAGACAGAACTCCCTAGAAGAGACAACAATGTTTGGCAAAATAGAAGGAGGAAGGGGAAAAAATCACACTCCAAATGAATAGACTCATTCAAGGAAGTCACAGCCGTGCCGATTCTGCAAGATATGAGCAGGACGGTTTTAAACAGGCGTGACATGGAGACCTCTCACATTTTCCTTTCCCTCCTACTTCCAGCTGCTGGGCAAGTCTTTGACTTATATCTACTAATAGGAAATATGCCCCTGATTTGAGAAATGTTGCCATGTCCCAACATGAAGGCAGTATCCATGAAATCCATTGT
Source organism: Anolis sagrei (assembly GCF_037176765.1). Lineage (NCBI taxonomy): Eukaryota > Metazoa > Chordata > Lepidosauria > Squamata > Anolidae > Anolis > Anolis sagrei. The sequence goes on along the minus strand of NC_090030.1, from coordinate 29,972,051 downwards.
AAAGTATATGGATATTGCCTTCACTTTGGGACCATCTCCTCAGAGGTCTATCTCTTAATGAGACAATACTAAAAAAGCAGGGGAATTCCAGACCAGAATCAATCAGGACCAGCTAACACTTCTTAACAAAGTATTCCCCTAGGCAGCAACCAGCCATGAAGCTGCAAGGCCATTAAATGCTAATAAAGGTGGTTAATTGCAACACTCACACTTGCCTCAAGCAGACAAGACGTCTTTATCCCACCATGGACATTATTCCACAGATATATAAACGTCACTTGTCTAGTTTCCAACAGACCTCACAACCTCTGAGGATGCCTGCTTCTGGAATACGGCCATACAGCCTGGAAAATTCACAGCAACCCAGTGATTCCGGCCATGAAAGCCTTCGACAACACATTCCTTGTAATAATTGGAAAGAAAGAAAGAAAGAGCCTTGACTATATTTCCCAGTAAAAACTCAATTGTAATTCATGCAATAACTATCTATCCCAAGGGGATGTTGTAAGTTTTCTGGGCTTTATGACCTGTTCCAGTAGCATTCTCTCTTGAATCTCCTGCATCTATAACAGGGATCCTCAGAGATTGGGAGGTCTATTGGAAACAAAGTAAATGGGGTTTTATATATCTGTGGAATGTCCAGGTGGAAGAAAGAACTCTTGTCTGTTGGAGGTAGGTGGGAATGTTTCAATTGGCGTTCAATTATTAGCATTTAATGGTCTGACATTTTCATGGCTTTGCTTCTTACTGCCTGGGGGAATCCTTTGCTGAAAGATGATTAGCTGTCCCTGATTGTTTCTTGTTTAGCGTTCCCCTGTTTTTGAATGTTCTTTATTTACTGTTTTGATTTATGCCAGCTTCTCCCAGGGTACTTGTGCCCCGTTTTGTGCTGGTCAATGACTGTAATAAAGTGTTGTTGTTGTTATGTATCTCAACTGCCACTACCCTGGCCTCTGAGAGTGAGAACAAGAGACACGAACAGCTCCATCATGTTGCACTCCAGACCAGAAAAAGCCCTTTTCAACACCATGCATTTGAGTAGGAAAACAATCCCTTTATTGAAGATAATTAAAAAACAGTAAAGTAAAAAGCACTTTAAAGAAATAGGTAAATCCAATTAGGTAGGAAGCAGTCCAGTGTTGTAGTCCATGAAAAACAAAGGCAGAAAATTCTCTAATAAACTCCAAGAAATCAGGAAACATGAATCCAAGGCATGAATATAAAATCATAGAATCCAAGAATCAAAACCATGAAACAAAGACACTTAAGCCTGAATCTTTCCAAGCAAGGCTTCCAAGAAACATGGATGAGAACTTGACTTGATTCCAAACGATGCTTCATCTGACTACATATCCTGTACTTGGGACTTTTATTTCCTCGTTAAGGTATTTCCCAAGCACTCAGAAATTGGTTTCGCTTTAGCTTCGAGTCTCTTATCTTTCTCTCTCTGAGCCTGGCAGAACGCCAAAGCCACTGTTTGGCTCTTCTGTTTTGACTAATCTCCTCCCGTTTATCTATTTGCTCATTAATTTCTGCAGCTGGGCCAGGTGTCGAGCTGTTTTCAAGTTTCAAATCATGGGAATTCTATGGTAGCAATTCAGAGTGCACAAAATCATCCCAACCCCTTCAGAGACATTCTCATGAGAAACTACGCTTTGAACAGGGATCTCCTGGTCATTATCTGCATCAATATCATTGACCAGACCATTGCCATCTTGAAATTCATTGTCATCACTCCTCACATCTAAAGCACCCTGATCCTTAAACATAATCACAGGCTGAGCTCCAACATCTGGGTCCAAAAGAAGATGAAAGGCTTTTTCTTCATCCCAATGGCCACTGTCCTGTCCTTGGAGAGAGAGAAGAGAAGACACATCCCAAATTACCATCTCCTTTTTGTTTTGTGTCATGTCTTAATTAGATTATAAGCCTGAATGCAGGGAACTGGTTTGTTTTTTCTTTTGCTTGTAAATGACCAAGTACAGTGGTGACATGAAATATTTTTTAAAAGGTCCACCCTCTTTGCATTATCTATCTCTAGCCATCCTTCTCAGCAGATGACGTGACACAGAATGCAAAGCAAGCCATTGTCATCATCCGCACATTCCCCTTGAATTCACATGCCAAATCCTTTGTGTGCTCACAAGTAGGATCCAGTGACTATCACTGACTTGCTGCCATTTCAATCATCCATCAAGCTCCTGATGTGATTGCCTGGGGATAAGAATGGAAAGTACTCGATGGCACCTTTGCTTATATTCTCATGTATTCCAAACAGGTAAAGAAAGTTGAGTGTGTCGTCAGTCTGATAGCAGCGGATCGGCACTTCTGGTACTTCTCGATCTTACCGCAGCGTTCGACACCGTTGACTACGATTTAATGATCCACCGTTTCACCATGTCTGGAGTTCGCGGTCAGGCCCTCAATTGGTTCAATTCATTCCTCCAAAATCGGAGTCAGTGCATGGAATATATGGACCAAGTCTCTGAAAGTTCCCCCCTCCTATGCGGGGTACCCCAAGGTGCAATTCTCTCCCCTCTTCTTTTCAACATCTATGTTAGACCCCTTGCCAGTTTGGTTTGGAGATTCTGCCTGGACTGCTATCAATATGCGGACGACACCCAACTCCTGTTGCGCTTGGAGCCTGGAGTAACGTCAATACCTGACAATTTCAGCTTATGCCTGGAGGCTTTGTTGAACTGGCTACACGCTAGCAGACTGAAAGTGAATCTGGCGAAGACTGAGATCCTGTGGCATGGCTGCCCGATCGGTCCAACCCATCCGTTTGATGGTGCTGCTCTATCTCCATTGCCTACCGTTAAGAGCCTAGGTGTCATTTTGGATTCGCAGCTGACGATGGAGGCTCAGGTCGCTGCTGCCAGCAAACAGGCCTTTTTCCATCTATGACAAGCGAGGCAACTGGCACCTTACCTGTCGGATGAGGCTCTGGCAACAGTCATCCATGCCACGGTCACATCTAGGCTGGACTATTGTAACACCTTGTATGTTGGCCTTCCTATTTCTACGACCCGAAAGCTCCGTATTGTCCAGAATGCTGCAGCCAGGTTACTCACAAAAACACCCATGAAATGCCATATAACACCAGTGCTGCGGTATCTACACTGGCTCCCAATTGAGTATCGTGGTTTGTATAAGATGCTGGTCCTGACCTTTAAAACTTTATATGGCCAGGGTCCATTGTATCTTAGAGACCGTCTCTCCTTCTACCATCATCGGAGGTCACCACGACCATCCCAATGTGATTTGCTCTATATACCGGGTCCTGGGGAAGTGCACTTGGAAAGCACCAGACGCAGATGGACCTTCTCTATTTCTGCCCCTGCCTTGTGGAATTCCTTGCCTCCCTATTTGAGAGCCATGCGCGACTTGGGGCGTTTTGTCCTGGCGCTTAAGACCTGGCTTTTTACTGGAGCATTTGACTCATGTTAATTTTAATATTTGTATGTATGTGTTTTATCCTGTGTAATTTCTGCAGTGTAAATCGCCTGGAGCATCTCAGATAGAGGGCGATTAATAAGTAATTAAAGATGAGATGAGATGAGATATATACCCTATATACACGAGTATAAACTGACCCAAATATAAGGCGAGGCACCTAATTTTACGACAAAAACTGGGAAAATGTATTGACTTGAGTATAAGCCAAGGAAGGGAAATGCAGCCACTACTGGTAAATTTTAAAATAAAAATAGACACCAATAAAATGACATTAATTGAGGCATCCATAGGTTAAAGGTTTTTGAATATTTACCATATTTCAAAGAAAAATGGTAAACTTGCTCTGTAAGTGGGATAGGCGGTTCAACAAAAACAATATGATATCAACAAAAACCTAATAATAATAATAATAATAATAATAATAATAATAATAATAATTCCCAAATGTAGACTCTGCAAGGAAACAGATAAAACAATAGACCACATCCTCAGCTGCTGCAAGAAGATCGCGCAGACAGACTACAAGCAGAGGCATAACACCGTTGCTCAGATGATTCATTGGAATTTGTGCCACAAATACCATCTGCCTGCGACAAAGAACTGGTGGGATCAAATACTGAAAAGGTTACAGAAAATGAACACATCAAGCTACTCTGGGATTTCCGAATTCAGACAGACAGAGTTTTGGAGAACAATACTCCTGATCTCACGATCATGTTAAAAAACAAAGTATGGATCGTCGATGTTGCAATCCCCAGTGACAGCAGGATTAAAGAGAAACAACTGGAAAAGCTGACACGATATGAGGATTTAAAGATCGAACTGCAAAGACTCTGGAATAAGCCAGTAAAGGTGCTCATCCGCGCTCTCCCCGGATTCGAACCTGTGCCGACACAGGGGTTTTACCCACTGCATCACTGGGGGCTCCTCTACTGTAGCTGATCGTCTGTAAAAATGGTCTGATAAGTGAGACTCTACTATATCTATCTATTTATTATTTTTATTTATTTCAAACATTTGTACCCTGATCTTCTCAACCCTCAGAGGGAGACTCAAGGTAGCTTACATCTGGCACAATTTGATGCCATTACATATAAATAATACATACCGTAATGCATATAAAACACAGTAAACTGATTTCAAAATTAGTTTTAAAATAAAAATAAAAAGTACAATGAATGAAAAGTGCAATAATATTGGCTATCTAGAAACACAACTCAGTCTGAGGCCTGTCCATAGTCCATTTTCCAAAACATTATCATTATTACCATTGTAAATTATCTGCCAGCTACCCAAAGGCCTGTTCCCATAACCATGCTTTCAATTTCCTCCTGAAGGCGAGGAGGGATGTTGTTGACCTGATTTCGCTGGGGAGCGAGTTCCACAGGCGGGGGGCCACCACCGAGAAGGCCCTGTCCCTCATCCCCTATCTCTCGATCTCTCTATCTCTCTATCTATCTCTATATGTCTATATCTCCAGTTGACCCACTCTACATCCTGGTGCTGTTTGGAGAAGGACAGACCATGGACGATGGGGCTTCACTCACTTCCTGAGACCACAGCAACATTCGTCCAATTACCAATACAGACCAAACTTGGCACAGAGAGCCCTCATGACCCACTCTACATCCTGTTTGGAGCAGGACGGACCATGGATGATGGGACTTGCAGTACCATCACTCACTTTCTGAGACCACTGTGACCTTTATCTTAATGACTGATTAAGACCAAACTTGGCACACAGACATCTCATGACCCACTTTACACCCTGGTGTGGTTTGGCTGGGGATGGACCATGGATTGTGGATCTTGCAGTACCTTTGCTCAATTCCTGAGACCACTGCAACCCTCATCCAATTTACACCAGAAGTCTAAACAGTGCTTCCACCTAGCGAGAAGCTTCCAAATGACTGATGCAGCCATAGTTTTGAGCAAGTATTTTCATTTGCACCTGTTCATGAAGCATGAAATCAGGTTGTAAATTTGTAAAAATTCCAATTATTCTTATGTTCACTGAAGTAATTCCACTTCCATGAAACACCCCTGGAAGCCAGGCATCTGATCCTCAGATTTCTAGTTATCAATAGCAAGATAGCTTAATAAGATATCAATACAGGATTGGGTTTAGTCACCCCAAACATTTCTATTCATAGAAAAAAGGAAACATGTTGACAGTTTGACAATACGCAAACGAACAGGCCCAGGCAGTTTAAAGGAAAAGACTATTTCTTCATGTTTCCCCCAATAGTTTTGGAGAGAAAGCTCCCAGCATGACTAGACTTGGTTACAGAAATGGAATTGTGTATATTTGTTTGATATTCGAATCTAAAGAAAACAGACACTTGAGCTTTGCTATTATTGGAAAGACTTGTAGCTCCGTATTGCGGAGTTTTGGCTTCAGCAAATGACCTTGGAAGTCAAATGTGCATGGAGACTGACCTGAGCGTGAAGGCTCACTTCTCGACTGCTGTTATTAAAAATAGAATGTCCTGCTGTCTACAAAAGCAGTCTGATGCTTGGCTTTTCCCCCTTTCTTCTCTGAGCTGGTTTTTGTGTAATGTGTTGCAGTGGAGGAGTGGAAATGGAAGAACTTGGTGTGAGGAGGCTTAGGCTGACATGGGCAAATGGTCCCATTAGGAAGAGTTCAATTCCAAAACACTCGGAGGGCCCAAGTTTGCCCATGGCTGGGCTATGCAGACTTAGTCCGAACTTTAAAAATAACTATCCAAGGTGCTGAATCTTTTAAAAATAATATTTACAATGGATTTGATTGGATGCCATTCTGTGTTCTCTGACTATGGGGAGGATGCAATTCTTTTAGTGACTTAACAACAAGTTACTGCTTCAGGAAAGGCAAAAGCTGCACATTGCAAGTGCTGAACCTGACTCAGCACATAGAAGATGGCTTTGAAAAGCAGCAGATCACAGGAGCTGTCTTCATAGACCTGTCAGCAGCTTATGATACTGTGAACCACTGCCTCCTCCTGAGAAAAATGTATAATATCACAAAGGACGACCACCTCACCCGCCTCATAGGAAACCTGCTACAAAACAGGAGCTTTTTTGTTGAGTTTCAGGGCCAGAGAAGCAGATGGCGGAAACAGAAGAATGGTCTGCCTCAGGGGAGCGTGCTCGCTCCATCCATGTTCAACATCTACACAAATGACCAGCCATTGCCAGAAGGGACAGAGAGTTTCATCTATGCTGATGATCGTGCCATTACCGCTCAAGCAGGGAGCTTTGAGATGGTTGAACAGAAGCTCTCCGAAGCTCTAGGTGCTCTAACTGCCTATTACAGGGAAAACCAACTGATCCCTAATCCATCTAAAACACAGACATGTGCCTTTCACCTTAAGAACAGACAAGCATCCCGAGCTCTGAGGATTACCTGGGAAGGAATCCCACTGGAGCATTGCAGCGCACCCAAGTACCTGGGAGTCACTCTGGACCGTTCTCTGACCTACAAGAAGCACTGTCTGAACATCAAACAAAAAGTGGGTGCTAGAAACAATATCATACGAAAGCTGACTGGCACAACCTGGGGATCACAACCAGATACAGTGAAGACATCTGCCCTTGCGCTATGTTACTCTGCTGCTGAGTACGCATGCCCAGTGTGGAACACATCTCACCACGCTAAAACAGTGGATGTGGCTCTTAATGAGACATGCCGCATTATCACAGGTGGTCAGTGGTTTGCTCTTCTCCACACTCGCATGTCGTGGATTCAACTTTGTAGCCCCATTTCTTAAGATTGGCTCTGCATCTTGTGGTGCCAGAGCACAGTCTGTTCAGCGCCTTCCAAGTTGCCCAGTCCTCTGTGTGCCCAGGAGGGAGTCTCTCATCTGATATGCCCAAATACTGGTGGGGTTGGGGAGGGAGATTTATTTTGTCATTTGGGAGTTGTAGTTGCTTGGATTTGAAGAGCAGGCGGTCAGTGGTTTGAAGAGCAAATCACTGACTGCCTGCTGCAATGCAACCTGAGCCCTGCCACATGCACGATGGAGGACCTTCTTGCGGCAACACCAGAGGCACTCCAAGTGGCCAGATACTGGTGAAAGGACATTTAATCAGCTACTAAGTTTGCAAAATTTGTGTTGTTTTTAATCTGTTTGTTTGTTTTGTTCTGTTAGAAATGTAATACAATGTTCTGGTTGCGGATGACACGATAAATAAATAAATAAATAACAACAAATGTTTTGAAGATGGGCTCCAGAACCTTGGATAGCTCCTCTAAAATTCCAAGGGATTAGATCAGTGTTTCCCAACCTTCCTAATGCCCGATCCCTTAATACAGTTCCTCATCTTGTGGTGACCCCCAACCATAACATCAGGCATGTAGCCAAGGGGGGGGGGGGGGCTTAAGGGGCTTCAGCCCCCCCCTCCCAAATTTTCAGGGTGGTTCGCGAGAAGGCCTTACTGGTACATTATTTAACCTGTTATGTTTATTCATATCATAATCTGATCACCATGTTCAATATATTCCATATGCATGGGGGTATTGGTTACATTACAAAAGGTTTGCTAGGGTACATCCTCAGACCCCCCCAATCAAACTCAGCCCCCCCCGAATCAAACTCCGAACCCCCAAAATCAAAATCCTGGCTATGGGCCTCCATAACATTATTTTCGTTGCTACTTCATAACTGTCATTTTGCTACTGTTATGAACCATAGTGTAAATATCTGATATGCAGGATGTATTTTCATTCACTGGATTAAATTTGGCACAAATATCTGATATGCCCAAATACTGGTGGGGCTGGGGAGGGAGATTTATTTTGTCATTTGGGAGTTGTAGTTGCTTGGATTTATAGTTCCCCTACAATCAAAGAGCATTCTGAACTCCACCAACAAGAAATTGAACCAAACTTGGCACACAGAATTCCCATGACCAACAGAAAACACTGGAAGGGTTTGGTGGGCATTGAGTTTTGGAGTTGTAGTTCACCTATATTCAGAGAGCACCATGGACTCAAACAATGATAGATCTGGACCAAACTTGGCATGAATACTCAATATGCCCAAATTTGAACACTTGTGGAGTTTGGGGGAAAATAGACCTTAACATTTGGGAGTTGTAGTTGCAAGGATTTATAGTTCACCAACAATCAAAGAGCATTCTGAACCCCACCATTGATAGAATTGGGCCCAAATTCCCACATAGAACTCCCATGCCTTGAAGGGACTTGGTGGCTTGAAACTCCCTCCAGCCTCACACACTCACCTGCATATGCGCACCATGCTGTCATGTGCCGAGCATGCCTGCTCTCCCTCCCCGCTTCAAGTCTCAGAAACAGCTTTTCCCTTGGCTGAGAGGCCAGTCAATCACAGCTGAGGAGGGTTTTTGTTGGGATGACTTGCCATCTGTTTCCAAAAAGAAAGAGAAGGACAGGTGAGAAGACCTTCAGCCTTCTCTGCCAAAGGGGTTCGTAAGACCAGCATAAGTATATGTTTTCTGGGGATCTTTGGTGACCCCTCTGAAACCGTGATCCCCCCCCCCCCCAGAGGTCCCAACTCTCAAGTTGAGAAACGCTGGAGAATTGAACCTGAGACCTTTTGCCTATACAAAACATATTGCTCAATTGCAGTGCTATCCATGGTTACCTGGTTTACCCAATTGCACAGAATGCTGCCATCACAAAATAAATCCGAGTATAGGGCACACTTTTTTGATGGAAGCCTAGAGCAGTCATGCCTACGGAGAGGCAATGAGCAATCTTGCCCAAGGGAAGGCTGTTCTTAGACTCCAAGTGGGGAGGGGAGAGCAGGAGTGCTCGGCACATGGCAGCGTGGTGTGCATGTGCGAGTGATGGAGAGTGAGTGAGGCTGGAGGGAGGCTCACACCAGTGAGTCCCTTCAATACTTGGGAGTTCTGTGTGGGAATTTTGGCCCAATTCTATCATTGGTGGGGTTCAGAACGCTCTTTGATTGTAGGTGAACTATAAATCCCAGCAGCTACAACTCCCAAAGGTCAAGGTCTATTTTCCCCCAAACTCCATAAGCATTCACATTTGGGCATATTGAGTATTGTGTCAGCAAAGCAAAACAACTCCCTGATTTAGGAAAAGTAAGGTCAAGACAATGGTTTGAGTATTGGACCAGGGTTTGAATCCTTCTTCAGTCATGGAAGCTCTCTGAGTGACCTTGGGCAAGTCACTCTTTTTCAGCCTCAGAGGAAAGCAGTGAAAAAAACAAGCCCTTTCCAAGCAGGGATGGTGCCGCTGGCATGATGCATTTATGTCTATTATGCCTATATTGACATTAATGGGAAAAGAAAACCTGCATTTGTTTTAATTAATTCTCTATTTCAGAATAGTTGGCTAATTATCCTGTATCTCCAGCAGGTGGAAATCTTCTCCCAGCTTTTCTTCAGTCCTTCCAGATCCTTGATGTTGTTCTCTCTGCGTGTGTACACATGGCCATCGAGGAGGACTGAATTTTTCAAGTTTTGTGTGTCTTCAAATTTTGGCAGAGATGGCTAAAGACTTGTAAAACTACAACTCACATGTCACAGCAGTTAAAAATGCTGTTAAAGGGCAGCTAAGCAAAGACATAATCTAATGGAGGAGACAGAGAAAAGAGAAAACATCACTATGGGTTATAAGCCATAGAAATGGGCTTGGAACAAACCTGAGAAACAGGAAGTTGCCATGAAAAAAAGATCTTGGGGTCCTCATGGACAACAAGTTAAACATGAGCCAACAATGTGATGTGGCGGCAATCATCCTCGAGCTATGAGTGTTGTAGTAGAGCCTGTAAGTAACATTGCAAACAATAGTATGGGTGCCAGAAGGGGGAAAAGGGGTGCTTGTGAGCAGGAGTCAGATGAAGAACAACAAAGGAAAAGGATATACTTATGGCACCTACCGATGAGGACTCATTCGAAGGGTTTTCTGGAGATGAAGGGTCAATGAGTGAGGGAGAGAAAGGAGATACAGTGGATGAAAATAGGGGAACAAAGAGGGGTTCTAGGGAGCAGGAATTGGATGAAGAGCGTGAGAGGAAGAGGATATACTTACTGCTCCCACAGATGAAGAATCATTTGTGGGTTTCTCTGGGAGTGATGGGCCTGGGAGTGATGAAGATGGGGATGACACATTGGACTGGACTAAGGTGAAAGAGGTACAAGATGTATGTGCGGAGCCGACATCTAGTGCCACATTTATGGGTTTCTCTGGTAATGAGGATTGGCAAACGGGAAATCCATCTGAGTCTTGGGCAGATCTAAGTCTTGACAGAAGATGGAGAAGTTGGAGGGATGGGAGCAGGAGTTCACATGTGGAGTCAAGAACAGCTGTAAGAGAAAATGACGGGGTGGAGGTCAGCTCATCTTCTGATGATGATGTGTAAGATAAAAGTGGGCTCTGAAATGGAGAATCTTTGGAGAAGGCAAGGTGTTGGTTCATGTACTGGGTTCTTGTCGCTGCCTGTTTTGTGTTGGCATTGGGTCCTGGATCTACAGGTTACTGCTTCCGTTTGTATGTTCTACAACTCGGCTTGGATTCTCATGAGTGCGGATTTCTCCTTCCCTGACTTCGGACCGGTTTTGACTACAACACTGCCTACGTGAGCTTTGGAACTTAGCTACCTTGGATTTGGCTTGCTTCGGCCTCGGACTTGTTTGACTACGCTTCCTCCTCTGCAGTTCTTCTGTTTGTTAACCATTTGCTTGCTGTGCTGTTTTGCTTGACTTTCAAAGCACTTTGTGTTAATTTGGTTCTTTTCTCCGGATAATCCGGATTATTGCTTTAGGTTCCTTTTTGAACCAGGACTGATTGTTATCTTTATGTTTTGACCAGTCACTGAGTTAAGTGTCTCTGAGTCCTTTTTGCTTTGTTTAATAAATGTTATTTTGGAACTAATCCTGAGTCTGGTCCTTTAAGTCTGTGTTTAAGTTTGAGTCTGTGTCCCAACAATGAGGGATCTCCTAAGTAAGGGTGAGTGGGCTTATTAACAAATTATCCTGTTCATAAATGCTCAGCAGAGTAACTTATTAGTGGCACCAGTAGACCAAAGTGATAAAAAGAACAAGAACATACAGACCATTGTTATCTCTTCCATAGGAGGCTTTTCTTCATAGTAAAATAATATGGTTGCACTATTTACAAGAACAAGTTTTCTATAACACAAATAAACAAAAACATAGTAGCTTTACACTCAGCATCCTTCACACTGGAGTTTTTCACATGAGGCTTCTCTCATACAGAGGTTTACCTCACACTACTCAGGACAACACTAGCTTTGGCCCACTGACTCACTCTTTCAGTGCTTGACTCACACTTTTGTTATCAAAAATACCCAGTTATTTTTTAATATTTCTGACAGAGGTTTCTCTCTCCCTCTCTGTTTCTCATATTTCTTTCTCAACCAATCAGAAGCCTGGTTGGCTATATCCATACTCCTCTCCTCTTGTGATGTGCACTGGTTGGACCTTCACATCCCAGAATCCACTCTTGTGTGTGTTTTCAAAAAAATGTGATGGTAAAAACTTTAAACATTTCCCAAAAATCAGTGGATTTGTGAAATGTTCTGAAACTTGGCAGGCTTGCAGTCGTAAATGTGGCCCCAACCGAGGCAAGTTTCACCCTGATAGGCCTAACAATGACAGAGAAACGACCCTGTAAAGTTTCCCCATTGGCGCCAATGAGCTGAAAATGGCACCCCCTCTCAATTTCAGTAAATAGAAGGGGGGGGGAGGGGAGGAGCAGGCAAAAATGGAACTGAAAACAGCAATATTTTCTGCCAATTCTCTCACCCCTAAGGTAGTTGTAGTTGTAGGATTCACATGTTAAGGCTACAGAAGCCATAATATTTAGAATTGGAAGCTTTCATGCAGACTGAATTACAAGACACCTTTTAAATATTGATTTCCAATATGTCTTTTTCTGAAAGCCCACGTGTTTCTTTTTTTATTTATTATTTATTTCCTCGTATTTATAAATCACTCATCGCTGGAGATCTCAGAGTGATGTACAGCAACAATAACACATACAGTATGAAACAATACATAGGGAACAAGACTACAGCATTTTGCATTATTCATCAAACAGATGCTAAGGCTGCAACAGCAGTGGGAGGGTTTGCAAACATAGGTAGATTTCCAACTTTCCTTCTGAAAGTAACAATGCTTGGAGTGGGTTTGGTATTAGCTTAGGAATGTCAAGGAGACTCATTAATTTTCTTGCTCTAAATAACAACGTGTGTTTCTGAACAGCTCAACTACAATAAAATGCAAAGTGTTTTTTTTTTGTGAGTGTGAAATCATTTGTTTTTGTTTTTTTCAAACCCCAACATTTCTGCCCAGGGAACTGTCCATTTTGCACAGAAAACAAAGGTGGTTTTTCATTTACATGAATTATTTTCTAGTGGGAAATCAAGTCCTCAAGTGCAAAAAATCATTGAAAAAGAAACCCTGGTCATCCTGTGCAACTTTTGAAACTATTTGTTCTTGGAGTATGCGAAAACAAAGTGAAACCTATATAGATCCGGTGGAAGAGTATTCTATGTCCAAGGGCAACTCCCATAAATAATAACAGAATAACTGCAGACCATATCTAGCCACCAGACGAATGTCTTCTAATCATTTCAAGATTTAGATGGGATTACAAAAGGTGTGCAAACCTAGACTGAAAATGGAGATTTGCTTTTTTACTTCATGTCATCCATGAGCTGAATACAATGATGCAACATCATTTCTGGTTCTTCTTTTTGGTACGTTGGTTGCTTTTAAAGGGATTGTTTTATTCCAGATCAGGAACACCCCTGTCCTTAAACACCACACTGGTATAGTAAAATCAGCAAGCAGTTTATTGAAGGACACATGAAAGCAAAGCAATAAAAATGATAGGAACAGTATAGTCCAAAACCGTATATTCCAAAGGTAACAAATAGTCCATGAACTTCAAAGTGTCATGTATCATATTTTACAGTTGATGGTGTTTGGTGGTGGCAGGTCTAGCACTTAGTGATGGAAGGGTTAATGTAAATCTTAGTTCTAAAAGGCTGAGTAATCTGTAAGTAAGAGTTCATGGGTGAAAGCAATTAAGGGTGGAGGTATGCAAGAGATGGGTTGTAGCTGGGTGTTTCTGGATATAAGGAGCTAGCCTTGGGACTGATCTTCAGGAGAAAATATTTGTTTTATCTTGGTGGTAGATGCTGCTGGTTTCCCCCCAGGTTTGTGGATTTTGGTGTCTTGACCTGTCCTGCAAATCCTGCAAATCTCTTGGGAAGACAGGTGGACAAATGTCAGTGTGGTGGAAGAAGCAAAGACCACCAGCATCGAAGCGCTGGTCCTCTGCCATCAACTCCACTGGACCGGCCACGTTGTCCGGATGCCCGACCATCATCTCCCAAAGCAGTTGCTCTATTCCGAACTCAAGAACAGAAAACATAATGTTGGTGGGCAAGAAAATAGATTTAAAGATGGGCTCAAAGCCAACCTTAAAAAGTCTGGCATAGACACTGAGAACTGGGAAGCCCTGGCCCTTGAGCGCTCCAGTTGGAGGTCAGCTGTGACCAGCAGTGCTATAGAATTTGAAGAGGCATGAATGGAGGGCGAAAGAGAGAAATGTGCCAAGAAGAAGTCGTGTCAAGCCAGCCCAACCGGGACCGCCTTTCACCTGGATACTAATGCCCTCACTGCAAACATGCAGATCAAGAATAGGGCTCCGTAGTTACCTACGGATTCACCGTCAGTACACTGATCCTGGAAGACAATTCTACTCAGACAACGAGGGATCGCCTAAGAGAGAAGAGAGAGGAGGAACTCGGCAACTGAGCAAGAAAAGGCCCAGACTGATGTTCCCATTAATTTTGGGTCTGTACCCCATGTGCTATTAGTAAGTTTCCACAGGATGTTATTGTGTGTAGCTACTTTGTGCTTGGTGTTCATATAGTGTTTCCTAAATGTTAGTGTTCAATTGAAGGTGACACTGAGATATTTTGGATAGGAACAGTGTTTAAGCTCTTGGCCTTCCCAGGTAACTTCCAGGTAACATGGAGGTAAGATCAGCCCCCTCATTGATGGTTTTCCGGAAAAGACTAAAAACCTGGATGTTCGAGCAGGCGTTCGGTTAACTCAGTGCAATAAGTGTAATGATTGAAGGACTGGCAATTTGGACGACGAAACTGGATCGCGATTTTAGTCAAGAGATGAATTGGATTGTTTATTGATATATGTATTGTGGATCGTGTTTTTATGCTTTTAAACTGTATACTGTTGTTTGTTATAAGTTGTTGTAAACCGCGTTGAGTCGCCGGCTAGGCTGAGAAACGGCGGTATACAAGTATAGCAAATAAATAAATAAATAAATAAATAAATAACTTTCAATTTCCTGTTGCGTAGGTGGAAAGCACACACTTGTGTCTTGACAGGTTTAGGCTTCAGTGTTATCTTTGTAGTAGCTGGAGAGATCTTTCAGGGTATTAGTAAGTTGGTTTTTGACTGATTCAAAATCTTTTGCATGTATTGTTAGGCCAAGGTCATAAGCTTATAGAAAACTCTTTGTTAGTGGTGGATGTGACTGATTGTTAGTAAAGATATTAAATAAGGTTGGTGAAATGCTACCTTGGGCTAAACCATTCTTTTGCTTCCTCCATTGACTTTTCCTGCTTTGAAACTCCACATAGAAATTGTGGTTTTCTAGTAAAAAATTGCTTGGTTTCAATATTGGCAAATTAAGGAAAAATATAAGAAAGATAAAAGGATTTGTGCAAGAAAATTTTTTTTAGGATAAAATAATGGAATCGGAAAGAAAATTGATAACAAAAATATATTTAAAATTATTAGAATGGTCAATGGAATCAAAGCAGGAGAAGAATTATATGAAAAGATGAAATGGAAATATAGGAAGAAACATCAGAAAAGAAGAATTGGAGGAAATTTGGATGAAAAAGATAAAGTTCACATATGCAATAGATCTGAAAGAGAATTGGGTGAAAACATCATATAGATGGTATATGACCCTGAAAAACCTGGGAAAAATCTATAACAACACGAGCACAAATTGTTGGAAATGCAAAGTAAAGGAAGGTTCATATTTTCACATGTGGTGGACATGTGATAGGGCAAAAAGATATTGGAAAGGAGTACAAAAGGAAATCCAAAAAAATGCTAAAAATACAAATCCCCTGGAAACCAGAATTATTTTTATTAGGTATTGGCTTGGGGACCCGACGCTGCCCGGGTTATTTGAGAAAGGAATTGTGTATCAAGGTTGGTCTTTATGAGTTATTTATATGGCTCGCAGTGGTCTCAGGAAGTTAGTGAAGGTACTGTGAGTCCATCCTCCTCCAAACCGCTCCAGGATGGAGAGTGGGTCATGGGGCCTCTGTATGCCAAGTTTGGTCTTAATTGGTCGTTAGATGAGTGTTGCAGAAGTCTTGGGAAGTGAGTGGAGGTACTTGAAGTCCCATCATCCATAGTTTGTTCTCCCCCAAACCTCACCAGAATATTGAGTTGGCCATGGGGGCTCTCTGTGCCAAGTTTGGTCTTTATTGGTATTTGGATGAGTGTCACTGTGGTTTCAGGAAGTGAGTGAAAGTACTGCAAGTCCCATCATTGTTTTAAATTGCTTTAAAATTAAATTGTTTTAAATTGCTTTAAAATTTTGTTAGATTTTAGCCATTCTTGTAAGCCGCTCCGAGCCCCAGGGGAGTGGCGGCATATAAGTTTAAATAATAAATAAATAAATAAATAAATAAATAAATAAATAACCCATCGTCTGTCCTCCTTCAAACAGCACCGGGATGTAGGGTGGGTCAAGGGGGCTCTGTGTGCCAAGTTTGGTCTTGATTGGTCATTAAATGAGGGTTGCAGAAGTCTTGGGAAGGGAGTGGAGGTACTTGAAGTCCTCCTCAAAAGTGCACCAGGATGTAGAGTGGGTCATGCGGGCTATGTGTGCCAAGTTTGGTCTTGATCAGTCATTGGTGAAGGTCTCAGTGGTCTCAGGAAGTGAGTGAAGTTACTGCAAGTCCCATCATCCATCTCCAAATTTTTCCAAACCGCACCAGGATGTAGAGTGGGTCATGCAGGCTCTCTGTGTGAATGGTGATCCTGATCCATCATTGCTGTAATGGTCTCAGGAAGGGAGTGCATGTATTGCAAGTCCCATCGTCCATGGTGCATCCTCCTCCAAACCATAGCAGGATGTAGAGTGCATCATGGAGACTCAGTGTGCCACGTTTGGTTTTTTTTGGTAATTGGATGAGGGTTGCCTTGGTCTCACGAATTGAGCGAAGGTACTGCAAATCCCATAATCCATGGTCCATCTCCGGCCAAACCACACCAGGGCGTAAAGTGGGTCATGAGAGGTCTATGTGCCAAGTTTGGTGTAGATCAGTCATTGGATGAAGGTCACAGTGGTCTCAGAAAGTGAGTGATGGTACTGCATGATGATCCATGGTCCATCTTCCTCCAAACTGCAGTAGGATGTAGAGTGAGTAAAGGTACTGCAAATCCCTCAGGCCCTTTCCTTTCTCTTCTCATCCATTTGAGAATGTTAGAATTTTTTTTGGGGTTTTTTGTGTTGTGTCAGGAGCGACTTGAGAAACTGCAAGTTGTTTCTGGTGTGAGAGAATTGGCCGTCTGCAAGGACGTTGCCCAAGGGATGCCAGGATGTTTTGATGTTTTACCATCCTGGTGGGAGGTTTTTCTCATGTCCCTGCTTCTCTCATTAACCCTCTTCGCCACCAGGGCCTCCTGTTGAAGCTGGCCAATCAGAAACCATATGCAAATTTCCTTCTCTCATGTCCCCGCTTCTCTCATTAACCCTCTTCGCCACCAGGGGCTCCTGTTGAAGCTGGCCAATCAGAAACCATATGCAAATTTCCTTTCCACTCTCAGCCACTTGAGGATCTTGGAATGTTTTGGCTGACCAATCAGAGACCATATACAAATTGTACCACAGTAGCAGCCAATCGGAAAGCTGCCACATACACTTCCGCCCTATTTCTGCCTTCTGCATACAAACAAACACTCTCTTTTATTATATAGATATAGATATAGATTTATGAAAAGAAACTTGAAAGGAATATAGATAAATTACTGTTCTTGATAATAACGGCCGTGAGAATTTGCTTTGCGAGAAGATGGAAACAAGAAGAAATACCAGATGAAGATGAATGGCTGACGAAAATAATAGAGATGAGAAATATGGACAGACTTACTTTCCTCATGGCAAAGAATAAAGGAATGAGAATGGATGAAACGGATTGGGAAAAAGTTACTGAATACTTGAAACAAAAAAAAAGAGAAGATGACCTTGATCTAAAAATTAGAGAGAACAAAGAAAGAGATGGTAAAAAGGAAGGGGAAGAAATAGAAAAGAAGAAAAGGAGGGGGAGTAAGAGAAGAAAAGAAAAAGTAAGAAGACCCCTAGAAGATACCAGAAAGTCAAAATTTATATATCTCTCTTTTTTTTTTCTTTTTTCCCTTCTTTCTGTCTATTGTCTCTCTTTATCTGTTACTCACATTTTCTATACACAGCTCTTTCTCTTCTTGGAGCTCGACTACTCTATTGGTTTTTCTTTCTTTCTCCTTTATTTCTTTTTTTTCTTTTGAGGTTATTTATCTTGCACATTGAAGCTCTTTGTTTGTTTTAAAATGAAAATTCCAAATAAAGATTATATATATATAAGAAGTTGTGGTTTTCTAGGAGGGTCTGGGCAGTCTTTGTAAAATCAGTTTGTAATATTGTTGACTTTTGTTTTATGCCCCCTCCCTTCCAGTGTCTTTATTTTTGGTCCCGAATTCCAGTGTAAGGGCTGGGTAACCACGGAAAAATTTGTTTCTAAACTCAATTCGTTTTTAGGGGGTTTTTGCATTTCGTTTTTTAAAAGAATTCCAAAAATTTTCTTTAAAAAAGTTCGAAATATACGAAATTTCGTAAATTATGAAACAATTACGAAACAATTATGAATCAATTCGTTAATGGCGGACGCAATTGCACAATATGCAAAAAAAAACCCCTCCAAATGGGACAGGGGGAACTTCTGAAGCTTCCCTCTCCCTCTGTTGTTGACTGTTGGTGTGATATATTTTTTTATCACTGATAAAACAAACAACGACTATAAAATTTGCACCAGACATACGGAAATAATAACAAAATAATAACGAAACAATTTTGAAACAATTACAAAACAATTTCGAACCAATTACGAAACAATTACGAAATAAATTGAAAATTCGTTTCGATTTTTAGTTGCTCCTGCATGGCTCAATATCGGATCGTAAGCTAATTTAAATACGAATCAATAACGAATTATGAAATTAACGAACGAAACCGCCCAGCCCTAGACTAACTACCATGTGTTTATTTAAACTACTATAACATAAAAGCATTGCATGGTCTGTAAATAATACTATTTTTGTAGTATTAAAGACATTGATCGTAGCTCAGCTTGCCATTTGTAATTGTTGCCCATGTTGTGTTGTGCTGTTCTCCGTGTTCAACATAAAAAAGAACTGAAGTCCTGATTGGATGTGATTCTCTAAGATTTGTGGTGAACTATGCGTCGCAAGCACTCATCAAGTTGGAACCTTGCTGGAAAAGGTTAATTTGTTGAATAAATTAAATGGATAAGAATGGTTCCATTCGAAATGGGGAAAAGACAGAGACGATTTGTTAAGCAAATTACTTGCTCCGAATAACTGATTTGGCTCTACTTCTGATGAATTGATCTCATGTGGTGGATATAATCCAGGCTTTATTTAATAGCGAGAGCCTCTGTAGTGTAGAAGTTTGAGTATTGGACTAGGGCCCTAGAGACTAGGGTTCAAATCCCCACTCAGTCATAGAGACCCATTGGGTGACTTTGGACAAGTCGTATTCCCTGGGTAAGGCAAAGGCAAACACTTCTGAATAAGAAAAACCCATGATAAGGTTACCTTAGGATTGCCATAATTTGGAAGTGACTTGAAGGCACACAACAACAACAACAACAACAACAACAACAACAAAAGGCTGAAAAGCCGAACAGGGCATAGGGTTACAGCCTGTGTTGGATGGGGTTACACTCCCCCTGAAGACGCAGGTTCGCAGCTTGGGAGTGATCCTGGACTCATCGCTGAGCCTGGAACCCCAGGTTTCAGCAGTGGCCAGGAGAGCTTTTGCACAATTAAAACTTGTGCGTCAGCTGTGCCCATACTTTGGGAAGTCTGATCTGGCCACGGTGGTCCACGCTCTGGTTACATCCTGAATAGACTACTGCAATGCTCTCTATGTGGAGTTGCCTATGAAGACTGAATGGAAGCTGCAACTAGTCCAACGCTTGGCAGCCAGGCTACTAACAGGAGCGGGGTACAGGGAGCGTACAACTCCTCTGTTGCACCAGCTCCACTGGCTGCCAATTAGCTTCCGAGCACAATTTAAAGTGCTGGTTTTAACCTACAAAACCCTATACGGTTCTGGCCTAGTTTACCTGTCCGAATGTATTATCTCCTATGAACCATCAAGGCTGTTAAGATCTTCTGGAGGGGCCCTGCTCTCGGTCCCACCACCCTCGCAATTGCGTCTGGTGGGGACAAGAGACAGGCCTTTTCTGTGGTGGCTCCCTGGCTATGGAACTCTCTCCCGAGTGAGATCAGATCTGCCCCCTCCCTCCTGACCTTCAGGAAGCTAGTGAAATTCTGGCTATGGAACGAGGCATTCCCAGAATGATGGCAGAGACTGGCAATTGACTAAAGTTATCAACTACATATGCGGACTGAGTGGGACATGATTTTATCTTGGCGAACTGGCTTACAGGGAGCATACCACCCCCCTGTTATGTCAGCTCCATTGGCTGCCAGTCCAGTTCCGAGCACAATTCAAAGTGCTGGTCTTGACCTATAAAGCCCTATACGTTTCTGGCCCACCTTACTTGTCTGAACGTATCTCCCCCTACATTCCACCTCAAAACTTACGATCTTCCGGGGAGGCCCTCGATCCCACCTTCATCGCAAATGCGCTTGGTGGGGACGAGGGACAGGGCTTTCTCGGCAGTGGCCCCCTGCCTATGGAACTTGCTCCCCAGTGAAATTAGGCCAACTTCTTCCTTCCTTTCCTTCAGGAAAAAGTTGAAGATGTGGCTATGGGACCAGGCATTCGAGTAGGTATTTGGATAGCAGGCTGACAATAAAATGACGACAATGCTATGGACAGGTTTCAGATTAAGTTGTTGGTTGTAGAACTTGGACTTAGACATGGCCAACTAATACAATTTGCACTATTTTAAATGGTTGCTAATCTAATTTTAATGTTTTACTTATTATGTAACTGTTGTTTTACCTGTTGTATATGGAGGGCATCAATTGTTGCCGGCTGAAAGCCGCCCTGAGTCCCCCTTCAGGGGTAGAGAAGGGTGAGGTACAAATATTTGAAATAAATAAATAAATAATAAACAACAAGTTTCCAAGGGCTGAAGATTATTTGTAATTTTTCCAACCTCGAAGCATTCAGGATGAAGATGATATAGGCAACGTGTTATCTTCAGAGCGCAAGTTCCATGTATCCCAAGGACTACACTTTCCCACCACTCGATGATCAAAGTGAGTATAATTTAAATATTATCCCACAGAGGGTTGGCACCATTTGGAGCCATAGAGAAGAAGAACTCAACAAGTTCCTGGACCGCCTCAACAGCATCCATCCAAATATCCAATTCACCATGGAAAAAGAAAATGAAGGAAAACTGCCATTCCTAGATGTCCTCATCATCCGCAAACCAATCAACAATTTGTCCACACAGTTTACAGAAAACCTACACACACAGGTGGATACCTGCCTACATAAAAACTTCAAACATTACCCAAGGAAAGAAAATCCAAAAAAATGCTATGTTCAGCAAAGGACAAGAGGTATCCTCTCACCTCTGCAGGAGTCTACCGTATATCATTTAGCTGTGGACAAGTGTATAGAGGGACCGCCAAACGCAGCAGCTGTCACACCTCAGGGTAAAATCACCTTGCTTAAGACACCAAAGAACACACCAACAATAGTATTTATGGTTTATTGAAATAAAAGATAAAAAGTTCAGAAAGCAAAAGTATATTTCAAAAGATCAATCCAAGGTAACATAGGCAAACATGCTCCAATTCTGTGGAACTCATTGCCTCCATACATTAGAGCAATGTCAGAGTTGCAACCTTTTGTAAAGGCACTCAAGACTTGGCTGTTTGGTTGTGCATTTAAGTAATCGGATCTAATTTGCCAAATAATCACTGTTGAATGTTTTTATGTTGAATGTTTTTATATTGTGTAAATGCTATTTTAGATTGTAAGTCACTCGGAGCACCTTGGTGGAGAGCGACTAATTAAGAAATAAAGTGAAGTTTATTTATTTTTTATTTCTCGTGTCAGGGCAGCCTGTCAATTATATTACATTTCTAACAGAACAAAGCAAACAAACAGAGAAAATACAAAATGTGTGAGATTGGTAGTTGATTAAATGTCCTTTGACCAGTATCTGGCCACTTGGAGTGCTTCTGGTGTTGCTGCAAGAAGGTCCTCCATTGTGCATGTGGCAGGGCTCAGTTTGCATTGCAGCAGGTGGTCAGTAATTTGCTCCTCTCCGCACTCGCATGTCGAGGATTCCACTTTGTAGCCCCATTTCTGAAGGTTGGCTCTGCATCTCATGGTGCCAGAGCACGGTCTGTTCAGCGCCTTTCAAATCGCCCAGTCCTTTGTGTGCCCAGGGGGGAGTTTCTCATTTGGTATCAGTCATTGGTTGAGGTTCTGGGTTTGAGCCTGCCACTTTTGGACTCTTGCTTGCTGTGATGTTCCAGCGAGTGTCTCTGTAGATCTTAGAAAACTATGTCTGGATTTAAGTCATTGATGTGCTGGCTGGTACCCAAACAGGGGATGAGCTGGAGATGTCTCTGCCTTGGTCCTTTCACTATTGGCTGCCACTTCCTGGCGGATGTCAGGTGGTGCGATACCGGCTAAACAGTGTAATTTCTCCAGTGGTGTAGGGCGCAGACACGCCGTGATAATGCTGCACGTCTCATTAAGAGCCACATCCACTGTTTTAGTGTGGTGAGATGTGTTCCACACTGGGCATGCATACTCAGCAGCAGAGTAGCACAGCGCAAGGGCAGATGTCTTCACTGTATCTGGTTGTGATCCCCAGCTTGTGCCAGTCAGCTTTCGTATGATATTGTTTCCATCACCCACTTTTTGCTTGTGCTTCTTGTAGGTAAGAGCACGGTCCAGAGTGACTCCCAGGTATTTGGGTGCGCTGCAATGCTCCAGTGGGATTCCTTCCCAGGTGATCTTCAGAGCTCAGGATGCTTCTCTGTTCTTGAGATGAAAGGCACATGTCTGTGTTTTGGATGGGTTGGGGATCAGCTGGTTTTCCCTGTAATAGGCAGTAAGAGCACCTAGAGCTTCGGAAAGCTTCTGTTCTACCATCTCAAAGCTCCCTGCTTGAGCAGTAATGGCATGATCATCAGCATAGATGAAACTCTCTGTCCCTTCTGGCAGTGGCTGGTCATTTGTGTAGATGTTGAACATGGATGGAGCAAGCACACTCCCCTGAGGCAGGCTGTTCTTCTGTTTCCGCCATCTGCTTCTCTGGCCCTGGAACTCAACAAAAAAGCTCCTGTTTTGTAGCAGGTTTCAGAAGCAACCAGCATAAAGGGAAGTGAAGTGAAGTGAAACAAGATCCAAGAAGACACAGGCAAGGCAAAGTCCCATGAGAACATGACAAAGTCCTGAAACATGAACATGAAAGCTGCAAGACAAATCCAAAGTCTCTTGGATGAAGTGGGAAGTTGCTCTGACACTGAGGCATGTTCAAACAGCCTGTTTAATACTCTTTGGACAACATGAAGGTGTTTCTATGGCCCGAGCCTCCCTCTCTCGCCTGTTGGCGATTCTGACACTCCTTTGGACCTTAAATTTCAACCGATCAGCTCAATCTATATCCACAGATATATAAAACCCCATTTGCTTTGTTTCCAACAGACCACACAATCTCTGAGGATGCTTGCCATAGACGTAGGTGAAACCCCAGGAGAGAATGCTTCTGGAACATGGCCATACATCCCAGAAACCTCACAGCAATACGGTTGTTTCCAAGCAATTGAGAATAAAAAGTAGATATCACACGGATGCAAAGTCTTCTGATATCTCAAGAAAGCAGGAGGAGCGGGAAACATCTGGCCAGGCAAAATAACATTGCCTGTTTTGTAACACAAAGCAGTGATAATTTACGGATTTCATGGAAGGCAAAGAAGAACCTGAGGGGCTTTTATGAATACATGTGTGTGTGTGTGTTTATTCATTTTATTCAAAAGACGTTCTTGTAGCTTTCCAAAGCGAGATGAAAGTTTTGCCGATTTCCCTGATGGGTTGCCCAAGCACTCTGCACTCCAAAAGCAGATCCAAAGCAACTTAAGTTTTCTTAATGCTGTCATGCATGCTGGCAAAGTAAGACAAATAGCCACCTGTGGATTTCTCTCTGATCTCTCTGATTGCTACCATTTGAAGTCTCCTTCTTCCAAGGAGAGGACAGCTCCAATTTGAAAGGCCAGTAAAGAAGAAGAGTGTGCCTTTTTGGCACAAACTTGGTTTCCAAGAACCAACAGGGACACACTCCCCCTGTCTAGTTCCTGGCGAAGATCATCTACTAAGGCGACCAAGACTGTTTCAGTTCCATGTCCCGACCTAAAGCCAGACTGTGCCGAATCCAGATAATCCGTGTCGTCCAAGAATACATATACACAGACTGGGCCACAGCAACGTGTGGCAGGCGCAAAACCACACACACACACACACACACACACACAGAGGCAAACACACATATACACAAATATATATACACACACACATATACACACACAAAACACATATACACAGACTGGGTAACACATTATAATGCATGTACAAAATCACATATATACACATAAACACACACACACACACATACGCACACAAAACCACACACACACAGGCAAACACACATATACACAAATATATATACACACACATATATACACACACAAAACACATATACACATATACACAGACTGGGTCACACATTATAATACATGTGCAAAATCACATATATACACATAAACACAAATACACACACACACACAAATATACACACACACATATACACACACACAAAACACATATACACAGACTGGGCACAGCAACGTGTGGCAGGCGCAAAACCACACACACACACACACACACACACATATGCAAACACATATATACACATATATATACACACAAATCACATATACACAGACTGGGCCACAGCAATGTGTGGCAGGCACAAAACCACATATATATACTCAAACACACATGTACACAAATATACACACGCATATACACACACAAAACACATATACACAGGCTGAGCCACAGCAATGCATGGCAGGGGATGGCTAATAATAATAATAATAATAATAATAATAATAATAATAATAATAATTCACTTTATTTATATTCCACTCTATCTCCCTGGGAAGACTCAGAGCATATTACAACTGCTTCACCCACATATATGGCAGGCATCCTCAGTCTCTGTTGGAAACTAGGCAAGTGAAGTTTATACATCTGTGGAATGTGAAGGGTGGGGAAAAGAACTCTTGTCTGCTTGAGGCAAGTGTGAATGTTGCAATTGGCCACCTTGGTTAGCATTGAATGCCCTTGCAGCTTCAAAGTCTGGCTGATTTCTGCGTGGGGGAATCCTTTGCTGGTAGAAAATCCAACAAATGCTCCATTCAGCAAAGGACAAGAGACCAAGACTGAGAACAAGCCATGAGAGTAAGGACAAAGATCTATCCAGAGGAAAAGTGTTCTTGCCATACATCAAGGGAACCTCTGACCACATAGGGAAGCTGATGAAGAAGCACAACCTACAAACTATCTACAGACCCACCTGTTGCACCTCAGAGTAGAGTCACCTTGCTTAGGACATCAAAGAACACACCAGCAGTAGTCTTTATGGTTTATTAAAGTAAAAGATAAAAAGTTCAAAAAGGCAAAAGAATATTTCAAAATATCAATTCAAGGTAGCATAGGCAAACAAGATCCATGAAGACATGGGCAAGGCAAAATCCCATGAGAACATGACAAAGTCCTGAAACATGAACATGAAAGCTGCAAGATAAATCCAAAGTCTCTTGGTTGAAGTGGGAAGTTGCTCTGACACTGAGGCATATTCAAACAGCCTGTTTAATCCTCTTTGGACAACATGAAGGCATTCCTATGGCCGAGCCTCCCTCTCTCGCCTGCTAGCGATCCTGACGCTCCTTCGGTCCTTAAATTCCAACCGATCAGCTCGATCCAAACCTCTGGCTTCATCAAGGTCAATTCCCTCGTTGGTGCTTTTCCCCTCATTATATGGCTGAGAATTATCTCGTTGAGAACCATCCTCCCTTCCTGAATCCTTCACCTGACTCTCAGTAGTTTCACTTTCTCCAGCATCATCCCTTGCTGTGGGAAACAACTGAACTTCTGCCCCCTGTTCCTGGTCTTCTTCGTCTAACACAGGGACATTATTGTTTTGCACCTGACTGTGAATCTGAATTCCACCTTCCCCATCAGAATCATTGACACTATCACTCTGTGATTCCAGCTGAGTCACAACACCACCAAGGGAATCCAACAAATGCTATGTTCAGCAAAGGACAAGAGGGATCCTCTCATCATGAAGGAGTCTATCGTATACTATGTAGCTGTGGACAAGTCTACATAGGGACCTCCAAATGCAGAATCATAGAATCAAAGAGTTGGAAGAGACCTCATGGGCCATCCAGTCCAACTCCCTGCCAAGAAGCAGGAATATTGCATTCAAATCACCCCTGACAGATGGCCATCCAGCCTCTGTTTAAAAGCTTCCAAAGAAGGAGCCTTTACCACACTCCGGGGCAGAGAGTTCCACTGCTGAACATCTCTCACAGTCAGGAAGTTCTTCCTTATGTTCAGATGGAATCTCCTCTCTTGTAGTTTGAAGCCATTGTTCCATGTCCTAGTCTGCAAGGAAGCAGAAAGCAAGCTTGCTCCTTCCTCCCTGTGGCTTCCTCTCACATATTTATACATGGCTATCATATCCCCTCTCAGCCTTCTCTTCTTCAGGCTAAACATGCCCAGCTCCTTAAGCCGCTCCTCATAGGGCTTGTTCTCCAGACCCTTGATCATTTTAGTCACCCTCCTCTGGACACATTCCAGCTTGTCAATATCTCTCTTGAATTGTGGTGCCCAGAATTGGACACAATATTCCAGGTGTGGTCTAACCAAAGCAGAATAGAGCATGGGCAGCATGACTTCCCTAGATCTAGACACTATGCTCCTATTGATGCAGGCCAAAATCCCATTGGCTTTTTTTGCCGCCACATCACATTGTTGGCTCATGTTTAACTTGTTGTCCACGAGGACTCCAAGATCTTTTTCACACGTACTGCTCTCGAGCCAGGCATTGTCCCCCATTCTGTATCTTTGCATTTTGTTTTTCCTGCCAAAGTGGAGTATCTTGCATTTGTCACTGTTGAACTTCATTTTGTTAGTTTTGGCCATTCATCTCTCTAATCTGTCAAGATTGTTTTGAATCCTTCTCCTGTCCTCTGGACTATTGGCTATCCCTCCCAATTTGGTGTCGTCTGCAAACTTGATGATCTTGCCTTCTAGCCCTTCATCTAAGTCATTAATAAAGATGTTGAACAGGACCGGGCCCAGGACGGAACCCTGTGGCACTCCCTCGTCACTTCTTTCCAGGATGAATAGGAAGATTGGTGAGCACCCTCTGGTTTCGTCCATTCAGATCCACCTCACTGTAGTTTTGCCTAGCCCACATTGGATTAGTTTCCTTGCCAGAAGGTCGTGGGGGACCTTGTCGAAGGCCTTACTGAAACCCAGGTATGCTACATCCACGGCATTCCTCGCATCTACCCAGCTTGTAACTATCGAAAAAAGAGATCAGATGAGTCTGGCATGACTTGTTTTTGATAAATCCATGTTGATTATTAGGGATGACCACATTTGTTTCTAAGTGTTTGCAGACCACTTCCTTAACAATCTTTTTCAGAATCTTGCCTGGTATCAACGGACGGTAGTTGACCGGACGGTAGTTGTTTGGGTCATCCTTTCTTCCCTTCTTGAAGATTGGGACCACATTGGCCCTTCTCCAATCTGCTGGAACTTCTTCCGTTCTCCAAGAACTCTCAAAGATGATTGCCAATGGTTCCGAAAGCATTGCTCAGAAGCATTGCTCAGACACGAATCAAGGAACATGAAAGGCACTGCAGATTAAGTCAAGCATCTCTGACTAAGTCAGCCATAGCAGAGCACCTGATGGCCCAACCTGGGCACAGGATACTATTTGAGAACACAGAAATGCTGGACCACTCTAACAACCACCATGTCAGACTACACAGAGAACCACTGAAATCCACAAGAAGCATGTGGACAATTTCAACAGAAAGGAGGAAACTCTGAAAATGAACAAAATCTGGCAACCAGTATTGAAAAACTCTAAAATCAAGATAATAAATAAAGAGGAACATTCCGAAAATGGAATTCAAGATAGGAGACATTCAGGGCCAGTTAACACCCCCCAACATGGGATTCTCCCAGGCAGCAAGAAGCCAAGCTTTGAAGCTGCAAGGCCATTCAATGCCAATCAAGGTGGAGAGTTGCAACATTCACACCTGCCTCAAGCAGTCAAGAATCCTTTCTCCCACCCTGGACATTATTCCACAGATATATAAGCCTCACTTGCCTAGTTTCCAAGAGCCCTCACAACCTCTGAGGATGCCTGCCTTAGATGAGGACGAAAAGTCAGGAGAGAATCCTTCTGGAACATGGCCAGACAGCCCGGAAAACTTATGCTCTTCGTCTGTTTCATTGCCTTTTCTGGGGGGAGGGGGGGGGGGAGCAGAGAAACCAAAGAAAAAAGCAGCCACCTTCCTTGGGTCATGAAGGTCAAGAAGGTGGTCTGAGTGTTTTGGTTTCTAATGGGAAATCATAGGATAGAAATCTCCACACAAATCCCTTGAAGGGCAAGGAAAGGGAGCAAAATGCTGTTAAAAATTACCCAGACTTTCTCTGTTGGCTTAAACGGTTATCAAGAGGCATCTAAAACAAGGTGAAATTTGTCATTTTCCTGGACTACAACCAAGGAGAACTAATTAGTAAGAGAAGTTTTACCCGACGGGCTTCAAAACGAGTCTTTAGGTCAGAGCCAATGCTAATGGGAGAAATATGGTTATTAAGTTTCAAGCGTGCTTCCAGAAGAAGCGTTTTTGTAACCTTTTTCAGGCAAAAAAAAAAAAAAAAAAGATTGTTAGATGGAATATTACCATGTCAGATGCTCCCAAGCTCTTTCCTGATTGAAATTCAGTTAACAGAATCTGCTGAATATTTAACAAATTTGCATTGCATATTCCTTCTCGGTCTCTTGGTTGATTCATTAAGTCAAAGAAAGTGGGAGCCCTTGAGAAATGTTGGCATGAAAACTGAATTGAAGATAAGTATTGACACTGACTACCCCACTCCCCACAGCTCTGTGAACGCTGGCACTGGCTGCTGGACATTGGAGATCTGCTTCATGGAAGATGGAGAAGTCGAGATGGCAACGTGGCTTGGTTTGTGACTACCAAAGCATCCTAAGGCTCAGCATCAAAAGTCCATTGCCAAATATGGCTGGTAGGAAATATTAGACAGTAAGGTAAAGGTAAAGGTAGTTCCCTGACATTAAGTCCAGTCATGTCTGACTCTGGGGTGTGGTGCTCATCTCCATTTCTAAGCCGAAGAGCCAGCGTTGTCCGTAGGCATCTCCAAGGTCATGTGGCCGGCATGACTGCATGGACAGTAGAGGTGTGCAAAAATTCACAAAAAATAATAAAAATCAGATATTTTGAAAGTTTGAAACCATTTCAGAGATATTTCCTGGCACACAACAAATATTTTAGAAATTGAAACTTACCCCATATTTTTTCGTTTTAGTTGTGTAAAGCTTGGAAGTCTCCCATAGATCGTTTCATTCAGTGCAAAGCGTGAAAGGAAGCCTAAGTAAAGCCAAACTTTACTTGCCTCCTTTGCCATTCCTTTCCCTGTAAATCAGTGGTTCTCAATCTTTTTAATGCTGTGACCCCAAAAGCCAAGCCCGCAGAGATGGAAGGCTGACCGTATTATTACATTCCACTCAAATGTAATATGGCAATCAGTTCCCACATTCCTTACTTCTCTCCTTCCCATCCCCAGCATCTGGTGTGTGAGTTATAGAAGAAATAACTGGAGACAGATATGCTGAAGGATTATTCTACATTTGGAGAATGGATCTCTGAGGAGTGATTTAATTATGCTTCCCCACATGGCAGGGTTTGGAGTAGATGGGTCTTGCAGTCTCTTCCAGCGCTATGATTCTATAAATATTTAAACATAACTGTTTGTTAATTCTCTCTCCCTCTCTCTCTCTATTATCATCTCCCCTTGCAGAGCCCCTGGTAGCACAATGGGTTAACCCTTGTGCCGGCAGGACTGCTGACCGACAGGTCAAAGGTTCAAATCTGGGGGGAGCAGGTTGAGCTCCCTCTGTCAGCTCCAGCTTCCCATGTGGGGACATGAGGTAAGTCTCCCACAAGAATGATAAAACATTAATCATTCGGGCATCCCCGAGCTCTGAAGATCACCTAGGAAGGAATCCCACTGGAGCATTGCAGCGCACCCAAATACCTGGGAGTCACTCTGGACCGTGCTCTGACCTACAAGAAGCACTGGCTGAACATCAAGCAAAAAGTGGGTGCTAGAAACAATATCATACGAAAGCTGACTGGCACAACCTGGGGATCACAACCAGATACAGTGAAGACATCTGCCCTTGCGCTGTGCTACTCTGCTGCTGAGTATGCATGCCCAGTGTGGAACAGATCTCACCACACTAAAACAGTCGATGTGGCTCTGAATGAGACATGCCACATTATCACGGGGTGTCTGCGCCCTACCCCACTGGAGAAATTACACTGCTTAGCCGGTATTGCACCACCTGACATCCGCCGGGAAGTCTCTTGTGTGTTATTGCTGTTGGGGGCGAAGAAGAGCAGGGCAGCAGAGAACCAGGGCAGGGAGAAGGGCTGTTGCCTGACCTGCCTTGCAACTACTTGTGTGTTTTTGCTGTTGGGGTTTGGGATAGGTGGGTGACGCATGGGTGGGTTTTTATTTATCGTGTCATCCGCAACCAGAACATTGTATTATATTTCTAACAGAGCAAAACAAACAGATAAAAAAACAAAACACAAATTTTGCAAACTTGGTAGCTGATTAAATGTCCTTTGACCAGGATCTGGCCACTTGGAGTGCCTCTGGTGTTGCCGCAAGAAGGTCCTCCATCGTGCATGTGGCAGGGCTCAGGTTGCATTGCAGTAGGTAGTCAGTGGGGTGCTCTTCTCTGCACTTGCATGTCGTGGATTCCACTTTGTGGCCCCGTTTCTTAAGATTGGCTCTGCATCTCATGGTACCAGAGCGCAGTCTGTTCAGCACCTTCCAAGTTGCCCAGTCTTCTGTGTGCCCAGGGGGGAGTCTCTCATCTGGTATCACCCACGGATTGAGGTGCTGGGTTTGGGCCTGCCACTTTTGAACTCTCGCTTGCTGAGGTGTTTCAGCGAGTGTCTCTGTAGATCTAAGAAAACTATGTCTTGATTTAAGTCGTTGACGTGCTGGCTGATACCCAAACAGGGGATGAGCTGGAGATGTCTCTGCCTTGGTCCTTTCACTACTGGCGGATGTCAGGTGGTGCGATACCGGCTAGACAGTGTAATTTCTCCAGTGGTGTAGGGCGCAGACACCCCGTGATAGTGCGGCATGTCTCATTAAGAGCCACATCCACTGTTTTAGTGTGGTGAGATGTGTTCCACACTGGGCATGCATACTCAGCAGCAGAGTAGCATAGTGCAAGGGCAGATGTCTTCACTGTATCTGATTGTGATCCCCAGGTTTTGCCAGTCAGCTTTCATATGATATTGTTTCTAGCACCCACTTTTTGTTTGCTGTTCAGGCAGTGCTTCTTGTGGGTCAGAGAACGGTCCAGAGTGACTCCCAGGTATTTGGGTGCGCTGCAATGCTCCAGTAATATTGGGGTGCAAGGGTGCAGTTTGTTTCCTCAGTTTTCCTTGCATTGCCAAATAGTCAAAATATTTTCCTTCCTAAAGGTGTTAAATCAACTTCCAAAATCCAAAAACGCCTCCCTCCTGTTTGTGTCCTTACTTTTCTTTGTGTTGTGTTTTTCGCATATTGTGCAATCGCGTCCACCATTAACGAAGCGATTTGGAAATTTCTGATATTTTGGAAAGTTCCAAAAATTTTCCAGAAAAATTCGGAATTCAATTCCGAATCGAACCACCAGCGCCCTCATATCCAAAATGAGTTCTGAAATTTTTTTATCAAACAAGCCTAGAAACTAGCTATAGTTTCTATGGCATCTCTGGATTCCTGAAACGGTGGATAGGAATGGACCCTATATTTTGACGAATGTTGGATTGGAAGCATACTAATGAATCACACTGGAAGACCTTGAGAAGCTTACAAGCATTTATGTGGGAGAAAAATATTTTTGGAGTGTGATTACTATAGAGCTGTGGATACGTGGTTGTGTTGACTGTATTATATTTTGAAAACTGTTTGAAAAATTGTAGGAGTGGATGAATCAGGACTGTTTCTGCCACAATTGAATAGTGGGAAGGTTTTTTAAATCTACAGGGGGAGGGTTTTGTACTCCCCATTCTAAAATCTCCCATGTGTTGGTCTTGAGAACTACCATTGATTGTTGGTTCCTGGGGCAAAATCATAGAATCATAGAATTAAAGAGTTGGAAGAGACCTCATGGGCCATCCAGTCTAACCCCCTGCCAAGAAGCAGGAATGTTGCATTCAAATCACCCCTGACAGATGGCCATCCAGCCTCTGTTTGAAAGCTTCCAAAGAATGAGCCTCCACCACACTCCGGGGCAGAGAGTTCCACTGCTGAACGGCTCTCACAGTCAGGAAGTTCTTCCTTATGTTCAGATGGAATCTCCTTTCTTGTAGTTTGAAGCCATTGTTCTAGTCTCCAGGGAAGAAGAAAACAAGCTTGCTCCCTCCTCCTCCCTGTGGCTTCCTCTCACATATTTATACATGGCTATCATATCTCCTCCCAGCCTTCTCTTCTTCAGGCTAAACATGCCCAGCTCCTTAAGCCGTTCCTCATAGGGCTTGTTCTCCAGACCCTTTATCATTTTAGTCGCCCTCCTCTGGACACATTCCAGCTTGTCAATATCTCTCTTGAATTGTGGTGCCCAGAATTGGACACAATATTCCAGGTGTGGTCTAACCAAAGCAGAATAGAGCATGGGGAGCATGACTTCCCTAGATCTAGACACTATGCTCCTATTGATGCAGGCCAAAATCCCATTGGCTTTTTTTGCTGCCACATCACATTGTTGGCTCATGTTTAACTTGTTGTCCACGAGAACTTTGAGATCTTTTTCACACATACTGCTCTCAAGCCAGGCATTGTCCCCCATTTTGTTTCTTTGCATTTCGTTTTTTCCTGCCTAAGTGGAGTATCTTGCATTTGTCCGTGTTGAACTTCATTTTGTTAGTTTTGCCCATTCATCTCTCTAATCTGTCAAATTGTTTTGAATCCGGCTCCTGTTCTGTGGAGTACTGGCTCTCCCTCCCAATTTGGTGTCGCCTGCAAACTTGATGATCCTGCCTTCCAGTCCTTCATCTAAGTCATTCATAAAGATGTTGAACAGGACCGGGCCCAGGACGGAACCCTGCGGCACTCCGCTCGTCACTTCTTTCCAAGATGAAGAGGAGGCATTGGTGAGCACCCTCTGGGATCGTCCATTTAACCAATTACAGATCCACCTCACACCTTTTGTGTGCTTGCCATATGAAGCTCTATTAAAAAAAGCACACATCCCTGAGATTTCTGGTCTCATTTTAATACCAGCATGTAAGCCCTAAACACACTAACACACTGCTTTCCTTTCCCAATGGTAAGTCACCATCCTTCTTGGAATAATGGTCTCTCTGGTGAGCACATTGTTTATGCCAATTTATTAAAAGCTCATCCAGATCCTCCCCTTAAAAGGTATTTCATCTCCAATTATGCTTGTTGATATTTCACTCTTTACTTTACAAAAAACATAAGAATGAAAAAGAAATGGCGGATTATTCACAGCTGTGTGGATTTAGACTGGGACCTGAGCCCAAGGGAAGCTCTGTTGCATTTTAATGTATGTCTGCAATGCTGAGATCCATTTTCCAGGGGAAAATAAGGCCATACATACTAAATTTGATCTCAAGGTGTGGACAGAATTAATCTCTGTCTTGATGTATAT
Organism: Anolis sagrei; assembly: GCF_037176765.1. NCBI lineage: Eukaryota > Metazoa > Chordata > Lepidosauria > Squamata > Anolidae > Anolis > Anolis sagrei. The sequence goes on along the minus strand of NC_090030.1, from coordinate 29,938,278 downwards.
ACTTTTTTTCTCTTTCTAAAAGAGGCCAATTAAAATGTAAAGGAGGAAAGAAAAGGCAAGAGAGATGTAATGTGAATGCCTTTTCATTACAAACCTGCATGAAAGCACAAATAAATGGGGAATGGATGCACTCCGGCCCTGTTTACCTCTCCGAACGTATTTTCCCCTATGAACCATCAAGATTATTAAGATCGTCTGGAGAGGCCCTGCTCTCGGTCCCACCGGCCTCGCAAGCGCGTCTGGTGGGGACGAGGGACAGGGCCTTCTCGGTGGTGGCCCCTCGACTCTGGAACTCTCTCCCACCGGAGATCAGAACCGCCCCTTCTATCCTGACATTCAGGAAGCAGGTGAAGACGTGGTTATGGAGACAGGCATTCGATGAATGAGCCAACACCCCGAGATATGGATGGAGGATGATGAACATCAAATTTAGTGGGATGACTGACCATTGTAGTGTATTTATTGAATGTAATTGCTGTTTTTAATGTTTTAATGTTTTATTGCAATATGAAGTATGATGTTTTATTAACTGTATATGATATTATGGTTGGAAACCGGTCTGGAGTCCCTCAAGAGAGGTGAGAAGGTTGGTATATAAAACTTTTAAATAAATACATAAATACATAAATAAATAAATTTGATGCCACTTTAACTGCCATGACTCAGGGCTATGGAATCTTGGTGCTCGTAATTTGGCAAAGCCTTTAGCCTTCATTGCCAAAATGTTCTGGTGTCTCACCAAACTACAAATCCCAGGATTCCACAGTATTCAACCATGACAGTTGAAGAGGTATCAAACCAAATCCTCTCTACAATGTAGATGAAGTGTATTATAAGAATTTTTCTTGCAGAAAGACCTCTAGCTCAGGAAGAGAGTTTTTGCATGTGGAAGGCTCCTGTTTGCATTACCAGATTGTCCGGACAGAGTTGAAAATTTTTAAGAGGAAACAAGTCCTATAGTCAATCAACCACCGTGGTTACCATACATGGTCCCATAATCCTCAACTCAGTGGCTGGAAGACCCTGGTGTTATGGCCTGGTCAGATTCTGAGTGTTCAGAAGATGAGGCTGGGGATGCTGGGAGAGATTCAGAGGACCCAGAGAGAAATGTTTTGGAATTTTTCAGAAGTGATGTTTTGGATTCTCCTGGTAGTTCCCAAGAAAATGGTGGAGGCCATTCCCATGGGAACCTACTAGAAGTGCAATCTGAGGAAATTGGGGAAGATGAATGTTTGTGAGATTAGAGCTCATACAACAGGGCCAGCAATTAAGGACTTGCTTCTCCAAGTGGCTCAGAGATAAGGTGAGCAGGTGCAAAAGAAGTGATCTCATGGGAGGGATTTTTGGATTTAAAAAATGATTCATGTTGATACAGACGTTGTGAGAGCAATGCTGCATACAGGTACAGACCTCTCAGGAAGAACCATGACATTCATGTAATCAAGTGTCAAGCTGTTTCTGTGTTCTGATTTTGCAAGGCATAGTTTGCCTGTCTGGGATTTATGTACCTTGTCTTTGAATGGCATAGTTTTGCCTACCTTGGATTTATGTACCTTGTTCTTGCATATATCGCTGAATAATTTCTTAGAGACTTTCCTGAAAGGGATTTTTATTTATTTATTTACAGCTTTTATATTCCGCACTTCTCACTCCGCAGGGGACTCAGGGCGGATTACAGTGTACACATATATGGCAAACATTCAATGCCAGTTTTGACGTACAACATATACAAGACATACACAGAGGCTATTTAACTTTTTCTGGCCGCCAGGGGAGCTGTCGCTTTCATCGTCCATCTGCGACACAGATGAAGTAGCTTCCGCATTCTTCGCATGCTTCCCTGCTGGAGTTCTTCTTTATGGCCTCATAAATTAGTTAATTTTAGCCTCCCCACACTTTTAAGGTGGTACCTTATTTTCCTACTTGACAGATGCAACTGTCTTTCGGGTTGCAAAGGTCGACAACAGGCTACACAATGGTTGGAAACCCACTCCAACCTGGGCTGGCTTCGAACTCATGACCTTTTGGTCAGAGTGATCTTAATGCAGCTGACACTCAGCCAGCTGCGCCACAATCCCGGTGCATTTTTGGGACTTTTGGCTTGTATGGACATAACTTGGTAAACTTTGATTCCTTTTTGAAGTATTTTATTGCTTTTCATATATTCAGCTTTTATTATACTCTGCTTTTAATAAACTCTGGATTATCTGTACAGTGTGTGGTTTTTGGTGAAAAGAGGCTTCGGGCTCTAGTGCAATACCTGGGAGTGCATCCACATTGTCAAATTAACACAGTTTGGCACCACTCTTAATTATCAGAGCCCAGTGTAATAGAATCCTGGGAGTTGTAGTTTGATGAAACACCCATGCTTTTTGGCAGAGAAGCCTAAAGACCTTCTTGTTTATAAATCTGTGGACCTTTCACAGATATATAAACCCAATTTTCCAGTTTATAACAAACCTCATAACCTCTGAGGATGCTTGCCACAGATGCAGGCGAAACATCAGGAGAGAATGCTTCTAGAACATGGCCATACAGCCTGAAAAACTACAACAACCCAGAAGCCTGAAGACTTTGCAAAACTACCACTGCCATGATTCCATAATCTTGAGCCATTGCAGTTTAGGTCCCACTGAACTGCATTAATTGGACAATGTAGATGCACCATTGTATCCAGAAAAAGAGTTTTAAAATGTAGGATTCCTCAAGCTGGGGTGTACAATATGAGCTAAAACACTATCTTCTGCTCACTACAGATCTGAAGTTGTTCATGGTTCCATGCTCTCCGTCCTTCCCACCTAGTCATAACCAATTTATGTCTTAGATCTCCTTAGGTGATATCACTCTCAAATGCAACCATGTTTTGACTATCTGGGGTGATCAGGAGAATCTTGTTTCAGATGTCGATAACCAGGCAGACAACAGAAGTGGCATAATAATAGCCGTTTGAGTCCAACACAAACTCCGCTGCCAATACTGTACTGATAAACATCTGCAGAGCTAAGCTCTGTGCCAGCCTGATAAGATTCCCAGTGGTTTTCAAGGAAGGTAACTGCAACGAACTCCAAGTCAATGTTGGACAAAGTAGCAGATCTTGGCACTCTGTGAGTGAATAAGCTGGAACCACATTTAGGTCATAAAGGAAGCATGATATATAATCAATTCAATCCTTGTAGGCAAGGTGGTTATTGACAAATGAACACAAAGAAAAGGAACACGGAGGTAAAGCTGACATTGTCAGGTTGCAAGCAAGACACCTGTGATGTGATGCCAGGCTTGTAGGTGTGTGGACAACTAGACACATTGATTCAACTTTATTTATTTACTAGCTGTACCCTGCCACGCGTTGCTGTGGCCTATAGTAAGAATTTTCAAAGTAGAGGTAGATATCTGGACTATTATGAAAGAGAGGTACCTACCTATTCCTTCCCCTCTTTTTCTTCCTCTTCCCCTTTCTCTCCTTTCTTCCTTCTCTACCTCTTTCTTTCATTCCTTATTTCACTCTTTGGTTTCATCCTTCCTCCTCTCTTTCCTTCCTTCCCTCCCCCTTTCTTTACTTCTTCCTTTGTCTCATGTCTTCCTTCACTGTTTTCTTGCTTTTTTCACTTTTTATTTCCTTTTCCCTTCCTTCCTTCTTTACCTCTTTCCTGCCTTTCCTTTCATTTCTACTTTATCTTCTTCCTTCCTTCCTTCCTTCCTTCCTTCCTTCCTTCTTTCCTTCCTTCCTTCGGTACCTCTTTCTTTCCTTCCTTCTCTCCTTCCTTCCCTCCTTCCCTCCCTACTTCTCTTCTGTCTGGTAGAGTCCCTTCTAACTCTATTCTAGGAGTCTATTTAATATAGTAACATAAAGTAGTAACATATTATATAGTAATAGATATAACAGTAATATATATAATATAATATTTATGTATTATATAGCAGTATATATAATAGTTATATATATATAGTATTGTAATTATATATATGTATATATTAGGCCTGGGTAACAATGGAAAAATCTGTTTCTAAAATCGATTTGTATTTGGGGTTTTTTTTTTGTTTCGATATTTAAAATAATTACAAAATTTTCCTTTTAAAAAGTTCGATATTTACGAAATTTCGTAAATGGTAAAAAATTAACGAATCGATTCGTTAATGGCGGACGCGACCGCAAAATACGCTAAAAAACCTCCAAAACCTTCTGAAGCTTCCCTCTCCCTCTGTTCTTGACTGTTGGTGTGATATTATAATTTTTTTTCACTAATTAAACCATAAAACTGGCCCAGACATGCGGAAATAATAACAAAACGACCTCAAAACAATAACGAAACGAATACAATATCGAAATACGAAGCATTTACAAAACGTTTTTGAAAATTCGTTTTTTTAATAATTGCTCCAGAATGGTTCGTTATCGTTTTGTAATTGAAAAAATTAACAAATTATTAACGAATTACAAATTAACGAAACGAAACCGCCCAGCCCTAGTATATATGTATATACATAGAGATAGAGAGATAGACAGACAGAATATAGATATATGCCACCAACCAATGATCCTGTATCCATCCATATCTGTGTGTGTGTCTACACTGCCATAGAATCCAGTCCTAAGTAGATAATCTGGATTTTACATGGCAGTGTGGAAGGGGTGACTTTGAGTGCATCTAAGCTGTAGATTTAATAAAGAAGGATGAAGCTGGTGAGGGGGGTGGGGGAGAAAAGGGAAGGAAAGAAAAGGAGGAAGGGAAGGGAGAAAGGGAGGAAGGAGTAATGGAGAAAAGGAAAGGGAGGGAGGAAGGAGGGAAGGGAGGGAAGGGAGGGAAGGGAAAGAATTAAAGGAAGGAGAAGGAAGGGAAGTACAGAAAGGAAGGAAAGGGTGGAGGGAGGGAAGGGGGCGTTGATGTGGATGAGAGAATGAGGAGGAGGAGGAGAAATTGTTCATCCGGAGAGCACTGTGAACCCAAACAAAGATGGATTGGGACCAAACTTGGGAGGAATCCTCAATATGCCCAAAGGTGAATTCTGGTGGAAATTGGGGGAAATTTGACCTTGGGAACTGCTTGGATGTCCAGCTCACCTGGAACTGAACTGGGCTCATCCCTCCCTCCCTCCCTCCCTCCCTCCCTTCCTTCCTTCCTTCCTTCCTTCCTTCGTCCCCAGCACACTCTGCTCTATTAGGGGCGGGGCTTACTGGAGCCCCTTGATGGCGGCATCCAAGGGGAGAGCTGAAGACAGAGGAAGAAGGGAAGGAGGAATGATAGGAGGGAGGAAAGGCAAGAGGAAAGAGAGAAGGAAAGAGGGGAAGGATGAGGGAAAGAGGGAGGGAGGAGAGGAGGCAGGGAAGGCATGAAGGGAGAAAATGGGGGAAGAGAGAAGGAAGGGAGGGAAGGAGGAGGGAGCACAGGCTCCGCCACGTAGACCTCTTTTGTGTGTGCAAGCGCGCACGCACCCCACCCACCCCCCATCCCAATACACATGCCCAGTGGTATCTTCTACTTTTTTAGGATTTGTAAGTTCTTTTTTTTGTTTTTTATTATTGATGGTCACACCTTGTATGGTGAGAAGTTTGTTGCCAAATTTGGTGGGTATTGGCCCAGCGGTTCTTTTGTTTTTAAGCCACTCATTATGACATCAGCATTTATATATATATAGATTTATTTACAGTATTTTTACCCCGCCCTTCTCAACCCTCGAGGGGGGACTCAGAGCAGCTAATAAAGGCAGCAATTGGATGCCACAAATCAATAACACAATATAAAACCATAAATACATACAAAGTTAAAACAATAATAATTAATTATAACCAAACAATCATAACAGTCATTAATTGAAAACACTACACAGTACACAAGCCCATTGATCGAACAGTAAAACCATAATCTCATATATATCATCTTGCCAATCCATTTCCAATCAAAGTGCTGCTTTATGTTTATTGTCCGAAAGCCTGCATGTACAATAAAGCTGCATCTACACTGGAAAGCTACCGCAATTTGACATCCCAATAACCGCCATGTCTCAATGCTATGGGATTCTGGAAACTGTTTTATTAGATAACTACACTTCTTTATTGAAGAGCTCTTGTGCCGTAACAAACTAAAAAAGGTAAAGCATCATACAGGGAGCATACCACCCCCCTGTTACATCAACTCCACTGGCTGCCAGTCCATTTCCGAGCACAATTCAAAGTGCTGACCTATAAAGTCCTATATGACTCCGGCCCAGCTTACTTGTCTGAACGTATCTCCCTCTATGTTCCGCCTTGTAGCTTAAGATCTGCCGGGGAGGCCCTGCTCTCGATCCCACCAGCTTTGCAAACACGGCTGGTGGGGATGAGGGACAGGGCCTTCTCAGTGGTGACTCCCGCCTGTGGAATTCGCTCCCCAGCAAAATTAGATTGGTGTCCTCCCTCCTTTCTTTCAGAAGAAAACTGAAGATGTGGTTGTGGAACCAGGCTTTTGGCTAATGGATATAATGGCACCTGAACAGTGAATTGGACCTGACGGTTGTTATAATGGAAATGCCTTTATGATTAGATAACTAATGTTGTTTTAGTGTATTGTATTGTATGATTTTATTTTGCTTTAATAATTGTAATTATTGTGGCATCAAATCATTGCCATTGTTAGCTGCTCTGAGTCCGCCTGCGGGGGTGAGAAGTGCGGGGTAGAAATGCTGTGAATAAATAAAATACATAAATAAAGGTTTCCCCTTGACATTAAGTCTAGTCATGTCTGACTCTGGGGGTTGGTGCTCATTTCCCTTTCTAAGTCAAAGAGCTGGCATTAATTGTGTCATGTCATTATTGTATTTATTTATTTTATTTACTTTACTTTACTTGTATATCGCAGTTTCTCAGCCCAACAGGCGACTCAACGCGGTTTACAACAAGGATAAGAATCAATCAACGATATACAATTTAAAACCATAAAAGCATAATATACAATATTGACACAACAATAGACAACACAATGCATCTCATAACTAGAGTCGTGATCCAATCCATCGTCCAAATTTCCATTCCTGTAATCATCACATTCATTGCACTGTTTAACCGAATGCCCGTTCAAACATCCAAGTTTTTAATCTTCTTCGGAACACCATTAGCGAGGGGGCTGATCTTACCTCCATAGGAAGGGCGTTCCACAGCCGGGGGGCAACCACAGAAAAGGCCCTGTCTCGTCCCTGCCAGCCGCAACTGTGAAGCAGGCGGGATAGAGAGCAGGGCCTCCCCAGAAGATCTTAGGGTCCTGGCGGGCTGATAGGCAGAGATACGTTCGGATAGGTAACTTGGGCCAGAACCGTTTAGGGCTTTATAGGCCAACGCCAGCACTTTGAATTGAGCCCGGTAGCAAATCGGCAGCCAGTGGAGCTGGTACAGCAGAGGAGTTGTATGCTCCCTGCGCTCCGCTCCTGTTAGTATCATGGCTGCCGAGCGTTGGACTAGCTGGAGCTTCCGAGCCGTCTTCAAAGGCAACCCCAATAGAGAGCGTTGCAGTAGTCTAGACGGGATGTAACCAGAGCGTGGACTACCGTGGCCAAGTCAGATTTCCCAAGGTACGGGCGCAGTTGGCACACAAGTTTTAACTGTGCAAATGCTCCCCTGGTCACCGCCGAAACCTGTATTGTTTTGCTTTGTTATGAGTTATTTATTGTTGTATTGTTATTGTTATGTTTTATGATGTATTTGGGCTTGGCCTCTTGTAAGCCACACCGAGTCCTGCGGGGGATGTTAGCGGGGTATAAATAAAGGTTTATTATTATTATTATTATTATTATTATTATTATTATTATTGTCCATACCTAGGCACCTCCAAGGTCATGTGGACGGCATGACTGCATGGAGCTCCATTACCTTCCTGCCGAAAAAGTACCCATTGATCTACTCACATTTGCATGTTTTCAAACTGCTAGGTTGGTAGAAGCTGGACCTAACAGCTGGAGCCCACCCCACTCCTTAGATTTGAACCACCAACCTTTCGGTCAGCAAGTTCAGCAGCTCAGTGGTTTAACTCGCTGTGCTACCGGGGGCTTTTAAAAAATTGTTGTGAGCCATTTTGTGTCTCAATCACAGATATAAAAGTGGGATACAAATAAAAGACAAAGAAGAAGAGGAAGAGAAGAGGAGTAGGAGAAGCAGGAAGAGGAAGAGGAGGAGAAGAGGAAAAAGAAGGAAAAGATGAAGAGGAGGCAGCAGTGGCAGTAGTAGCATAACCAGCTACAAATACCAGGATCCCATAGCATGGAGCTATTCCAGTTAAAGTGGTATCAGATTGTATTAATTCTGCAGAGTGGATGACTTCCGAATCAGAAGCAGTGTTGACCAGCAATATTCTGGGAATTGTAGTCCAAATAATTAGGATAGGTAAAAGCATTGCTCTAGCTCAGTGTTCCTCAAACTGTGCTCCTCCAGGTATTTTGGATTTCAACTCCCACAATTCCCAACAGATGGTAAGCTGGCTGGGATTTCTGTGAGTTGAAGTCCGAAATACTTGGAGGAACATGTTGCGGGATGTGCTGATACACGGAGTGATTTATAGTTTCCAAATCATGAACTCCCCAAACCTTACTTACTTACTTAGGTGATGGCTCGTTGGACGAGTAAGATGGTCTTCCTTGATGACTATTTTTGTGGGTTTGTAGGTGGCGGTGGAGCCCTATTCTTGACCCGCATCTTCTCCCACAGTGAAGGCATTGGTTTCCAGGTGGAAGGCGGTCCCAGTCGGGGTTGGCTTGACACGCCTTCCTCCTGGCACATTTCTCTCTTTCACCCTCCACTCATGCCTCCTTGAATTCTGCAGCACTGCTGGTCACAGCTGACCTCCAGCTGGAGCGCTCAAGGGCCAGGGCTTCCCAGTTCTCAGTGTCTATGCCAGAGTTTTTAAGGTTGGCTTTAAGGCTATCTTTAAATCTCTTTTCCTGTCCGCCGACATTCCATTTTCCATTCTTAAGTTCAGAGTAGAGCAACTTCTTTGGGAGACAGTGGTCAGGCATCCGGACAACGTGGCTGGTCCAGCGGAGTTGATGGCAGAGGACCATCGCTTCAATGCTGGTGGCCTTTGCTTCTTTCAGCACACTGACGTTTGTCCGCTTGTCTTCCCAAGATATTTGCAGGATTTTCTGGAGGCAGCGCTGATGGAATCGTTCCGGGAGTTGCATGTGAAGTCTGTAGATAGTCCACGTTTCGCAGGCATAGAGCAGGGTTGGGAGGACAATAGTTTTATAGACAAGCACCTTGGTATCCCTACGGATGTCCCGGTCCTCAAACACTCTCTGCTTCATTTGGGAAAAACCATTGCAAACTGGGTAGCAAGTATCCCAGAAGTAAGCAAAAATACAGCAGAGTCCTTTCATAGCAAAAACATGTGCCCGTCTTTCAGCAGAGTCCACCTGCCAGCATCTGATCTACACAGTGTTTAAGTAAAATCACAGGTTCATATTTTCATCCAAGATATCTGGAGGTTTTAATCTTCACAGTTGCAAAAATATACAAAACAGGATATGCAAATCCACTTTACTTGTACTTGTAAAAAATTTGCACCATCACATAGTCATATGCCGAATATAGGCAGATACTCTCACTGAGTCACACAGGAGAGAGAAAGATTGATTGTTTCATCCTCCTTATATAGCCACCTGCAGATATGTCAGCAGTAAGAGACACTGGCTGATGCAACCCCTTTGCAATAACCCTCACATGATTATGACTCAGCCATTACCACACCCCCTTAGATTTTGCATCATGACATTCACAGTCATTACCCAGATGCTATCAATTTTCCACATGCTAATCAAACAGTATTTTTTTCCATGACTAGGCATACTTTGTCATTTCTATCTAACAGAGCAGAGGTTGAGAAATGCAGCTCTAGTTCATTTCTGATCAAACAAATTCCAACATTCACATTTTGAAAAAATAGATCAGAGGGGGGAAAGCCCTCTAAGATCTTTAGGAAAAAAATCAGAAGCAGAAGAAAGTGACCACAAGATGTATCTAGTCTCAGGTCTTTGAAGGATTAACACTTCAAAGCTAGGTTTCATTCCTTGTATTTCAGTGATGCTTTTGATGACTTGTCACTTTCAAAAAAGAAATCTGAGGGCCCTTCCAGACAGACTCATAATCTGGGAGAAAGAAGTGGGGCAAGAAATTGTGGTGCCTAAAACAAGTCCAACCATGGAGCTCTGAGTCCTGGAAAATAGTCCCCTGGCATCCTGAAAAGTTTACTTGCAGTGTATTTTAGAAATCTTCAAAAAAAGGTTCGGGACATCTGTCAATGAAACATATCTTCTTGTCTAAAAACTAGTTTATTTAACACAAAACTAAAATAATATTTACTAGGCTTGGGCGGTTTCGTTCATTAATTTCGTAATTCGTTATTAATTCGTATTTAAATTAGCTTACGATCCAATATTGAGCCATGCAGGAATAGTGTGAGGAGTAAATTAGATTCGAAACCATTTTTTCAATTTATTTTGTAATTATTTTGTAATTATTTCGTAATTATTTTGGCATGTCTGGTGCACGTTTTATAGTTGTTGTTTGTTTTATCACACCAACAGTCAACAACAGAGGGAGAAGGAAGCTTCAGAAGTTCCCCCTGTCCCATTTGGAGGTTTTTTTAGCATATTGCACAATCGCGTCCGCCATTAACAAATCGATTCGTAATTATACAAAATTTCGTATATTTCGAAATTTTTAAAAGGAAAATTTTGGAATTATTAAAAAAAACAAAACGCAAGGGCCCCCTAAAAACAAAACGAGTTTAGAACCAAATTTTTCCGTGGTCACCCAAGCCTAATATTTACACTAAAAGCTAAGCAGAACAAGAAACATCTCGAGCGGCTACATGGTTTGGCTTTTTGTTGTAATCTACAATCAGGCACCTCCTTACATTCCACAGTGACAAGATGATGTACGACGCAACACAGCGTACAACACTTTCCTCACTGAGATTTACGACTCCTCCTTCATGATACAGTTAACCCTTTCCACACAGGAATTACAATCTCCAGAACACTGCATTACAAAGCATCACATTCTAAGCACATAATCACTAACTTTGAAAACTACAATACAGTTAATCAAAACACACACATATATTCTCAACAACATCCACTGGAAGTGTTCTTTTAACTTTTTAAATTGACTCTCCAAGATGTGCTGGACCTCATATGCACTGATGCAGATATACAAATGTGCACACAAGCAGATCTCTCCTCACCCTCCTGCTGTCTTTACATTTGCCCTCCTGAACCCTGCTTCACTTTGGGGTTGCTTGTCTGCCACACTGGTGCTCACTGTATAAATTCAACCTCTGTTTCATTTCATAAATCTAAAAACAAAGGAATGGTTGTAAAGTAGTGGTTCTCAACCTGTGGTCCGTGGACCACCAGTGATTTTGTAAGCCGCATCGAGTCCTTCAGGAGATGCTTTGTTGTTCATTCGTTTAGTCGTCTCCGACTCTTCGTGACCTCATGGACCAGCCTACGCCAGAGCTCCCTGTCGGCCGTTACCACCCCCAGCTCCTTCAAGATGCTAGCGGGGTACAAATAAAGCTAATAATAATAATAATAATAATAATAATAATAATCCACAAGAATGAAAATATGGTCTACGGCCTCACCATTACTACACCGTTGCCTCAAAACTATGTGGCAACGAGAGTGACCAGTCTCATGAAACCTGAGGCAATGGGAATGTCAGGAGGGGAGAGGCTGATTTCCCATGAAAGATTACTACTACCACATCAGCTGAGTGGTTTTCTGTGGGTGAGCAGATGGTGACAACTGGATGGCATATGTTCTATATTAGAAACTAGAGCAGATGGGGTCTATCCAATTCAATTTTCTGAATCAGCACCCCAAATAACCAAACCAAATCTCAAGTTGATCAAAAACCGATTCGTAATGTTCATCATCATCATTTAGTAACTTATTAATCGCCCTCCATCCGAGAATGCTCCAGGCGATTTACAGCTAAATTACAAAAGATAAAATACATACATACAAAAATTAAAAATCAACAGAGATCGAATGCTCTAGTAAAAAGCCAGGTCTTAAGTGCGAGAGTAAAAGCCTAAGTTGAGAGTGGTCCCTGGTCCAAGTGGTCCCTGGTCAAAAAAACGTTGTGAATCACTGTTGTAGAGAGTCATCAAGGGAATTGCTTTCCATGTGTTTTTCCATTTAGCCACCTGTGTGTCCCTGGTTCCATCTGTTTACAGCCCTCATCAGCTGTTTTGGGATTTTAAAATGTGCACATGTGCAGTAGCAATCCACACTAGCATACTGCAGCAGAGTCCCATGTTTTTCTTGAGTTCAGGGATAGATGAACTCAAGAAAAAGCTCATATCTCAGATTTTAAGCATATCTTTTTAACCTATGTTTTTCAGCCAATTATGTGATTCAGCACACATTTTCGGCAAGCGTCATCTATCCACCCCTCTTGCTTCTTTTTATCATGGTTTTTCTTGGATTTTAGAGCCTGTGTAGAAGGGCCCGGAGATACTTCTTGTCTTTAACATCTCTGTGTGTAGAGACTAGCAGGACCTACTGAATTTGAAACTAAAGCTGTAGAAATGGCCTTTTTGAAGAGGCTGGAAGTCCATCTGTCAAGAGGGCTTGCACTGTGTCTTCCTGTCTGGCAGAGAGGAGTTGGAGTGGGTGATTCTTGGAGTCTCTTCCAACTTTATGTTTCTACGGTTTTATGATTCTTTGACTAAGCTGTACACATACATGGAAACGTAGGATAAGCATAGCTCTGGTTTCATGCCCACTCCCAATGGAAATCAGATACGGGAGGCATAATGTCGGCTATTGAAAGATTTCAGACCACTTTTTACTCATTGTCATTTAAACATTATCTACTACCCCAATCATGATGCGAATCCCTTTATGCAGATATCATACCTCACAACCTCTGAGTATATCTGCCATAGGTGTGGGTGAAATGTCAGGAGAGAATGCTTCTGGGACATGGCCATACAGCCCAGAAAACTCACAGCAACCCAGTGATTCTGGCCATGAAAGCCTTTGACAACACATCATTGGGGAATATTGCTGGATTACAAACTGTGCCACACTGACCACACTAAACATTAAATATGAGTGGATTTCACTAAAATCGTGCAAATAAAAATGTATATTACTCTGGGCTCATGGAAAAGCCTCATCGATCACCTTGAATATCCTGTCTCCTGGCTGCTCTTATTTTCCAGCATACATAAAAATGATGATGCCACAATATTCTGTCATTGCAAAGAGGCTAATAGCACATTTATAATGCCACCCACAGTATAATAGTATATGGTTTCCAAATCTCATTATATGGGAACAATTTCCCCCTTGTTGATTGACTCTGATTTTCCAAGGGGTGTATTTTGAAGCTTGTTTTCGACCCTAATTTTAGCAGTGCTTTCAGCTTCCCCCAGAATTGCCCAAAGTCAAGGACAGCCCTATTGTAATCAACGGTTGTTGACAAGCTCCTATCCCACGCAGGTGTTCCAGGTAAGTAAGAAGAGGAGGAGGATGCAACCAGATATCGTGGGACCAGGAAAATGTCATGTCATTGGGATGACAAATCCACTCCAGTTTCTAGTTCAAACTTTAAAGAAGCTATTCATGGAACCCACTTCAGAAGAGAGCAACAACTTTGATACCTGCTTTGAAGTTTGAATTCAAACTCAGAGCGAATTCATTGCCCTGTACGGTGTGCTATAATCATGCATCAGAAAGAAGGTATTCATCCTTGGAAATGAGAAAGAATTGGGGGGTGAAAGGTTTTCATGTTTCAATGTACCCTACAATTATGGTACTTGGACAGATCATGAGATGACACAACTCCTGGGAAAAGATGATTAATGTGTCACAAAAATTAATGTGCAGATTTTATAAATGTGGATTTAATAATGATGTGTGTGAATGAATGGAAGAATGGACGTTGTATGAGTGGAGTTAATAATTTTGGAGACACCAGTAAAATACTAAGGCCTGCTTGCTGGACTGTGATTAAAACCTGCTAATAAAAATTGAAAAGTAAACTCTGATAAGATTGGTGAGAATGGTTCTTTCAAGTTAAGGAAATGTTTGCAACATTCCTTATGTTAAGAAGGAAGTCAACACAAGTCTTGTGTTTTTTAACACTAAATCAAGAAGAGGCAACAACTGGCCAGGAAACTGAGATGGAACCAGGATGGAAGTCGTCTATCATTAATTTAAAACTTTGGGACTACATCAACAGAATATTCCTATAAAAGACTAAGTCTAATAATGCTCAAAGTGTGGCAGACCTGAGGAGTCTGTTCCACTCACTGTGCTCTGCTCCATGGGAAGGAGAGAGATAGTGTATGTTTGGATAGTGGCAGATTTGCATGGGAACAGTCTGGTTACTTTGGGGCTTCTTTCTCAAGGGAAGAGGAAAAAGTGTGCTTTTGGAGTCTTAGATTTTGTGCAGGGAGTCAGGTTCTGTTGTATGGAAAACAGAGATCTGGTCCTTGGCATTGTGCTTAGGGAAAGAAGTTTTGGCATTTTGGCATTCTGAAGTTTTGGCGTTATGAAACTATGCATTGGAAGGCTGCAGGAAAGGATGATCTGGTCTAACAGATACTTCTTCAAGGAGGGAGAATATTTGGATGCATGTACATGTGGTATGAATGTTGAGTGAAAGTGTAATTCGTCTTTGTTTGTTTTGTTAACCAATGTAATTGCAAATCCAATGTAGTTGCATAGAGTTTGTCTAAATGTTTTTCTGTAATCTGATATACCCTCTCACACTGGAAATTGCAATAAAAAGAACTTATGCTTTAAAGTGATTGAAAAGTCATTCGTGACAGTCAATTTGAAAGCAATGGGAAAAAAGAATGGCCACATCAGAGGAGGGCTGAAGCCATGACCCTGAGATCGTAGGACTTGGGCCTTGCTGGGTCTCTTAGGTCCCTTCCACACTGCCCCTATATCCCAGGATCTGATCCCAGATTATCTGACAATTGGGACTCAGATAATCCAGTTTAAAGCAGATAATCTGGAATCAGGTCCTGGGATACTGGGCAGTGTAGAAGGTGTTGCCGAATGAAAAATCACTCGTAGTTCACGTCTTTACCAATCCACACAAGATAAAAGATTTGTCACGCAGAAGATCAATAAAGAATAAGGTGTTTACTCTTTGTTACGGAGCAACATATCTCCAGTCATTTGAACAGTTGCACAATGTCCTTTTAGAGAGGTTCAAATGGTCACTAGGTGTCCATGTGAGGAATCTTTCTCCAGCAGCTCAGAAGCAGAAAATATACACAGACTCCTGCACAGAAAACCTCAACATGTAACTGTTGCCAAAACTCCCAGGCTCAGCTAGCCTCTCAGGCGTGGCCCATCCAATCAGCTTCATGCTTTGCATTTTTCAGTTAACACACTCACCAACTGATTTCTACATGCATCAGTTTATTGTATATTCTGTTATTTCATGTATTTTATTTTGATGTTATTATTTTCTTGTTTGTATTTATTTTACTGTATTGCAATTTTGGGCCTGGCCCCAAGTCCCCTTGGGGTGGCAGGGTATACATAAAGATTATTATTATTATTATTATTATTATTATTATTATTATTATTATATTTGAAACACAACAAGATGACTCCACAGCAGACACTCTGCTGGCTGTTGAATTGGATCACACGTCGGACACTTCCCAAGAGTTTAGGACTGTGTGATGTATCGGTGAATAATGCGTGCAGATCCCAGTAAGGTGGCCTTCTGCAGCTGGCAGATGGTAATTTTGTCAGCGTCAATTGTGTTTAAGTGCAGGCCAAGGTGTTTAGGCACTGCACCCAGTGTGTCGACCACCTTTATTGGTGTGTGCCAGAGTCTTTGCAGTTCGATTTTTAAATCCTCATATCATGTCAGCTTTTCCAGTTGTTTCTCTGCAATCCTGCTGTCACCTGGGATTGCAACATCGACGAGCCATACTTTGTTTTTTGACACAATTGTTAGGTCAGGAGTATTATACTCCAAAACTCTGTCTGTCTGAATCCGGAAGTCCCAGAGGAGTTTGGCGTGTTCATTCTCTGTAACTTTTTCCAGCTTGTGATCCCACCAGTTAGTTGTCGCAGGCAGATGGTATTTGTGGCACAAGTTCCAATGAATCATCTGAGCAACGGTGTTATGCCTCTGCTTGTAGTCTGTCTGCGCAATCTTCTTGTAGCAGCTGAGGATGTGAGCTATTGTTTATTGTTGTTGTTGTTGTTGTTGTTAGTATTATTAACAGAAGGGACCTTAGAAATCTCCCATTCATAGGGTCATCATATGTCAAAACTGACCTGACAGCACATAATACCAGCTGTCTCGAGGTGCCAATGAAACCTTGGTCAATGATGGGCTCATGAGGTCTAGCTAGTTATGTACATACCGTTGGTGCACTCTAGCTGCCTTTGGCTCATCAGCTCTACAGTTCTGGAGGCCAGAGTCAAATCTCTGCTTGGCCATGGAAACTCACTTGGGTGAGTCACACTCTCTCAATATCTGAAGATGGCAGAGGCAGACCTCTCAACAAATTTTGCCAAGAAAACCCTGTGACAGATTTACCTTTTGATTGACATAAGTCAGAAATGACTTGTAGGCAAGACGCACAACAACAACAATTGATGGGCTAGTTTGTACTTCTGCCCTGACTTGTATCTAGACCAGAGAAAACAGCTATACGTTTAATGCTGATTTCAAATAAAGGCCACATCTTGAGTTTCAGGACTTTAGTAGTTAGAAATAGGGAGAAAGTTACATACATTGTGATCCAGGTTTTCTTCCAGGTTTGTTTGCTTTCATTTCCCTCCTACAGCTTTTGCTGAAGTCACTCAACGTCTCTAGCTTTGTTTTTCTCCTGACTTTCCTTTAAAAAATTGATTTCTTTGGGGAGGAGAGGCGGAGATGTTTAGTGAATTTTTATTGCTGGTTGTCATGTGGATCCGTACAGAGAAATGACAATATAATATATTACTGTGCCCAGCATCCTTGTTATTCGTGTTTTGCTCATTCAATATAGAAAAAACCCCTCCACAATAAAACAGCATGAGAAAAACAACGAACAAAGTTACTTGTTTATGGTGGAGTTTTTAAAGGGGTATTCATGGGAAGCTTGCAAATACTGTTGAAATAATTATGTTTCATGGGAATCCTATTGAAATGATAGAAGTCAATTGACATACAATCCTACACCTTTATATTGATAACTTTTTTTCAAAAATGCATTCACCAAAGAAACTAACCCATATTTACTCGAATCTAATGCACCATTGGCTAACGCACGCCTCAATTTTCAAAACTCTGAAACCTAACAGAAATATTTACCATATTACGTCATATTAGTAGATATATTAATATTTGTGTAAGTTGTGGGGGGGGGGAGCCCCTGTTATCTTGTGTCACTGTAAAGAAAATTCAAGGAGATAGCTCTTGTAGTTTTTTTTTAAATGTTGTTTATAAAAACTTTAAAAATTCCCCAAAAATTCATAGATGGGTGAAACATTCTGAAACTTGATGGCTAACCGTGGTAAATGTGTTCTATCATTGTAGCAAGGTTTACCCCAAATGCTGTAAAAACGAGGGAGAAAGGAGCCCCTGAAGTTTCCCCATTTGCGCAATTATTATAACAAAAAAGTAAAGAAATTTAATTACTCTCATTATAGTAACAAAATTTTCACTAATGACTCTTTAGAAACACTTTAGAAACAAAATTCCAGTACCCTCCAATTTTGTAATGACTTTTGAAACATTTTTAATTGATTGCACAGACATAAATGTTGTAGTCTGGCAAGCATCAGATAATTTTTCTGAATGTTCAGAGGATGAGGGGGTGATGGTTTTCAAATGAGGAGTCTGTGCGTGATTGGAGGGAATTGCAGGCAGACGAGGTTAATGTTTTGGATTCTTCAGCTCGTTTCCAGGCAACAGGGGACAGTGAAAGTTCCAGTTCCCTTGAGAACCGGCCTTGGGAAGACAGAGAGTTTTCAAGGGAGATTAGACCTAAGAACACAGGGTGTGAAAAGCCAGCAAACCAGATTTTCTCAGAGAGTTTGAGATAAGACACAAGGGTACAGATGTGTCCGGTATGATGTCATGGGGGGCCTGGAGTGATTAAATTAAGTGGTTTGCTTCCAGGCACTTCAGAGGAGACAATGTTACTAAAGGAGATGGTTCTCCTGTTCATGATTCCAAGTTCATGGTTCCTGTATGGTCAAGATTCCCAATTCATATTCCTGTTTTATGCTTATGTTTCTTTGGAGAATTCATCTTGGAAAAGTTCCTCTTTTCATGTTCATGGATATACGAGGGAATGAAAAGTAATGCTTCCACCCTTGTTACTTGGGTTTGGATGGGAATATTTTAATAAATCCTTAGAATGTGTTCTTTAACTACCACTATTCACTTTTCCACATAATCACCAGACAATTGGATACATTTCTGCCAACGATGAACAACTTTTCTGAAGCTGTCACGGAAGAAGTCGACACTCTGTTTCTGCAACCCATCGTGCCCAGATCTTCTGATAGCCAAGCAAAGCAATAAATATGACCCACATGTTCTTGTGAAATGCCAATTATGCTTGAAATTTCTCTCTGAGTGATACGACGATCATCCTGAATCGATCTGTCAACCTTTTGCTTGTGAAACTTGGTGGTTGCTGTCACAGGACGTCCAACCCTTTGTTTTTCACTCAAGTCAGATGCTCCCACCTCAACATCTTTAAACTTACTCGCCCAACGGCACACAGTACTCACATCAATACATTCACCATAAACAGCTTGCATTCTCTGATGAATCTCTGATCGTCTGCGCAGGGTTCCATACTTCGCACTTTAACAACACACCCGTTCAATGCTAAGGCTTTCCACCAAAATGGAACTGTAAGGGAGAGTCTACTGAACAAGCCAGTACTTTCCGCATAGCAGTACTGCCATCTGTTGAGGAGATACAAAGGTGGAGACATTACTTTTCATTCAACCTTTGTACCTTTGGATTAATTCTGCGATTATGGGATTCCTTGGCTTTGTGTTCTATCTTGGCGTTTTTGGATTATTGCTACTAAACTCTAGCTTCTTTTGAGAATTGAATTTTATATCTGTACTGTCTATGGTAGATTTGCCCCTTTCCCTTTCTATATTCTTTCTTTAAATAAACATTTTATTGTATCACTGGACTCTGGTGTGGTGCTGGGTGAAAGAGTGTTCCAGTACTTGTGAAGTCGAGCATGCCCCCCCCCCCCCAACAAGGGATGGTGACTTATAGTTCTGCAAAGGACAAAGGTACCAGACTGCACAATAGGGGTTAAGTCTTGGTCAATTTGCCAAGGTCTTAACAACAATGAGGACCCCATGAAACTTCGGGAATAGCAAGACCTTGGGGTCTCTGCCTCTCTTGGGAGCTGTAGTTCTCCAAGGACGGGGAGCAAAGCTTGTTTCCAGAGATACCAGGTCCATTTGGGCCACTCAAGAACTCCTGCCAGGACCTTTGTGCAACACCCTTGCATTTTAGCCATCCCCTATGGACACTCTTTCCCACCATATGGACAAACCTTATGAAATCTTGCCTTTTGAACTCTGCAACTTTGAATTTGCTATAAATATGCCTCTGATCAATGTACTTGTGTGCTTGTGGGTGAGCTATCCCCGCAATTGCATCCGATCCAGCTGAATCGCTAATAAAGAGCCTCGGTCGCCATCTTCTTCCACTTTGGTGAAATTTTTATTATTTTTAATATTTTTTCGTCGATGGAATTCGTCTTCTCTGTCCTCGCCAAAGTTAGGGACCCTCTTTGGTGCGGTCCTAGGGGTCTCCTTTACTGGGGAGACCCTCCTAAAGTCCGTATTGACTTCACTTGGGTGCAATATGAAATAATTTTATCACAATCATATCATGAAAATAACTGCAATTTTGTCCATCCATTTTTCCTCGCCGACATGCAAATTATTATTCATAAGTTCATATGGAAAAATTACAAATAGTTTTCCCAAATGTATGTTTGTGCAAAGATATACCTCTAATATTCATATTTTAATGCATTGGGGGGAAAACAGAGAGAACCGTGTAATAAAATGGAAGGAGTTTGAAAATGGAGTGCTTCCTTTTTTCTGGTTTGTTGATCAATTTGGAAGGTTGGATGTGTGTTTGTGTTAAAATGTGACATTCCCCGCCCTTCACACCTATCTGAAAAATCCGAATTGATATGTCCTTTGATATGTCCATACAATATTATAGGTTTTTGGAGACGTCACATGCAACTCCTAGAACGATTCCATCAGCGCTGCCTCCGGAAAATCCTGCAAATATCTTGGGAAGACAAGCGGACAAACGTCAGCGTGCTGGAAGAAGGAAAGACCTCCAGCATTGAAGCGATGGTCCTCTGCCTTCAACTCCGCTGGACCGGCCACGTTGTCCGGATGACTGACCACCATCTCCCAAAGCAGTTGCTTTACTCTGAACTTAAGAACGGAATGCTGGTGGACAGGAAAAGAGATTTAAAGATGGCCTCAAAGCCAACTTTAAAAACTCTGGCATAGACACTGGGAAGCCCTGGCCCTTGACCGCTCCTGCTGGAGGCCAGCTGTGACCAGCAGTGCTGCAGAATTCAAGGAGGCACGAGTGAAGGGTGAAAGAGAGAAACGTGCCAGGAGGAAGGCGCGTCAAGCCAACCCCGACCGGGACCGCCTCCCACCTGGAAACCAATGCCTTCACTGTGGGAGAAGATGCGGGTCAAGAATAGGGATCCACAGCCACCTACAAACCCACAAAAATAGTCATCAAGGAAGACCATCTTACTTGTCCAACGAGGGATTGCCTAAGTAAGTAAGTACAATATTGTAGGTTTTTGGAGGAGACATTTCTTCCCTTTAGAGGAAAAAAAAAAACCTCTATCAGGTTCCCCTTATTTTTTAGCATGCAACAAAGTGTCAGAAGTTGTGTACTAATAAATAACTCCTAAGTAGCATGCATCTAAATTACTATTCTTCACCGTTATTGTTCAACCTAATAAATTAGAACTCCATAGTCCTTTTATGAGCCTTTCTTGGCTTGTAAAATTTACTATCCATGTAGCTTTCTTGCTGCTGTTTCTGAACTGTTGGGACCCTTTCTCTCTGCCCCAGGAATAAAAAAAGACTCCTTAATAGCAGTATTTGCTAGAGCATGGGGCCAAAGTCCTTTTCACTTTAAGCGCCAAATACAATGTTATAGAATCATAGAATCAAAGAGTTGGAAGAGACCTCCTGGGCCATCCAGTCCAACCCCATTCTGCCAAGAAGCAGGAATATTGCATTCAAATCACCCCTGACAGATGACCATCCAGCCTCTGTTTAAAAGCTTCCAAAGAAGGAGCCTCCACCACACTCCGGGGCAGAGAGTTCCACTGCTGAACGGCTCTCACAGTCAGGAAGTTCTTCCTCATGTTCAGATGGAATCTCCTTTCTTGTAGTTTGAAGCCATTGTTTCGCGTCCTAGTCTCCAAGGAAGCAGAAAACAAGCTTGCTCCCTCCTCCTCCCTGTGGCTTCCTCTCACATATTTATACATGGCTATCATATCCCCTCTCAGCCTTCTCTTCTTCAGGCTAAACATGCCCAGCTCCTCAAGCCGCTCCTCATAGGGCTTGTTTTCCAGACCCTTTATCATTTTAGTCACCCTCCTCTGGACACATTCCAGCTTGTCAATATCTCTCTTGAATTGTGGTGCCCAGAATTGAACACAATATTCCAGGTGTGGTCTAACCAAAGCAGAATAGAGGGGTAGCATGACTTCCCTAGATCTAGTAGACACTATGCTCCTATTGATGCAGGCCAAAATCCCATTGGCTTTTTTTGCCGCCACATCACATTGTTGGCTCATGTTTAACTTGTTGTCCACGAGGACTCCAAGATCTTTTTCACACGTACTGCTCTCAAGCCAGGCATTGTCCCCCATTCTGTATCTTTGCATTTCGTTTTTCCTGCCAAAGTGGAGTATCTTGCATTTGTCACTGTTGAAGTTCATTTTGTTAGTTTTGGCCCATCTCTCTAATCTGTCAAGATCGTTTTGAATCCTGCTCCTGTCCTCTGGAATATTGGCTATCCCTCCCAATTTGGTGTCGTCTGCAAACTTGATGATCCTGCCTTCTAGCCCTTCATCTAAGTCATCAATGAAGATGTTGAACAGGACCCTGCGCACTCCACTCGTCACTTCTTTTGAAGATGAAGATGAAGCATTGGTGAACACCCTCTGGGTTCGTATTTCAGCAGTGTGTTGGGCCAATGGCTTAAGGCATGGGATCCAACATGCTATTACTGAAAGCAATCTATACTGCCATAATGATACAATAATAATAATAACAGTTTTTGGAGCTCAGCCTGTGATTGTGTTCCAGGATCAGGGTGCTTTGGATGTGGGGAGTGATGTCAATGAGTTTCAAGATGGCAATGGTTTGGTCAGTGAGCTTGATGCAGAGAATGACCAGGAGATCCCTGTTCAAAGTGTAGTTTCCCATGGGAATGTCCCTGAGGGGTGTGGAGATGATGGTGTGCTTTCTGGATTGTTACCAGAGAGTTCCCTTGATAAGGAACATGAAAACAGCTCGGCATCTGGCCCAACCACAGAAATTAATGAGCAAATGGATAATGAGCAAATAAATAGACGTGAGGAGTGTAAGCTCACAGCAGCCGCTCCCAGAAAAGACACAGGACGCCAATCCGTAATCAATCAGGAAACCTTTACTACTGGATGCATATACACAATGAAAGCCAGGATTGGCGCACAGACGCAAGTCAACCCTTATATACCCTCCCCCACATTCGAATCCCCTCTTCCCGCCTGACAAAGATCCCGCGCAATATTCCCCGCCAAACCACCAACGGGCCCTCCCAAGGTCACCAGCTGCAATCCCTTATCAGTTCTCCATGTCAGGAATCCGGTTTTTTGCGCCAACATCCAAGGCCAGGAACCCGGGTCCTGACAAGGAGTTTAGTCAAAACAAGAGAGCTGAACAGTGGCTTCGGTGGTCTGCCAGGCTTCGAGAAAAAAAAAAAAGAAGTTCTCAGTTAAAACGAAACCAATTTCTGAATGCCAGAGACTTAGCTAACGAGGAGATAAAGGTCCCAAGTGGCCATTTTCACAACAAAGCATCAAGTCTGGAAAACAGAGACACAAATCTCAAGACTAACAGGTCTGTATGTGGACCTCTTCTGAATTCCTGGGATTTTTTGCCCCTGTTTAAAACCCGTGATTTAGTGCTGTCTGGAAGCGCTCTTGGTTCTTTTACAGGCCCCATCTACTGCCATATATGTAAAACAGTATCTGATCCCAGATTATCTGCTTTGAGCTGGATTATATGGCAGTGTAGACTCATATAGTAAAGGGAAAGGTTTCTCCTTGATATTAAGTCTAGTTGTGTCCGACTCTGGGGGATGGTGCTCATTTCTAAGCCGAAGAACCAGAGTTGTCCATAGATCCTAGGCATGGTTAGAGTCGCTCGGATAGCTTGTAGCTCATAATAATTTTGTTAAAATTACCTTTTCGATGCAATATCGAAGCTTTTTTAAAAACCGTAAGTCCCTTTGCCCTTTAGAAGCTTTTTCCGCCATTTTTGTTATGACTCAGGAAGTGAGTTAGAAATGATTCAGCTTTTTCCCACTTCAGGTCCCTGGCCTCAGTTCAAGCCAGAGAAGCCAGTTTTAAACCAGAAAGGGAAAGAATTTCCTGGCCTCGGCTCAAGCCAGAGAAGCCAGTTTTAAAGCCAGAGAAGTCAGTTTTAAACCAGAGAAGGAAGGATTTCCTCCGTTTGCTTTTCCCCGCTTCTGGTCCCTGTCCTCGGCTCAAGCCAGAGAAGCCAGTTTTAAACCAGAGAAGGAAGGATTTCCTCCGTTTGCTTTTTCCCGCTTCTGGTCCCTGTCCTCAGCTCAAGCCAGAGAAGCCAGTTTTAAACCAGAGAAGGAAGGATTTCCTCCGTTTGCTTTTTCCCGCTTCTGGTCCCTGTCCTCAGCTCAAGCCAGAGAAGCCAGTTTTAAACCAGAGAAGGAAGGATTTCCTCCGTTTGCTTTTCCCCGCTTCTGGTCCCTGTCCTCGGCTCAAGCCAGAGAAGCCAGTTTTAAACCAGAGAAGGAAGGATTTCCTCCGTTTGCTTTCCCCCGCTTCTGGTCCCTGTCCTCGGCTCAAGCCAGAGAAGCCAGTTTTAAACCAGAGAAGGAAGGATTTCCTCCGTTTGCTTTTCCCCGCTTCTGGTCCCTGTCCTCGGCTCAAGCCAGAGAAGCCAGTTTTAAACCAGAGCAGGAAGGAATTTCCTACGCTTGCTTTTCCCTGAAAGTAAAACAACTACTTTCAAAGTAAAGACCACCCAATAAACCAGGAAGCAACACTTTCAAACCATTAACAAAAGGATTCAGAAGTCTCGGAAGTTTTGAAAAGTTTTTAACATTTTTGTGTGTGAAAATTGAAATTGACTTTGAAATTGAAGAGTCAAACAACAAGTTTTGAACCTTTTTTTTTTGTGTGGATCAACCAAGCCTAACAGACACCTCAAAGGTCATGTGACTGGCATGACTGCATGGGATGCCATTACCTGCCCACCGAAGTGGTACCTATTGATCGATTGGCAGAAGGATTATCACTACTACTCCGTTCATGAGTCTCCTTTACAAACATATAGGTTTTTATCTTTATCTCATCCTGAGTTTTTATCATTGTATTTTACACATGTGGCCTGCACCTTGTGATTGTATTTGATTTTCTATTGTATTATTTTTTATTGTTTGTTATATTTTATGCTTGTCTTATTTTATTATGATATTGCCTTATGTTTTTTGTTACTGTATTGTAATGCATTTCTGGGCTTGGCCTCATGTAAGCCACCCCAAGTCCCCTTTGGGGAGATGGCTTTTAGAAAAAAATTAAAATCCTGGTTTTGGGACCAGGCCTTCGGGCAGTAGAAACAAATGTATGCAGCATTTCATAGAATCATAGAATCAAAGAGTTGGAAGAGACCTCATGGGCCATCCAGTCCAACCCCCTGCCAAGAAGCAGGAATATTGCATTCAAATCACCCCTGACAGATGGCCATCCAGCCTCTGTTTAAAAGCTTCCAAGGAAGGAGCCTCCACCACACTCCGGGGCAGAGAGTTCCACTGCTGAACGGCTCTCACAGTCAGGAAGTTCTTCCTAATGTTCAGATGGAATCTCCTTTCTTGTAGTTTGAAGCCATTGTTCCGTGTCCTAGTCTCCAAGGAAGCAGAAAACAAGCTTGCTCCCTCCTCCCTGTGGCTTCCTCTCACATATTTATACATGGCTATCATATCTCCTCTCAGCCTTCTCTTCTTCAGGCTAAACATGCCCAGTTCCCTAAGCCGCTCCTCATAGGGCTTGTTCTCCAGACCCTTGATCATTTTAGTCGCCCTCCTCTGGACACTTTCCAGCTTGTCAATATCTCTCTTGAATTGTGGTGCCCAGAATTGGACACAATATTCCAGATGTGGTCTAACCAAAGCAGAATAGAGGGGTAGCATTACTTCCTTAGATCTAGACACTATGCTCCTATTGATGCAGGCCAAAATCCCATTGGCTTTTTTTGCCGCCACATCACATTGTTGGCTCATGTTTAACTTGTTGTCCACGAGGACTCCAAGATCTTTTTCACACGTACTGCTCTCGAGCCAGGCGTCCCCCATTCTGTATCTTTGCATCTCATTTTTTCTGCCAAAGTGGAGTATCTTGCATTTGTCACTGTTGAACTTCATTTTGTTAGTTTTGGCCCATCTCTCTAATCTGTCAAGATCGTTTTGAATTCTGCTCCTGTCCTCTGGACTATTGGCTATCCCTCCCAATTTGGTGTCGTCTGCAAACTTGATGATCATGCCTTCTAGCCCTTCATCTAAGTCATTAATAAAGATGTTGAACAGGACCGGGCCCAGGACGGAACCCTGCGGCACTCCGCTCGTCACTTCTTTCCAAGATGAAGAGGAAGCATTAGTGAGCACTCTCTGTGTTCGTCCACTTAACCAATTCCAGATCCACCTCACCGTAGTTTTGCCTAGCCCACATTGGACTAGTTTCCTTGCCAGAAGGTCATGGGGGACCTTGTCGAAGGCCTTACTGAAATCCAGGTACGCTACATCCACGGCATTCCCCGCATCTACCCAGCTTGTAGCTCTATCGAAGAAAGAGATCAGATTAGTCTGGCATGACTTGTTTTTGATAAATCCATGTTGACTATTAGCGATGACTGCATTTGTTTCTAAGTGTTTGCAGACCGCTTCCTTAACAATCTTTTCCAGAATCTTGCCCGGTATCGACGTGAGGCTGACCGGACGGTAGTTGTTTGGGTCATCCTTTTTTCCCTTCTTGAAGATTGGGACCACATTGGCCCTCCTCCAATCTGCTGGAACTTCTCCCGTTCTCCAAGAACTCTCAAAGATGGTTGCCAATGGTTCCGAAATGACTTCCGCTAGTTCCTTCAGTACTCTTGGGTGTAGTTGATCTGGCCCTGGGGACTTGAACTCATTAAGAGCGGCCAGGTATTCCTGGACGACTTCTTTCCCAATTTGGGGTTGGATGTCCTCCAATCCCTCATCCACTCCATCTTGCTGAGGTTGAAGACTCTCTTTTTGTGAGAAGACCGAGGCAAAGAAGGCATTAAGTAGTTCTGCCTTTTCCCTATCCCCTGTCAGCATTGCCCCATCTTCTCCTCGAAGAGGTCCTATCGCCTCCTTGTTTTTCCTTTTTCTACTGACATAAGAATAGAAGCCCTTTTTATTGTTTTTAATGTCCCTGGCAAGTCTGAGCTCGTTTTTTGCTTTAGCCTTGCGGACCTTTTCCCTACAGGTGTTGGCTATTTGTTTGAATTCTTCTTTGGTGATTTCTCCCTTTTTCCACTTCTTGTGCATGTCTCTTTTGTGTCTTAGCACAGTTAGAAGTTCTTTGGACATCCATTCTGGCCTCTTTGCACTTGTCCTATTTTTTCTCTTTGTTGGCACGGTTTGCAATTGCGCCTTGAGTATTTCACTCTTGAGAAGTTCCCATCCATCCGTAGCTCCCTTGTCTTTTAGTATCTGTGTCCACGGAATGCTGCTCAGCGTTTCCTTCATTTTTTGGAAATCAGCTCTCCTAAAGTCCAAAATGCGGGTTTGACTTGTCTTAGTTTCGGCCTTCCTTTGTACCTCAAATTGCAGGAGCACATGGTCACTTGCCCCTAAGGATCCTACCACTTCGACCGCATCGATCAGGTCCTCCACATTTGTTAGGATGAGATCAAGAGTAACCAATCCCCTTGTTGCCTCTTCTACCTTCTGGACCATGAAATTGTCTGCAAGGCAAGCGAGAAATTTGTTGGACCTTGTACTCTTGGCCGAG
Organism: Anolis sagrei; assembly: GCF_037176765.1. NCBI lineage: Eukaryota > Metazoa > Chordata > Lepidosauria > Squamata > Anolidae > Anolis > Anolis sagrei. Next base: position 29,910,952 of record NC_090030.1, on the reverse strand, counting down.
TTTGTTTTCCAGCAAATATCGGGATAGTTGAAATCGCCCATGACTACTACATCTCTTTTCTGTGCCTGTTTGGTCAACTGTTGGCAGAAGACTTCATCAAGATCTTCCTCCTGGCTTGGGGGTCTGTAGTAGACGCCTACAACGACATCTTTTTGAGTCCCAGTTCCCTTGATTCTTATCCAGATGATTTCAAGCTGGTTTCCCAGATTGCTGTCTTGAATTTCTTCTGCAGCATAAGAGTTTTTGACATATAAGGCTACTCCGCCTCCTCTCCCCTTTGTTCGGTTTCTGTGAAAGAGGTTATACCCCTCGATATCTACATTCCAGCGATAGGAGTCATCCCACCAGGTTTCAGTGATGGCTATGATATCATATTTGTGGTGTTGTGCTAGAAGCTGGAGTTCGTCTTGTTTATTTCCCATGCTCTGTGCATTAGTGTAAAGACATGTGAGCCCCTGGGATCTTCCCTTGAGCTGTTTAATTGGGATTATTGTGCTTTTGGTACGTGGTCCTTGTTGTGTTTGTGCAGCCCTCCGTTTAGCCTTCTGGCGATTCCCAGACATTATGGGTAAAGTAGCGTTCGCAAGGCTGTTGTCCCCCTCCCCCGGTGGACCTAGTTTAAAGTGCGTCTAATGAGGTTTGCGAGTCTGTGAGCAAAAAAGTGTTTTCCTACTTGTGTGAGATGCACCCCATCCCTTGCCAGTAGGCCATCCTCCTGGAATAGCAGGCCATGGTCGAGGAAGCCAAAGCGTTCCTCCTGACACCATTTTCTAAGCCAGTCATTGACCTGTACTATTTTTCTGGCTCTTGTGGGTCCGTGTCTTACAACAGGGAGGAGGGATGAAAAGACCACCTGTACATTACATTCTTTTAGTATTGCTCCTAGAGCTCGAAAATCATTTGTGATCTTTTGAAACGTATGCCTTGCAGTATCATTGGTTCCTACATGAATCAACATGAGGGGAGGACGGTGATAGGGCTTGAGGAGCCTGGTGAGCCTCTGAGTGATATGGTGTATTTTTGCCCCCGGTAGGCAGCATATTTCTCGAGCCATCCCATCTGGTCTGGAAATGACAGCTTCCGTTCCTCTAAGGAGGGAGTCGCCTACTACCAAGACCTGTTTACTTTCAGGAATGTCAGCGCCCCTTTTGTGCAATGTAGTGTGTAGGTCTCCAGAAAAGTGATCCTGTTGGTGTGAATTGTGTAGGTGAAAAGTGTTGTCCTCCTCCTCGACATCCCCGGTGCATTCGTCAAGGACAATCCATTGAGATTCGTCCGAGAGCCTATGGTTCTCCTGTATGTGTTCCTGTTGCTCCTGGTCTATGGTTGGGGATGGTACACCTGCAGGATTGTGCAAGTGTGAATGTTGTGAAGTGTTGTCCCTGTCAGGGCTATCCCCCGCACACTGATCAAGGATGAGCCACTGATCAGTATCTAAGCCATTCTGGTCTTCCCCAATATGTTGTGTTTCTTGGTCAGGTGCTAGTTGTGTGAGAATTTGGAATCTATTGTGTAACTGCAGCTGAGCGGAGGTATTCTGAGGAGGCTTCTGGGTCCTATGTGTCCTTCTAAGGGTGACATTTCTCCAAGCCTGAGGGTTGTCCACATCTGAGGTGCTGTTCTGTTGAGCCTCCCCGTAATGTTGGTGTGATATGGGCTGCGTGTCTAGGCCAGTGTGGTGAGTGGTGTCTAAGAAGAGCTCAAGTTCCTGAATGTCCTTAAGGGTCTTAATACGGTCCTCGAGTTGTCGTATCCTGTGTTCCATGCGAGTGATCTGTGTACACTTGGGGCAGATGTAATTGAGTAATTGTAGTGTGAAAAAGCTGAACATGCCACCGCTTGTGCATGAGATGGGAAGTTTCCGTGTTTGTTCCATCTGGAGGTTGCTAATGCTCTTGGTGTGTGTTTGATGTTGTTGTCTGTATGCAGGGGTGAAAGTATAGGTTACTGAGTGTATGAGTTTATATAGGATAACCAGGAAGCCCCGCCTCTTAGCAGTTAGTTTTTAAACTCAGGAAGCCCCGCCTCTCAAAGAAAGCAGCCCTGAAAGCTGTTAAATTCAAACAAAGCTTACCCTGAAGCAGAAGGAAACAAAATGGGTTCCTGCTTCCTCAACTTCTGTGGAAAGCCCAGCTGCCCCTTGGGTTCAGACACTGGTTTATATAGGATAACCAGGTAGCCCCGCCTCTTAGCAGTTAGTTTTTAAACTCAGGAAGCCCCGCCTCTCAAAGAAAGCAGCCCTGAAAGCTGTTAAATTCAAACAAAGCTTACCCTGAAGCAGAAGGAAACAAAATGGGTTCCTGCTTCCTCAACTTCTGTGGAAAGCCCAGCTGCCCCTTGGGTTCAGACACTGGTTTATATAGGATAACCAGGAAGCCCCGCCTCTTAGCAGTTAGTTTTTAAACTCAGGAAGCCCCGCCTCTCAAAGAAAGCAGCCCTGAAAGCTGTTAAATTCAAACAAAGCTTACCCTGAAGCAGAAGGAAACAAAATGGGTTCCTGCTTCCTCAACTTCTGTGGAAAGCCCAGCTTTCCACAGAATTTCAGAAAGACAATGACTGGAACAGTGATTCAACAGACGAGACTGTTTTATTGTTTTAATAATTGTTTTATTGCTTGTGGATGTACTGTTTTTAACTTGATTTATGTCTAATTGTAATGTATATTTGTAATTGTTTGTACTGGCATTGAATTTTGCCATTACTTCTGTGTAAACCGCTTTGAGTCCCCCTCAGGGTGAGAAAAGCGGTATACAAATACTGTAAATAAATAAATAAATAAAGTTTATTATTAGTATTTATTATTAAGCTGGGGTTAACAGCGAGAGCTCACCCCGTTCCCTGGATTTGAACTGCCAACCTTTCCATCAGCAAGTTCCACAGCTCAGTGCTTTAACCCACTGCACCACCTGAGGCTCCGAAGACTCATATAGTCAGGGGCGGCTCGTCCATTATGCGAAGTAAGCGATCGCAGAACACTTTTTTTTTGCCAGGGGCGCAGAGGCGCCTCTGTAAATGCCCCTCGACCGCCACTTGATGAGCACCCCCTCAGCTCACAACAGCCCTAGCAGTCCGGGGGGAGCCTCGGCTTTCTTGCCTCACTGCTGGGCGATCCTCTTCCCAAAGGGGCCGGGCCCTTGAGCCTTGCCTAGCCCCACCCAGCCACTGGGTGCACGAGCAGAGCCAGTCATAGAATCATAGAATCATAGAATCATAGAATCAAAGAGTTGGAAGAGACCTCATGGGCCATCCAGTCCAACCCCCTGCCAAGAAGCAGGAATATTGCATTCAAATCACCCCTGACAGATGGCCATCCAGCCTCTGTTTAAAAGCTTCCAAAGAAGGAGCCTCCACCACACTCCGGGGCAGAGAGTTCCACTGCTGAACGGCTCTCACAGTCAGGAAGTTCTTCCTCATGTTCAGATGGAATCTCCTCTCTTGTAGTTTGAAGCCATTGTTCCGCGTCCTAGTCTCCAAGGAAGCAGAAAACAAGCTTGCTCCCTCCTCCCTGTGGCTTCCTCTCACATATTTATACATGGCTATCATATCTCCTCTCAGCCTTCTCTTCTTCAGGCTAAACATGCCCAGTTCCCTAAGCCGCTCCTCATAGGGCTTGTTCTCCAGACCCTTGATCATTTTAGTCGCCCTCCTCTGGACACATTCCAGCTTGTCAATATCTCTCTTGAATTGTGGCGCCCAGAATTGGACACAATATTCCAGGTGTGGTCTAACCAAAGCAGAATAGAGGGGTAGCATTACTTCCTTAGATCTAGACACTATGCTCCTCTTGATGCAGGCCAAAATCCCATTGGCTTTTTTTGCCGCCACGTCACATTGTTGGCTCATGTTTAACTTGTTGTCCACGAGGACTCCAAGATCTTTTTCACACGTACTGCTCTCGAGCCAGGCGTCACCCATTCTGTATCTTTGCATTTCGTTTTTTCTGCCAAAGTGGAGTATCTTGCATTTGTCACTGTTGAACTTCATTTTGTTAGTTTTGGCCCATCTCTCTAATCTGTCAAGATCGTTTTGAATTCTGCTCCTGTCCTCTGGACTATTGGCTATCCCTCCCAATTTGGTGTCGTCTGCAAACTTGATGATCATGCCTTCTAGCCCTTCATCTAAGTCATTAATAAAGATGTTGAACAGGACCGGGCCCAGGACGGAACCCTGCGGCACTCCACTTGTCACTTCTTTCCAAGATGAAGAGGAAGCATTAGTGAGCACTCTCTGTGTTCGTCCACTTAACCAATTCCAGATCCACCTCACCGTAGTTTTGCCTAGCCCACATTGGACTAGTTTCCTTGCCAGAAGGTCATGGGGGACCTTGTCGAAGGCCTTACTGAAATCCAGGTACGCTACATCCACGGCATTCCCTGCATCTACCCAGCTTGTAGCTCTATCGAAGAAAGAGATCAGATTAGTCTGACATGACTTGTTTTTGATAAATCCATGTTGACTATTAGCGATGACTGCATTTGTTTCTAAGTGTTTGCAGACCACTTCCTTAACAATCTTTTCCAGAATCTTGCCCGGTATCGACGTGAGGCTGACCGGACGGTAGTTGTTTGGGTCATCCTTTTTTCCCTTCTTAAAGATTGGGACCACATTGGCCCTCCTCCAATCTGCTGGAACTTCTCCCGTTCTCCAAGAACTCTCAAAGATGGTTGCCAATGGTTCCGAAATGACTTCCGCTAGTTCCTTCAATACTCTGGGGTGTAGTTGATCTGGCCCTGGGGACTTGAACTCATTAAGAGCGGCCAGGTATTCCTGAACGACTTCTTTCCCAATTTGGGGTTGGATGTCCTCCAAACCCTCATCCACTCCATCTTGCTGAGGTTGAAGACTCTCTTTTTGTGAGAAGACCGAGGCAAAGAAGGCATTAAGTAGTTCTGCCTTTTCCCTATCCCCTGTCAGCATTGCCCCATCTTCTCCTCGAAGAGGTCCTATCGCCTCCTTGTTTTTCCTTTTTCTACTGACATAAGAATAGAAGCCCTTTTTATTGTTTTTAATGTCCCTGGCAAGTCTGAGCTCGTTTTTTGCTTTAGCCTTGCGGACCTTTTCCCTACAGGTGTTGGCTATTTGTTTGAATTCTTCTTTGGTGATTTCTCCCTTTTTCCACTTCTTGTGCATGTCTCTTTTGTGTCTTAGCACAGTTAGAAGTTCTTTGGACATCCATTCTGGCTTCTTTGCACTTGTCCTATTTTTTCTCTTTGTTGGCACAGTTTGCAATTGCGCCTTGAGTATTTCACTCTTGAGAAATTCCCATCCATCCGTAACTCCCTTGTCTTTTAGTATCTGTGTCCACGGAATGCTGTTCAGCGTTTCCTTCATTTTTTGGAAATCACCTCTCCTAAAGTCCAAAATGCGGGTTTGACTTGTCTTAGTTTCGGCCTTCCTTTGTACCTCAAATTGCAGGAGCACATGGTCACTTGCCCCTAAGGATCCTACCACTTCGACCGCATCGATCAGGTCCTCCGCATTTGTTAAGATGAGATCAAGAGTAGTCAATCCCCTTGTTGCTTCTTCTACCTTCTGGACCATGAAATTGTCTGCAAGGCAAGCGAGGAATTTGTTGGACCTTGTACTCTTGGCCGAGTTTGTTTTCCAGCAAATATCGGGATAGTTGAAATCGCCCATGACTACTACATCTCTTCTCTGTGCCTGTTTGGTCAACTGTTGGCAGAAGACTTCATCAAGTTCTTCCTCCTGGCTTGGGGGTCTGTAGTAGACGCCTACAACGACATCTTTTTGAGTCCCAGTTCCCTTGATTCTTATCCAGATGATTTCAAGCTGGTTTCCCAGATTGCTGTCTTGAATCTCTTCTGTAGCATAAGAGTTTTTGACATATAAGGCTACTCCGCCTCCTCTCCCCTTTGTTCGGTTTCTGTGAAAGAGGTTATACCCCTCGATATCTACATTCCAGCGATAGGAGTCATCCCACCAGGTTTCAGTGATCCCTATGATATCATATTTGTGGTGTTGTGCTAAAAGTTGGAGTTCGTCTTGTTTATTTCCCATGCTCTGTGCATTAGTGTAAAGACATGTGAGCCCCTGAGATCTTCCTCTGAGCTGTTTAATTGGGATTATTGTGCTTTGGGTACTTGGTCCTTGTTGTGTTTGTGCAGCCCTCCGTTTAGCCTTCTGGCGATTCCCAGATATTGTGGGTAAAGTAGTGTTCGCAAGGCTGTTGTCCCCCTCCCCCGGTGGACCTAGTTTAAAGTGCGTCTAATGAGGTTTGCGAGTCTGTGAGCAAAAAGGTGTTTTCCTACTTGTGTGAGATGCACCCCATCCCTTGCCAGTAGGCCATCCTCCTGGAAAAGCAGGCCATGGTCGAGGAAGCCAAAGCGTTCCTCCTGACACCATTTTCTAAGCCAGTCATTGACTTGTACTATTTTTCTGGCTCTTGTGGGTCCGTGTCTTACAACAGGGAGGAGGGATGAAAAGACCACCTGTACATTACATTCTTTTAGCTTTGCTCCTAGAGCTCGAAAATCATTTGTGATCTTTTGAAACGTATGCCTTGCAGTATCATTGGTTCCTACATGAATCAACATGAGGGGAGGACGGTGATAGGGCTTGAGGAGCCTGGTGAGCCTCTGAGTGATATGGTGTATTTTTGCCCCCGGTAGGCAGCATATTTCTCGAGCCATCCCATCTGGTCTGGAAATGACAGCTTCCGTTCCTCTAAGGAGGGAGTCGCCTACTACCAAGACCTGTTTACTTTTGGGAATGACAGGGCCCCTTTTGTGCATTGTAGTGTGTAGGTCTCCAGAAAAGTGATCCTGTTGGTGTGAATTGTGTAGGTGAAAAGTGTTGTCCTCCTCCTCGACATCCCCGGTGCATTCGTCAAGGACAATCCATTGAGATTCGTCCAAGAGCCTATGGTTCTCCTGTATGTGTTCCTGTTGCACCTGGTCTACGGTTGGGGATGGTACACCTGCACGATTGCTCAAGTGTGAATGTTGTGAAGTGTTGTCCCAGTCAGGGCTATCCCCTGCACACTGATCAAGGATGAGCCACTGATCAGTATCTAAGCCATTCTGGTCTTCCCCAATATGTTGTGTTTCTTGGTCAGGTGATAGTTGTGTGAGAATTTGGAATCTATTGTGTAACTGCAGCTGAGCGGAAGTATTCTGAGGAGGCTTCCGGGTCCTATGTGTCCTTCTAAGGGTGACATTTCTCCAAGCCTGAGGGTTGTCCACAACTGAGGTGCTGTTCTGTTGAGCCTCCCCGTAATGTTGGTGTGATATGGGCTGCGTGTCTAGGACAGTGTGGTGTGTGGTGTCTAAGAACAGCTCAAGTTCCTGAATGTCCTTAAGGGTGTTAATACGGTCCTCGAGTTGTCGGATCCTGTGTTCCATGCGAGTGATTTGTTTACACTTGGGGCAGATGTAATTGAGTAATTGTAGTGTGAAAAAGCTGAACATGCCACAGCTCGTGCATGAGACGGGAAGTTTTCGTGTTTGTTCCATCTAGAGGTTGCTAATGACCCCCTCTTGGTGTGTGTTTGATGTTGTTGTCTGTATGCAGGGGTGAAAGTATAGGTTACTGAGTGTACGACACTGGTTTATATAGGATAACCAGGAAGCCCCGCCTCTCAAACAAAGCAGTCAATTTTTAAACTCAGGAAGCCCCTCCTTCAAACAAAGCAGTCAGTTTTTAAACTCAGGAAGCCCCTCCTTCAAACAAAGGAGTCAGTTTTTAAACTCAGGAAGCCCCTCCTTCAAACAAAGGAGTCAGTTTTTAAACACAGGAAGCCCCTCCTTCAAACAAAGGAGTCAGTTTTTAAACTCAGGAAGCCCCTCCTTCAAACAAAGGAGTCAGTTTTTAAACTCAGGAAGCCCCTCCTTCAAACAAAGGAGTCAGTTTTTAAACTCAGGAAGCCCCTCCTTCAAACAAAGGAGTCAGTTTTTAAACTCAGGAAGCCCCTCCTTCAAACAAAGGAGTCAGTTTTTAAACTCAGGAAGCCCCTCCTTCAAACAAAGGAGTCAGTTTTTAAACTCAGGAGTCAGTTTTTAAACTCAGGAGTGATCAATCATTCTCTGCATTCGATCCCTTCCCCATGACCAGCTCCCTTTCCCGATCCCCCGGCGCTCCACCCGCCTCCTCTCCTCTCTCCAATCCGTAGGTGGACCAAGGGGTGGAGCCGCCGCGCCTGGCCCGCTTCAGGTCTGGAGGTGTGTCTGAAGACCCGAACGTGCATACCAAAAGTTGCCTCTTCTCCTGACTTTCTCTTCAGCCATTGGGACCAAGAGAGAGAGAGAGAGACCCTCCGGCTGGAGGTATCTCCCATCTCCACTCCCTCCTTTGTTTTTGCGCCTACCTTCAGGAAAGGTGGGCATCTCCACCTCTGTCTCTATCTCTGTCTCTCTCTCTCTCTTGGTCTCAATGGCTGAGGAGAAAGTCAGGAGAACAGGTGACTTTCGGTGCACACGCCAGGGTCTTCAGGCACGCCTCCGGAACCAAAGCGGGCCAGGCAAGGGAGCAAGTGCGGCAAGTGTAGTTACTGGGATATATAGTTCACCTACAATCAAAGAGCATTCTGAACTCCACCAATTATGGAATTGAACCAAATATGGCACACAGAACTCCCACGACAAACAGAAAATATATATCAATGATTGGTTGGGGGGGGGGGGCGCCAAAATACTGTTTGCTTACCGTTGAAAATTTCCTAAGGCCGCCTCTGCATATAGTCCAGTTCAGAACAGATAATCTGGATTCAGAAACTGGATTATATGGCAGTGTAGATCCAGCCTTACAGTCTGGTGCAGAATTTCTTCTGGAGGCAATTGGGGAATAATGTATTGCAATAACTTAATCTTATGTGCTACTAAAGGGCACGTAGTTCTTATAAATCAATTAAAAGAAACCAACTGTTGAGATCTTCCTTAGAGATAGGGAATTATTCCTTTCCTTCCTCCCTCGAAAGCCTTGTTGCTGTCACACAGCAATTTTGAAATCAAAGTCAGCTGAGACGTGGCCTCATTCATTCACTCCTTGGAGATGCTTAAAGGTCTCTTCCGTTTGTTTACCCAGAATGAAAAATTAGCTGATGACATTGAAATACATTTTGTGTTCAATTAAAAAATAAAACCTAAGATGGATTCCAATTCTTTTCCCAAGACTTTCCCCTCCCAGACCAACTTTTTCAATTCTTATACCTCTTCTGTTCACTAATTGCTTTGAGACTTGCGCTGCTTGTGACAGACGTTATGACGGAATTTACAATGTAATATTTCTCCTTGCTGCTGCTTCTTTGTCTCTTCTTTGGCGGCAGGTAGGGACGTTAAAAATGTCAAACGTCTGCAAGAAAACCAAGATGAAATGTTACCAAAATGTTGATCTTCTCAAAGTTCTTCGTTATTAAGCAGAATCCTCCTCTCCGGAGACAGTGGGCAGCTTTCTCTCAGCTGGTCTTTATGGCTGTCTCTTTGGAGGGCAACCAAGCTGACCTGAAAGCTCCATAACACTTGCCGATGAAACTGTAAATAAGCAGTGTTTCACAACTGAACAACTGGCAATCCCTGACAAGGAGCCTCCATAGGGTTTTTAATTTTTTTAAAAATATATTTATTTACTAAGTTTGGCTGCTGCAAGTAATAAACATTCAGAAAAAGAAAAGGCAGAAAGGAGACGAAAAGAAAGAATATACAATACAAGCCCTGTATCCATGGGGATATGTTCTAAGGCTCTATAACCGATGTTGTTGTAACCTTGGTTTTGGCTTTCAGTCTGCTGAGGTTAAATAGCTTGCCATATGCTGATGATAACGTTATCTGTGCACATTCAGAAGAAGACCTATAAGTCACTCTAAACACCTTCGCAGAAGCATACGAGCAGCTCGGCTCGTCATTGAACATCGAGAAAACCAAAGTCTTCTTCCAGCAGTCACCAGCCAATCCCTCTCCAGTGCCCCATTTCTTAAGGTTGGCTCTGCATCTCGTGGTACCAGAGCGCAGTCTGTTCAGCGCCTTCCAAGTCACCCAGTTTTCTGTGTGCCCAGGGGGGAGTCTCTCATTTGGTATCAGCCATTGATTGAGGTTCTGGGTTTGAGCCTGCCACTTTTGGACTCTTGCTTGCTGAGCTTAAAGGTGTAACATTAGAAAATGTTGACCATTTCCGTTACCTTGGCAGCCACCTCTCCACCAAAGTCAACAGCAACACCGAAATACAATACCACCTGAGCTCTGAGAGTGCAGCATTTTTCTGAATGAAGCAGAGAGTGTTTGAGAACCAGGACATCTGCAGGGATACCAAGGTGCTTGTTTATAAAGCTATTGTCCTCCCAACCCTGCTATACGCCTGCAAAACATGGACCGTCTACAGACATCATATGCAACTTCTGGAACGATTCCATCAGCGCTGCCTAAGGAAAATCCTGCAAATCTCTTGGAAAGACAGACGGACAAATGTCAGCATGCTGGAAGAAGCAAAGACCATCAGCATTGAAGCGATGGTCCTTCACCATCAACTCTGCTGGACCGGCCATGTTGTCCGGATGCCTGACCACCGTCTCCCAAAGCAGTTGTTCTACTCTGAACTCAAGAACGGAAAACAGAATGTTGGAGGACAGGAAAAGAGATTGAAAGATGGGCTCAAAGTCAATCTTAAAAACTCTGGCATAGACACTGAGAACTGGGAAGCCCTGGCCTGTGAGCACTCCAGCTGGAGGTCAGTTGTGACCAGCAGTACTGCAGAATTTGAAGAGGCACGAATGGAGGGCAAAAGAGAGAAACGTGCCAAGAGGAAGGCACGTCAAGCCAACCCCGATTGGGAACACCTTTCACCTGGAAACCAATGCCCTCACTGCTGTTGATGATGCAGATCAAGAATAGGGCTCCATAGTCACCTACGGATCCACCCTGGAAGATTATCCTTCTCGGACAACAAGGGATTGTGTAAGTAAGTAAGTAAGTAAATTCTAAGGCCCCGCATGAATATCTGAAACTATGGAAAAATTATAGATTTTGACTATATTGAGCTAGAAGCATACCATGTATTCAAAGCATCCCCGACAGATGGCCACCCAGCCTCAAAAGAAGGACCCTCCACCACACTCCGGGGCAGAGAGAGAGAGTTCCACTGCTGAACAGCTCTCACAGTCAGGAAGTTCTTCCTCATGTTTAGGTGGAATCTCCTTTCTTGTAGTTTGAAGCCATTGTTCCATTGCATCCTAGTCTCCAGGGCAGCAGAAAGGAAGCTTCCTGTGACTTCCTCTCACATATTTATCCATGGCTATCATATCTCCTCTCAACCTTGTCTTCTTCAGGCTAAACATGCCCAGCTCTTTAAGCCACTCCTCATAGGGCTTATTCTCCAGACCCTTGATCATTTTAGTCGCCCTCCTCTGGACACATTCCAGCTTGTCAATATCTCCCTTCAATTGTGGTGCCCAGAATTGGACACAGTATTTCAGGTTTGGTCTAACCAAAGAGCAGGGCTTCTCCCTTCACTCTGACCTCGCCAACCAAACTCAGCCCTTTTGGGGGAGAAGTGGTGATGCGACCAAGACCTGGAGCCATTTACAAGACTTACAAAACTCTTTCAAAAGTCATAGAACAGTGTTTTGCAATTTAAGGGGTTTTTTTTTCAAGGGTGCCCCTCCTGTTTCTTAATATTGCATTGTATGTACGAATCTTATGATATAGATACAACAAATGAATTACAAACAAATTTTGCACAGCCTTAGGAAATAGCATTTCCCTTTTTCCCTCCTTAACCCAGAAAAAGGGGCGGTGTGCTGGTACGGCTGTACCAGGAGCGCCAACTTTATTTGCTTTGTATTAAGTGTTTGCTTGCAGTCCAAGGTTTCAGGGATTCTGCAGAAAGGTGGCTTCCTTGGTTGCAGTCGTAGGGCAAGTTACCTGTCCATCATCGTTAAGTTTTGGTTCCGCCCCTTGTTGAGGGCAATTGGGAAGGGAGCCATTTTTAGTTAGTCTCGGTAAGGAAAGCTAATTTAGAGGACGTGTACAAGCTTCTCCTGTACAAAAGCTTCAACTCTTAAGACTTTCTGGGGAGAACAGTCTTAAGAGCATCCAAAGATGCTCTTAAAGCTTAGAGGAATTTCGGAGGGTAAACAGTTTGGAAGACCAAAGAACTCCAGCTGGAGAATCTACTGGCCTTACTGGTAGGTCCACTCGGTGCTCGAGATGCAGTTCGGCCCGGTAGCGGAGCCCACATCAGTAAGGCTTAGATTACAGTCAGCCTGAGAGAAGTTAAAAAGGAATTTTCCTTAAAGTAAAGAAACAGTTATTGAAGACAATTGCTTGTCCCTCATGGACATGATTAGGAAGCCACCAGTTGCATTAAGGCCTGGAAGCATTTGTTTAACTTTATTGAAGACAAGAGAAGTTTCTGTTTGTTCATTAATAAAGGGCTTTGTTATACAGGGTTAGTCAAAATGCATAGGCCAAACATACATACAATTGTATGTATGTTTGGCCTATGCATTTTGACTAACCCTGTACTTCACAAGCCATCTAAAGTCCATTTGTGGTGGAAAATCCTTGAGAACTTCTCTTTGGGGCCCCCTGGCTTCCCGCTGGGCTCAAGTTGGGCTCAAGTCCTATTTTAAAGGCAATTCTTTACAGGCCCAGCGCGTGACAGAACAGGCGGAGCTAAAGAACATAATGATACTTGATGGGTCATTGGCCCTATGATTGCAAACCAAGGGAAGCCATCTTATTGCAAAATGCATGGAACTTTGGAATACATGCAAATACTCAATAGAAAGAAAAATAAGTTGGAGCTCCTGGTACAGCTGTACCAGCACAGTTGTAGTTCACCTACATCCAGAGAGCACTGTAGACTCAAACTATGATGGATCTGGACAAAATTTGGCACGAATCCTCAATATGCCCAAACACTGGTGGAGATTGGGGAAAATAGACCTTGATATTTGGGAGTTGTAGTTGCTGGGATTTATAGTTCACCTACAACCAAAGAGCATTCTGAACCCCCGCCAATGATAGAATTGGGCCAAACTTCCCACACAGAACCCCCATGATGAACAGAAAATGCTGTTTCCTGATGGTCTTTGGTGACTCCTCTGACACTCCCTTCGCAACCACCCCAAGGGTCCTGACCCCCAGGTTGAGAAATACTGTTATATGGACCTAGAGGAACATACACCTAGGGATGATAATATAGTTATTAAGTGTGTACGTTTGCTTGTTGGTTGCATTCATAAGCCACCTCTATATATTGTCCAAGCCCTAGGAATTTTACACAGAGAAGAATTTGTCACTGCACAGCCAGAGGCAGCATCAGTGGGAGCGAGAAGAACAAAATTATTATTTTTTGACATCTTTGGCATTAAATTATATCAGAAATGAACACCTTGATTTCTTCTCCCCAAGACAGACTCCTTATTATACCCACTACAAACACAGCTATTTTATCTTCCCCTCTTTTCCCCCAGCCATGTTTCTCTCCACAGAGTAATCACTCAATGATATTCTGCTCATAAAAAGCGCCACTATTGCTGAACACGCTGCTCTTGACTGACAGCATTATCCATCATATTTACTTCACTGCAAGTGCCTTTTGTCTCAACTGTGCCTGGCCTTATGTCCTTGCATGGATGCTCTTTAAAAACAACCATTGGAGAAGATACCCTCCCCATTGTTTAGCTTTTTGACACATCTAAGGGTCACTGGTGGCGCAGTGGGTTAAAGCACTGAGCTGCTGAACTTGTTGATCGAAAGGTTGCAGGTTCAAATCCAGGGAGCGGCGTGAGCTTCCAATGTCAGCCCCAGCTTCTGTCAACCTAGCAGTTTGAAAACATGCAAATGTGAGTAGATCAATAGGTACCGCTCTGGTGGGAAGGTAACGCCGCTCCATAGAGTCATGCCGGCCACATGACCTTGGGGGTGTCTATGGACAACGGCGGCTCTTTGGCTTAGAAATGGAAATAAGCACTGTTCCGTCTTCCAGGAGCATGGTTTACGTTGCCTTTCAGCTGCATTCCTTTGCATTTACCCAGGGTTGCTATAGACCTAGCAGTACCCTGGAAGTTAAACAGTATCAGAATCTGGAAAGCCAAGCTTCAGGCCCTCTGTAGTTATTAGTTTAGAAAGTATCTCTTTGGGTTAGGAGTCCGCCCTTTTTCCTGGGGTTGAGATCTCCATTTTGGAATCTCCCCTGCCTCCTACAGTAGAGAAAAAAGCTTCAGATGTGCTGTTGGTCAGACAGTTAGCTCTAAAAAAGCATTGTGAGTACAATTGAGATACTGAGATAGATAGATAGAATAGGAATTGAGTAATTGAGTTATTGGGTTATTTAGACAGAGAAAGAAATTGAGTTATTAAGAAAGGCAATTGAGATAGAGAAGCTGATTGAGTTATAGATAGATATTGAGAAATAGAGAGAAATAATTATTGGATACTATTGAGCATTACTTCATCTCCCAAACTGACCTTGTGCTTAGATAGGGGAAGACCTGTTTTTTCTAACCATAGCAGCTCAGGGTTAGGGTGAAATATCCCAGGATTTTTTCTACCATTTGGAGAAAGGTTACCTCAGTAATTGAAGAAAGGGGAAAGAAAGAACATCTCTATGGTTTCCCAAATTGAGTGTTTGTGCTGTAAATTTATCAAGCTGTGCCAAGTCTGCCAAGGACTTTGGAAATAAATACTCCTGGACCCTACTATATACAAAAAACTCAAGCAAGACCCAACTGCCAAAATAACCAGGAAAACCAACACCCTGATTAAGAACTCCTCAATAAACTTTGACATACGACAACAGCTATGTAAATCGGAAGCCCATCCACCCAGGTTTTATGGACTCCCAAAAATCCATAAGGACTCCACCCCACTCAGACCCATCGTGAGAGCCATGGGATCCCCCACATACGACCTAGCAAAATTTCTTGCTGCACAGTTACAAAGCCATATTGGGCTCACTACACACTACATCAAGGACTCAGCCCACTTCATAGAAAAAATCAGCAATCTCAAGCTAAATACAAACGACAAACTGATCAGCTTCGATGTGGTATCTCTATTTACCATGGTCCTGGTAGCAGACACCATGGCACTCATCAACCAGAGGTTCCCAGAAGACATCACGGCTCTGTTTCACCATTGCCTCACCACCAGTTACTTTCAGTGAGACAATGAATTCTACGAACAGAAAGATGGAGTAGCTATGGGGAGCCCCCTCAGCCCGGTCATAGCTAACTTCTACATGGAACACTTTGAAGAACAAGCCCTGGAGACAGCAACCAAAAAGCCCACGATATGGTTCAGATATGTGGATGACACCTTCACCATTTGGAGCCATGGAGAAGAAGAACTCAACAGGTTCCTGAACCATCTTAACAGCATCCACCCAAACATCCAGTTCACCATGGAAAAAGAAAATGAAGGAAGACTGCCTTTTCTAGATGTCCTAGTCATCCGTAAACCAGATCAACAATTGGGTCACACCGTTTACAGAAAACCCCCACACACAGATAGATATCTACATAAAAACTCCAACCATCACCCAAGTCAAAAAAGAAGCCCCATTAAAGCCTTGGCAGACCGTGCAAAAAGAATCTGCGAACCCCACCTCCTCCAAGATGAACTAAACCACCTCAACTGGGCTCTCCAGGCCAATGAATACTCCACCTCTGACATCAGAAGAGCTGCAAGACCAAGAACAAGCCATGAGAGTAAAGATGAAGATCCACCCAGAGAAAAAGTTTTCCTGCCATACATCAAGGGAACCACTGATCGCATAGGGAAGCTGATGAGGAAACACAACATACAAACAATCTACAAACCCACCAAGAAAATCCAACAAATGCTATGTTCAGCAAAGGACAAGAGGGCTCCTCTCACCTCTGCAGGAGTCTACCGTATACCATGCAGCTGTGGACAAGTCTACATAGGGACCACCAAACGCAGCACCCAGACACGCATCAAGGAACATGAAGGGCACTGCAGACTCCTTTATCCAGAGAAGTCAGCCATAGCAGAGCACCTGATGAACCAGCCTGGACACAGCATATTATTTGAGAACACAGAAATGCTGGACCACACCAACAACCACCATGTCAGACTACACAGAGAAGCCATTGAAATTCACAAGCATGTGGACAATTTCAACAGAAAGGAAGAGACCATGAAAATGAACAAAATCTGGCTACCAGCACTAAAAAACTCTAAAATTATAACAGCTAAACAACAGAGAGGAAAAAACCAGGCACAGATTAACACCTCCCAGCAACAGATTTTCCCAGGCTCAGGCAGGCCTTCAAATGCTAATGAAGGTGATCAGCTAAACATTCACACCTAACTGCAGCAGGGAAGAGCTCCTTGCCCCACCCCAGCCATTCCACAGATATATAAACCCATTGTCCCAATTCCAACAGACCTCTACCTCTGAGGATGCTTGCCATAGATGCAGGCGAAATGTCAGGAGAAATGCCTCTAGAACATGGCTCTATAGCCCGAAAAAACCCACAAGAACCTAGTGATTCCAGCCATGAAAGCCTTCGACAATACAATAAATATTTTGTTGATGTTCATACCTTGACTGGCATCAGTTGCTGAAAGTATTGAGTTATTGATTCAAAGAAAGACCGCCAGCAGTTCACCCAGATAAAGAGAGAAGCACATCTTAGTTTTAATGTCACAGGGTCTGGGTGTGACGGCACAAGCACCACGCCCCAGAGTCAGACACGACTGGACTTCACGTCAGGGGAAAACCTTTACCTAAGGGTGCATCTACACCAGTGTTCCGTGACCTTCCTAATGCTGTTACCCCTTAATAGAGTTCTTCATGTTGTGGTGACCTCCAACCATAAAACTATTTTGCTACTGCAATTTTGCTACTGTTGTGGCCCAGTCTCTGCATATGTGTTTTGTGTGTGTATATATTTGTGTATAAATGTGGTTTTGTGCATGCATTGTAATATTATTTTTGCTTTTTAAGTCTCTTCTGCTGTGTTTTCCAGTGTTTTTATGAGTGATGGTCACTCGTTGGCATCCTATGTTCAAATCTGGGGTCAATTCGCCCAGTGGTTTTTGAGTTATGGTAATCCCACAAATGAACATTACAGCCCAGCGTACCTGTCCAAACATATCTCCTTCTATGTCCCACCTAGAAATTTAAGATCTTCTGGAGGGACCTTGCTCTCAGCTCCGCCCTTGTCACAAACGAGACTGGCGGGGATGAGGGACAGGGCCTTCTCGGTGGTGGCCCCCTGCCTGTGGAACTCACTCCCCGGGGAAATTAGATCATCGTCAACCCTCCTCTCTTTTAGAAGGAAATTAAAAACATGGATATGGGACCAGGCCTTTGGGTAATCTGGCAGATTGACAAGGAAAATGACACAATGAGCTCTGGAAACTGACTATGATAAGCCGAATGGCTCACCAATTATGGAACTTGGCGAAACGATGGCATTCAAGCTGGCTTTTTCTATGAGATTTTATTGTAATAATTTAATGTTTTAACTATTTATAATTACTGTGATATGTATTGTATTGTGATTAAATGTAGGCATCGAATATGTGCCGGCTGGTCTCCTCCCAAGAGGAAACGTCTCCTGATTTCCTGGCTGGAGTCTGTGTCTTCAGTAATCTTTGCACCTAGAAATACAAAATCTGTCACTGCATCCATGTTTCCCCACTCTATTTGCCAGTTATCAATCAGTCTGTTTGCTATCATCTTGGTTTTTTGTAATGTTTAGCTGCAACCCTGCTTTTGCACTTTCTTTTTTCACCTTGATTAGAAGGCCCCTCAGATCCTCCTCACCATCAAAGTGGTATCATCTGCATATTTAAGGTTGTACATGTGGTGTCCTCTGGATATCTAAGGTTTTTAATGTTTTGTTAAGCAATGTTAACTCCCTTGGATTCCTCAAGCCCGCACATCGCATGATGTGTTCTGCATACAAGTTGAATAGGTTGGGTGAGAGTATACAACCCTGTTGTACGCCTTTCCCAATCTTGAACCAGTCTGTTATTCCATGGTCTGTTCTGACTGTTGCTACTTGGTCGTTATACAGATTTCTCAGGAAAGAGACAAGGTGGCTTGGTTTCCCCATCCCACCAAGAAGTTTCCACAATTTATTATGACCCACACAGTCAAAGGCTTTTGAATAGTCAATAATACAGAAGTAGATGTTTTTTTCTGAATTTTTGATCCCTTTGATTTGCAGGGCATGTGTGCTGCAGCTTAGCTAGAGCCTTTTGCCAATTACTGGGTGCAAGATATTGAGAATACATAAATCATCGGCAGAAGATGCTCAGCAGTAATTTTTCTGCAACAGCTTCAGGAAACTCCCCTTGAAAGCTTAAGAGAATTCCCATGTCAACAAGTAATCTGCTGGAGTGACCATGAGTGTAAATTGCTTGGCTGAACTACCAAGCATTAATTTTTTGGGGGGTGGGGGTGGGGGGAAGGTGTTGCGCTTGATTCGCCCATTACAAAAAAGAAAAATCGGCCATTATGGGTCGTGATTTACTGCTGCTGTTCCTTGTGGGATTTATGACCATTTGGTCAAAAGAGCACATACTGTAAAACTCAACACAGAATCATAACAGGGTTGTTGTAGGTTTTTTCAGGCTATATGGCCATGTTCTAGAGGCATTCTCTCCTGACGTTTCACCTGCATCTATGGCAAGCATCCTCAGAGGTAGTGAGGTCTGTTGGAAATAGGACAATGGGTTTATATATCTGTGGAATGACCAGGGTGGGACATCTGGTCTGTTGGAGCTAGGTGTGAATGTTTCAACTGACCACCTTGATTAGCATTTGATGGCCTGGCAGTGCCTGGGGCAATCTTTTGTTGAGAGGTGATTAGATGTTCCAGATTGTTTACTCTTTGTTGTTTTGCTGTCGTAATTTTAGTTTTTTTAATACTGGTAGCCAGATCTTGTTCATTTTCATGGTTTCCTCTTTTCTGTTGAAATTGTCCACCTGCTTGTGGATTTCCATGGCTTCTCTGTGTAGTCTAACATGGTGGTTGTGAGAGTGGTCCAGCATTTCTGTGTTCTCAAATAATATGTTGTGTCCAGGTTGGTTCATCAGGTGCTCTGCTATGGCTGACTTCTCTGGTTGAAGTAGTCTGCAGTGCCTTGCATGTTCCTTGATTCGTGTTTGGGCAATGCTGTGTTTGGTGGTCCCTCTGTAGACTTGTCCACAGCTGCATGGTATACGGTAGACTCCTGCAGAAGCGAGATGATCCCTCTTTCCTTTGCTGAACGTAGCATTTGTTGGATTTTCTTGGTGGGTCTGTAGATAGTTTGTATGTTGTGTTTCCTCATCAGCTTCCCAATATGGTCGGTTGTTCCCTTGATGTCTGGCAAGAACACTTTTCCTCTGGGTGGATCTTTGTCTTGACTCTCGTGGCTTCTTCTCAGTCTTGCAGCTCTTCTCATATCTGAGGTAGAGTCTCTATTGGCCTGGAGAGCCCAGTTTTTGTGGTTCAGTTCATAACAGAATCATAGCAGTCGGAAGAAGCACTGTATTGTAGGTAGTCCACTGAATTAAGGTGTGTCAGCCTAGAAATGACACACCTTAACTCAGTCTTATATGGTTGCCTGCCAGAAGAAGGGCTTGGTTTGATATGTGTGCAGAAGCTGGTAGGAAGCAATCCAAGTGTTAAAAAATAAGTGTAGATACGAGCAGCACCAACCCCTCTGACTTCTGCTCATCTTTTGATTTTCTGTCTAGGAAAAAAAGTTCTCAAGGACTTGGAAGTTCCAAACAAGTTGTTCATGAAGGCATCTCAAAGCTTTGGCTACTTACCGTATATACTCGAGTATAAGCCGACTCGAATATAAGCCGAGGCACCTAATTTCACAAAAAATTGGGAAAACATATTGACTCGAGTATGAGCCCCGGGTGGGAAATGCAGCAATCACTGGCAAATTTCAAAATAAAAATAGATACCAATAAAATTACATTAATTGAGGCATCGGTAGGTTAAATGTTTATGAATATTTACATAAAACTGTAATTTAAGATAAGACTGTCCAGCTCTGATTAAATCATTATTTTAATCTTCAGTGTAAATGTGCTTATGTATCCTTCCAATAATAATAAAGAGAGTAAAATAATAATAATAATGCTTCCTCTTCATCTTGGAAAGAAGTGACGAGTGGACAACAAGTTAAACATGAGCCAACCATGTGATGTGGCGGCAAAAAAAGCCAATGGGATTTTGGCCTGCATCAAGAGGAGCCTAGTGTCTAGATCTAAGGAAGTAATGCTACCCCTCTATTCTGCTTTGGTTAGACCACATCTGGAATATTGTGTCCAATTCTGGGCACCACAATTCAAGAGAGATATTGACAAGCTGGAATGTGTCCAGAGGAGGGCGACTCAAATGATCAAGGGTGTGGAGAACAAGCCCTATGAGGAGCGGCTTAAGGAGCTGGGCATGTTTAGCCTGAAGAAGAGAAGGCTGAGAGGAGATATGATAGCCATGTATAAATATGTGAGAGGAAGCCACAGGGAGGAGGGAGCAAGCTTGTTTTCTGCTTCCTTGCAGACTAGGACGCGGAACAATGGCTTCAAACTACAAGAGAGGAGATTCCATCTAAACATGAGGAAGAACTTCCTGACTGTGAGAGCCGTTCAGCAGTGGAACTCTCCGCCCCGGAGTGTGGTGGAGGCTCCTTTTTTGGAAGCTTTTAAACAGAGGCTGGATGGCCATCTGTCAGGGGTGATTTGAATGCAACATTCCTGCTTCTTGGCAAAATGGGGTTGGACTGGATGGCCCATGAGGTCTCTTTCAACTCTTTGATTCTACGATTCTATGATTCTATAATAATGAAATTCAGCATATATACCTCATTTACTGTGTCATACTGTGTTTTTGTTTCAGGATAATAATAATAATAATAATAATAATAATAGACTAAAATAATGGAAATGTAATAACAGTAATAACAGAGTAAAATTATAAATGCTGTAACAATACAAATAAAGTAAAATAATAAATGTAGTAATAATAAAGAGTAAATAAATAATAATACTAATAATATATAGAGTAAAATAATAAATGTAATAAAATAATAATACTGTAGAGTAAAATAATATAAATATAATAATAATAATAAATATATTAAAATAATTCATGTAATAAAATGATACTAATAAAATAGTAAAGTAATAAATAACCTTGACTTGAGTATAAGCCGAAGGAACTTTTTCAGCCTAAAAAGGGGGCTGAAAAACTAGGCTTATACTTGAGTATATACAGTACTTATTTGTTCATGAAAAACCAAATTGATATGTTCTGCTTTATTTATTTATTGTGTCAGAAGTGGACAACATGAGCCAACAACGTGATGCGGTGGCAAAAAAAGCCAATGGGATTTTGGCCTGCATCAATAGGAGTCTAGTGTCTAGATCCAGGGAAGTCATGCTTCCCTTCATTCGGCCTTGGTGAGACCACACCTGGAATATTGTGTCCAATTGTGGGCACCACAATTATGGGCAACACTGGGATTCTGAGCACCACCGGGATTGTGGCGCAGCCATCTGAGTGTCAGCTGCAATAAGATCACTTCTGACCAAACGGTCATGAGTCAAAGCCAGCCCGAGTTGGAGTGAGCTTCCAACCAATTGTGTAGTTTGTTGTCGAACTTTGTAACCCGAAAGACAGTTGCATTTGTCAAGTAGGAAAATTAGGTACCACCTATGTGTGGGGAGGCTAATTTAACTAATTTACGAGGCCATAAAAAAGACTCCAGCAAAGCACTCCAGCAAAAGCATGCAGGGAATGCGGAAGTACTTCATCAGTGTCGCAGATGGAGGATGAAAGCGAAAGCTCCCCTGGTGGCCAAAAAAGTTAAATAGCCTCTGACCGTCTATATCTGTTGTGTGTCTTTGGCGTTGAATGTTTGTCATGTATGTGTACATTGTAATCCACCCTGAGTCCCCTGTGGGGTGAGAAGGGCAGAATATAAATACTGTAAATAAATAAATAAATAAATAAATAAATAAATAAATAAATAAGAGAGATTTTGACAAGCTGGAAAGTGTCCAGAGGAGGGCGACTCAAATGATCAAGGATCTGGAGAACCAGCCCTATGAGGAGCGGCTTAAAGAGCTGGGCATGTCTTCTGCCTATATCATCACTTGAGAGGCCCCTCCCCCTTCTGGCACCGATGGCTGCTCTGGCCAGAGCAAAGACAGAGGGGAGCAGAAGACATTTCCATCTTGTCTTTACTAATAATATAATATAGTATATTGTATATACTTATAATATTTATAATATTATAATGTAATACAATATAATACTAGTAATAATAATTCAATATTATAATTATATATTTACATTACATGTAATATTACTAATAATATTACAATATAATGGTATAGTGCAATATAGTAATATATACTGATATTGTACTATGCTAATAATATAATACATTGTATGAAAATATATATTGTAAGCCGCTCTGAGTCCCCTTCGGGGTGAGAAGGGCGGCATATAAATGCTGTAAATAAATAAATAAATAAATAATCATAGAATCATAGAATCAAAGAGTTGGAAGAGACCTCATGGGCCATCCAGTCCAACCCCATTCTGCCAAGAAGCAGGAATATTGCATTCAAAGCACCCCTGACAGATGGCCATCCAGACTCTGCTTAAAAGCTTCCAAAGAAGGAGCCTCCACCACACTCCGGGGCAGAGAGTTCCACTGCTGAATGGCTCTCACAGTCAGTAAGTTCTTCCTCATGTTTAGCCTGAAGAAGAGAAGGCTGAGAGGAGACATGATAGCCATGTATAAGTACATGAGAGGAAGTCAAAGGGAGGAGAGAGCAAGCTTGTTTTCTGCTGCCCTGGAGACTAGGACGCAATGGAGCAATGGCTTCAAACTACAAGAAAGGAGATTCCATCTGAACATGAAGAAGAACTTCCTGACTGAGAGAGCCGTTCAGCAGTGGAACTCTCTGCCCTGGAGTGTGGTGGAGGCTCCTTCTTTGGAAGCTTTTAAACAGAGGCTGGATGGCCATCTGTCGGGGGTGCTTTGAATGCAATTTTCCTGCTTCTTGGCAGAATGGGGTTGGACTGGGTGGCCCATGAGGTCTCTTCTAGGCCTGGGTAACCACGGAAAAAATTGTTGCTAAACTCAATTCATTTTTAAGGGGTCCATCACATTTCGTTTCTTTAAAGAATTCTGAATTTTTCCTTTTAAAAATTTCGAAATATACGAAATTTCGTAAATTTCGAATCGATTCGTTAATGGCGGACGCGATTGTGCAATACGCTAAAAAACCCTCCAAATATGCTAAAAATATGCTGAAAAAACCTCCAAATGGGACGGGGGGAACTTCTAAAGCTTCCCTCTCCCTTTGTTGTTGACTGTCGGTGTGATAAAACAAACAACAACTATAAAACTTGCACCAGACATGCGAAAATAATTACAAAACAATTTCGAAACAATTTCGAAACAATTACGAAACAATTACGAAATAAGTTGAAAAATTGTTTCGAATCTATTTAACTCCTCACACTATTCCAAAATGGCTCAATATCGGATCGTAAGCTAATTTAAATACGAATTAATAACGAATTACGAAATTAACGAACGAAACCGCCCAGCCCTAGTCTCTTCCAATTCTATGATTCTATGAAAATGTTTTTCTCTGCACCAATTAGTCATGTGCGAATTTTTCACAGAGTAAGTCCCAAACTGCAGAATTCTTCTCAATCTAGTATTCTTTGTATCTTTTCAATACTTCTAATTTTTTTCCAAATACTCTTGAGCATTCTTTCTATCTCTGCTCTGAGCACTTTTGGAAAGAAAATGAACAAGACAAACGGTAATGATAGAGTAAGGGAACAGGATGCTAAGGAGATGATAAATAACGACATTCCAAACAAGAAGAAGGACTTCTCCTTTCTATTTCCTTTTCGTTCTGTCCTGGCTTTGTTGCTTCACGTTCTGAGAAGTAAAAGAAACATAATTATCCTGAAAAATTATTTTTCAGTCTGAGAAATAACTTTGTTGAGACAAGAAAACACTTGCTCACGACTGACACAGTTATCTTTATTCAGGTGTCTCTCCAGACTTATCTTTTGTTTCAATCAATTTTGTGCTTCACGGGAAGCTCGAGACACTCAACATGTTTTCAGCAGTCACAGAACAATCTGTTTTTGAAAGAAATAACCTCAAATCCTTTGCATTGTATCTATTCCCACCCACAAACACCTGTGACTATACTGCTACAGAGGGAAAACATGCAGTTACAATGAAAGGGGGAAAAGATTGTTGTGCATTGTTGAATTTTTTGAACTCTGGCTTACTGATAAAGGCGAGGTTTGTGCAGGTATTCAACAATAAAATATCACTGCACGCAAAGCACAGTAAAGGACTCTTAAACAAAGAATGAAATATCAAGTTTGCAGACGACACCAAATTGGGAGGGATAGCCAATACTCCAGAGGACAGGAGCAGGATTCAAAACGATCTTGACAGATTAGAGAGATGAAGGGCCAAAACTAACAAAATGAAGTTCAACAGTGACAAATGCAAGATACTCCACTTTGGCAGGAAAAACGAAATGCAAAGATACAGAATGGGGGATGCCTGGCTCGAGAGCAGTACGTGTGAAAAAGAACTTGGAGTCCTCGTGGACAACAAGTTAAACATGAGCCAACAATGTGATGTGGTGGCAAAAAAAGCCAATGGGATTTTGGCCTGCATCAATAGGAGCATAGTGTCTAGATCTAGGGAAGTCCTGCTCCCCATGCTCTATTCCACTTTGGTTAGACCACATCTGGAATATTGTGTCCAATTCTGGGCACCACAATTCAAGAGAGATATTGACAAGCTGGAATGTGTCCAGAGGAGAGCGACTAAAATGATAAAAGGTCTGGAGAACAAGCCCTATGAGGAGCGGCTTAAGGAGCTGGGCATGTTTAGCCTGAAGAAGAGAAGGCTGAGAGGAGATATGATAGCCATGTATAAATATGTGAGAGGAAGCCACAGGGAGGAGGGAGCAAGCTTGTTTTCTGCTTCCTTGGAGACTAGGACGCAATGGAACAATGGCTTCAAACTACAAGAGAGGAGATTCCATCTGAACACGAGGAAGAACTTCCTGACTGTGAGAGCCGTTCAGCAGTGGAACTCTCTGCCCCGGAGTGTGGTGGAGGCTCCTTCTTTGGAAGCTTTTAAGCAGAGGCTGGATGGCCATCTGTCAGGGGTGATTTGAATGCAATATTCCTGCTTCTTGGCAGGGGGTTGGACTGGATGGCCCATGAGGTCTCTTCCAACTCTTTGATTCTATGATTCTATGAAACTGGTTCAGACTGTTGAATAGCTCCTCCGAAGCAAAGCAAATAATAATTTCCTATTCCATCTGCTCTTTTCCTCTCCAAAATCCTAGTTTCCTGGGTGTTTCAAACATTTGCCCAAGGTGGAAATGAGAATGGCTCACCGAGGTGTTTAACTTCTTAATCTTCATTAATGAAATCTAATTGCCATGCCCAATTAGTGGGACAGATAATCTGTAGTCCATTTATCATGCCCTCACAGTTTATTTCTGATTAATCTCAACCATTTGCTCTGTAATGACTCTCCTCTCAGCCCAAAGCAAGAAGTGACCTTTTCCTAAGATTATTGCCTAAACCCACAGAGACCTGGTGGGCCTCCATATCAAATGTTGCATCTCTGCACCACATCACCTGATGTTCCTCAGAATAGTGCTGAGTTTTGATCTCAGCACATTAGAATAGGAGAGATGATTTTTCTGCTTTCAAAGCTTGAGATAACTTGGGAGTTTTGCTTCATTAAGACTGTGGGAGAGCTCAGAGATTTCTTGAAACTATTTATTTATTTATTTACTGTATTGTATACCACCTTTCTCAGCCAGCCACTGCCAGAAGGGACAGAGAGTTTCATCTATGCTGATGATTGTGCCATTACTGCTCAAGCAGGGAGCTTTGAGATGGTTGAACAGAAGCTCTCCGAAGCTCTAGGTGCTCTAACTGCCTATTACAGGGAAAACCAGCTGATCCCTAACCCATCTAAAACACAGACATGTGCCTTTCACCTTAAGAACAGACAAGCATCCCGAGCTCTGAAGATCACCTGGGAAGGAATCCCACTGGAGCATTGCAGCGCACCCAAATACCTGGGAGTCACTCTGGACCGTGCTCTGACCTACAAGAAGCACTGCCTGAACATCAAGCAAAAAGTGGGTGCTAGAAACAATATCATACGAAAGCTGACTGGCACAACCTGGGGATCACAACCAGATACAGTGAAGACATCTGCCCTTGCGCTGTGCTACTCTGCTGCTGAGTATGCATGCCCAGTGTGGAACACATCTCACCATACTAAAACAGTAGATGTGGCTCTGAATGAGATATGCCGCATTATCACGGGGTGCCTGCGCCCTACACCACTGGAGAAATTACACTGCTTAGCCGATATTGCACCACCTGACATCCGCCGGGAAGTAGCAGCCAATATTGAAAGGACCAAGGCAGAGACATCTCCAGCTCATCCCCTGTTTGGGTATCAGCCAGCACATCAACGACTTAAATCTAGAAATAGTTTTCTCAGATCTACAGAGACACCCGCTGGAACACCTCAGCAAGCAAGAGTCCAAAAGTGGCAGGCTCAAACCCAGAACCTCAACCAATGGCTGATACCAAATGAGAGACTCCCTCCCGGGCACACAGAGGACTGGGCGACCTGGAAGGCACTGAACAGACTGCACCATGAGATGCAGAGCCAACCTTCAGAAATGGGGCTACAAAGTGGAATCCTCGACATATGAGTGTGGAGAGGAGCAAACCACTGACCACCTGCTGCAATGCACCCTGAGCCCTGCCACATGCACAATGGGGGACCTTCTTACAGCAACACCAGAAGCACTCCAAGTGGCCAGATACTGGTCAAAGGACATTTAACCAACTACCAAACTCACAAGTTTTATATTTTGTCTGTTTGTTTGCTTTGTTCTGTTAGAAATGTAATATAATGCACTGGTTGCTGGTTGCTCTGACACGACAAATAAAATAAGCCAATCGGCGACTCAAGGCGGTTTCCAACAAATCAGTACATATGAAAACATAATACAGATTAAAACATTAAACAATATAAAACACCACAAAAGCAATAAAAACAACATCATTAGCATCTCATTATTATCAAGCATTGTCCAGTTCCATTGTCAAATCGTTTGATTTCCTATATTAGCTACTCTGCATTTTTAAATGCTTGCTCAAACAACCATGTTTTAACTTGCCTCCGAAATGTTAAGAGGCAGAGAGCAGATCTAATCTCCCTAGGGAAGGTGTTCTATAGCTGAGGGGCCACCACTGAGAAGGCTCTGTCTCTCGTCCCCACCAAACGTACTTGAGGCGAAGGCGGGACCAGACGATCTTAGAGTCCTTGATAGTTCATAAGGGGAGATACGTTCCGATAGGTAAGTTGGGCCAGAACCATTTAGAGCTCTAGAAGTGTATTGGGTCTGCCTTATCTTCTTCTTAGGCTATCCCTCATAGCCCGAGGATGATGGTCCTCCAAGTCCTTGGTAGTGTGTCTGTAGGTGGCTGTGGAATCCTATTCTCAATCCGCATGTTCTCCCGCATTGAGGACATCTGTTTCCAGGTGGAAGGCGGTCCCAGTTGGGGTTGGCTTGACACGCCTTTTTCTTGGCACATTTCTCCCTTTCAGTCTCCATTCATTCCTCTTAGAATTCTGCATCACTGCTGGTGTCACGAATGACTTTTCAATAACTTTAAAGCAGTGGTTCTCAACCTTCTTAATGCTGTGACCCCTTAATACAGTTCCTCATATTTTGGTGACCCTCAACCATAAAATTACTTTCGTTGCTACTTCATAACTGTCATTTTGCTACTGTTATGAATAGTAATGTAAATATTTGATATGCAAGACGTATTTTCATTCACTGGACCAAATTTGGCACAAATACCCAATATGCCCAA
This sequence comes from Anolis sagrei, assembly GCF_037176765.1. Taxonomy (NCBI): domain Eukaryota; kingdom Metazoa; phylum Chordata; class Lepidosauria; order Squamata; family Anolidae; genus Anolis; species Anolis sagrei. The sequence continues at coordinate 29,883,033 of NC_090030.1, read as the reverse complement.
ATTTGAATACTGGTGGGATTGGAGGAGGGTCTTGATTTTGTCCAGAGCATTCTGAACTCCACCAACGATGGAATTGAACCAAACTTGGCACACAGGACTCCCATGACCAAGAGAAAACACTAGAAGGGTTTGGTGGGCATTGGACCATGAGTTTTGGAGTTGTAGTTCACCTACATCTAGAGAGCACTGTGGACTCAAACAATGATGGATATGGACCAAATTTGGCACAAATACACAATATGCCCCAATATAAACACAGATGGACTTTGGGGGAAATAGGCCTTGACAATTGGGAGTCGTAGTTACTGGGATTTATAGTTCACCTACAATCAAGGAGCATTCCGAACCCCAACAACGATGGAATTGGGCCAAACATACCACACAGAACCCTCATGACCAACACAAAATACTGTGTTTTCTGGTGGTCTTTGTTGACCCTACTGAGACCCCCCTGGTGACCTCCCCCCCCCCCGGGGGGGTCTTCCCAGGTTGAGAAATGCTGCCTTAAGGCCATTCAGTCCAACTCCCTTCATCAGGGCAAGAAAACATAATCAAAGCCCTCCTGACAAAGGGCCATCCAGCCATTCACAAACACATATATGTATATGATGGATGCAGTATCAAAGATTAGAAAGGGGCCCCTAAAGAAGGACAATGATATATTGTATGTTTCAGAGTAGGCAAACCAGACACTCTCCGCATCAACACTGACAAAGAAACAGCAAGAAATACTGTTTACCCACAAGCATAAAGACATTCCATAGATTAGAAACCAACACTTTCTCATTACTTTATTTTCCAGATCACCAGACTGACCCACAGCAACGTGTGGCAGGGGACCACTAGTATATGTATAAATATTTATACATAAATATTTCTAATATCTCTATATCAGAACCATGAGAATGCAATGGTGTCAGCATTGCATTCACCTATGTGAACTATTTTAGGTTTGGGAGTATAACGATCGGATAAATCAGATCTCACTCGCTGCCACCAAATTATAAAGATCTATTCAGATCACTAATCAATGCTGCCACCAATATATAGAGCGACCACCAATTGTCAAGGGTTAACCAAATTTTAAAAGGCTTATTTACTTTGAAAGTATGCTGCCACCATTAGTTTCTTCAAAACTGATTAAAGTTGCTTTGGAAATCTTCAAGTATAGAGGGACACTTGAGTCAGGTTTTGATGAACAATAATCAACAAAGTTTATTAATTATAACAGGAACAAATGGAGTTAAAATCTGGGCTATTTCAGAAAGTTGTGTCTTAAAAGCATGACGGTTACATGAATAGTTCTGTTTTAGTTACACAAGAGACTCTCCTTTCTCCCTCCACACAAGAATACTGACAGGATAGTTTGTCTGACAGTAATTCTTAAAGCAGCACAGGTAGTCCTAACTTGAATCTATCTTTCTACTTCCCAGCTATCTTCCTAATAGCTGTTAGCTTACTACTAGCTATCCCCGCTAGTAACTCTGGCCAAACTTTCTCTCTCTCTAACCCTCTCAAAACAAAACAAGAATCCTAACAGGACTGAATCTCTGTCAGAAATTCTTCAGTAGCCCAGATAAACTTAATCCTAGTTCTATCCTGCTACTACCCAGCTATACTCCTAATAGCTGTCAGTTTGCTTTAGCTACGCTGCTGGCAAACTTCTGACTAGGCCTTTGCCTTTTTCTTCTAACCCTCAACACCAAACTCCTAAACACCCCTTCTCTTCAAACCCCCAGTTCAATCTCCCTATAACTTGAAACGCTCCTTTTCCCCTCTCAGAGTCTCCTAAACTCCGCCCCCCTTTTCTCCACCAATCCCGGCCATTCCCTGCTGGCTTCTTGACTAGGCCATGCCCCCTGCTCTGAAACTCTCTAAGATGGCGTCTCCCTTCACCAAAATGGCCGCTGATGTTTCGCCTTGCCCATAACTAATCCCACTAAGCTTACAGGCTTTTCTAGGCCCTCCATCTTGGCTGCTAAAAGGTAAGGGTTCTTTACAGGGAGTACTTCAGAACAAGGAACACCAGAGGCACTCCAAGTGGCCAGAAACTGATCAAAGGACATTTAACCAACTACCAAGTTTGCAAAATCTGTGTTTTTTGTTTTTTTTTTTAATCTCTGTGTTTGTTTTGTTCTGTTAGAAATGTAATACAATGGTATGGTTGCTGATGACACGATAAATAAAGAACAAGGAATGTTCAACCCGGATTATATAAGGTGCAAGACACAAAACCCACCATTGTAGAAAAATTAAGTTTTCATTTAATTTGGAATATTATATGTGTGGGGATTTTTAGCAAGTGGGATCCATAATTTCTGGAACTGTGTCTGCAGGTTTGGCATCTGTTGTTCTGGCAACAACGGGTGGTTGTTGTCTTCTGCAGCCTTACACCTGGGCAGCTTTCCTTGCAAATCCTTAGAAGAATCCCCTTGCGCTGCCACTAATCTAATTACGAGGGGAAACCTTCTGTAGCTTTGTGCACTGTGAAAAGACCCAGATGGCCACATTCACTGGAATGCTGTCAGTCTTTACTTGTGTTGCATTAACATTGCCATCTGTGGCTGATAGGAAACCTGCTGCAGGCGGCAACTTGGCCTGGCGGCAGAAGTAAATTTCTCATTCCACATTAGAAGATCTGGCATTGAATAAAGTAATGGGTTAGCCATGCTTCGGAGTAGTAAGTCTTGACCTGAACGCTTTCTGTTTGCAAACAAACATCCTTTAAAATCATCATGACTTTGCTTTGGCAGAAGAGAAATTGATTCCACCATCAGCCGGAGCTTTCAGAAGAGATTTGCTCAAGCTCTTATCTTTTTAATACACTGCTTCTTAAAAGTGCGTCATAAGAAGGACCAGAGCCTTTGAAAAATGAAGGCACTAGTTTGGATCCATACTTACTTACTTTCTTAGGTGATCCCTTGTAGTCTGAAGATGACCAAATGAAGTTCAACAGTGACAAATGCAAGATACTCCACTTTGGCAGGAAAAACGAAATGCAAAGATACAGAATGGGGGACAATGCCTGGCTCGAGGGAAGTACGTGTGAAAAAAGATCTTGGAGTCCTTGTGGACAACAAGTTAAACATGAGCCAACAATGTGATGTGGCGGCAAAAAAAGCCAATGGGATTTTGGTCTGCATCAATAGGAGCATAGTGTCTAGATCTAGGAAAGTCATGCTACCCATGCTCTATTCTGCCTTGGTTAGACCACACCTGAAATATTGTGTCCAATTCTGGGCACCACAATTCAAGAGAGATATTGACAAGCTGGAATGTGTCCAGAGGAGAGCGACTAAAATGATCAAGGGTCTGGAGAACAAGCCCTATGAGGAGCGGCTTAAGGAGCTGGGCATGTTTAGCCTGAAGAAGAGAAGGCTGAGAGGGATATGATAGCCATGTATAAATATGTGAGAGGAAGCCACAGGGAGGAGGGAGCAAGCTTGTTTTCTGCTTCCCTGGAGACTGGGACGCGGAACAATGGCTTCAAACTACAAGAGAGGAGATTCCATCTGAACATGAGGAAGAACTTCCTGACTGTGAGAGCCGTTCAGCAGAGGAACTCTCTGCCCCAAAGTGTGGTGGAGGCTCCTTCTTTTTAAACAGAGGCTGGATGGCCATCTGTCAGGGGTGATTTGAATGCAATATTTCTGCTTCTTGGCAGGGGGTTGGACTGGATGGCCCATGAGGTCTCTTCCAACTCTTTGATTCTATGATTCTATGATGTCCTCCAAGTGTAGTGTCTTGGTGGTGGGCCTGAAGGTGGCTGTGGAGCCCTATTCTTGATCCACATGTTCTCCTGTAGGAGATGTGACTAAGCTGGAACCACAGACTTATAGTGTCGTGACTCAGATGGGGTCTCAGAGTGACTCTGACGAAGATGATGGGATTCAGGTTCGGTGTGCAAGTTGTTTCCCATGGCAGGGAATGATGTTTTTGATACTGAAACTAGCCAGGTGCAAATTGACTCAGAAAAGGAGGATAGTTCTCAGCCTGGTAGTAAGCAAGAAGGCAACCAGGCTGACACTAACGAGCAGCCTGACCTTGATGAAACGGGAACCTTAGATCGGGCTGACTGTTTGGAATTCAGAGTTCGAAGGAGTCTGAGAATAGCTAACAAGAAGGAGGTCAGAGACCAAATAAATGCTTTCATGTGTTGCAAAGGGTATTAAGCGGCGTGTTTGAAAACAAACCTTTGGCAAAGCAACTTTTCGTTCAATCAAGCAGCTTGTGCTCATTTGCCTGGATTATCTTGTAGTTCTTATGTCCATGGTCGCAGGACTTTGTCATGTTCTCATGGGATTTTGTTTTGTTGGTGCCTCTTGGAATCATGCTTCATAGTGCTATGTTATATTGAACTTTTGGAACATTACTTGCCTTTAAGAACTTTTTATTTTTTACTTTTCAATAAACTACAAAGACTTCAGTCTGTGTGCAGTTTGGTGATTTCAGCAAGGTGAATCTATTCTGAGGTGTGACAGTACGCTTGTTTGATCCAAAAATAAATGGTTCAAAACTCGTTTTGGATGTAGAGGGCGCTGGTGGTTCGATTCTAAAGTCAATTCCAATTTTCACAGAAAAAAAGTTCAAAACTTTTCGAAACTCCTAAGACTTCTGAATCCTTTCGTTAATGGTTTGAAAGTGTTACTTCCTGTTTCATTGGGTGGTCTTTACTTTGAAAGTAATTGTTTTACTCCAGGAGCAGGGAAAAGCAAGTGGAGAAAATTCAACCTTCACTCCAAAAAGATAATTTTTCCAAATTTATTCCAAATTACAAAGATTCCACGCCTATTCTCCTGCAATGAGGACATTGGTTTCCTTGTAGAAGGCAGTCCTGGTCAGAGTTGGTCTGACACGTCTTCCTCTTGGCATGTTTCTCCCTTTTGCTCTCCATTCATGCCTCTTCAAATTCAGCAGCACTGCTGGTCACAGCTGTCCTCCAGTTATAGTGCTCAAAGGCCAGGGCTTCCCAGTTCTCGGTGTCTATGCCACATATTTAAGGGTTGGCTTTAAGCCTATCATTCAGTCTCTTCCTGTCCACCAACATTACATTTCTTGTTCTTTAGTTGGTATAGTAACTGCTTTGGGAGATGGCGATTGGGCATTTGGAAAATGTGGCCAGTCCACTGGAGTTGATGGCATATTTATTATTCTATTTATTTACAGCATTTTTACCCTGCCCTTCTCAACCCCCCCCCCCCTCCCGGGAGGGGGAACTCAGAGCGGCTAACATAGGCAACAATTTGATGCCACAATATCAATAGACAATATAAAACCAAGAATATATAAAAATTAAAACAGTAGCATTAGTTAAATAATCATATCACATAGCAGTTTCCAGTTACATCACATAGCTGTTTCCAATTATCATAATAGTTGTATGGTCCAGTTCAAAGTTTCTGATGCTCCTGTGTTCATTCACCGAAAGCCTGGTTCCAAAGCCATGATTTTAGTTTTTCCTAAAAATAAGGAGGGAGGACGCCGATCTAATCTCGCTGGGGAGGGAATTCCACAAGCAGGGTCACCACCGAGAAGGCCCTGTCCTTCGTCCCCACCAGATGTGTTTGCAAAGCCGGTGGGACCGAGAGCAGGACCTCCCCAGTAGATCTTAAACTATGAGGTGGAACGTAGAGGGAGATACATTCGGATAAGCAAGCTGGGCCGGAACCGTATAGGCCATTATAGGCTAAGACCAACACTTTGAATTGTGTTCAGAAGTGGACCAGCATAGGAACATGGCTTCGCTGCTGGTGCTGGTTGCTTCTTTCAGCACGCTGACATTTATCCGCCTGTCTTCCCAGGAGATTTAGAGGATTTTTCAGAGGCAATGCTGATGGAATCATTCCAGGAGTTGAGTGTGACTCTGTAAACAATCCACGTTTTACAGGCATATAACAGGGTTGGGAGGACAATAGCTTTATAAACAAGCACCTTGGTCTATGGATGTCCCGATCCTCAAACACTCTCTGCTTCATTTGGGAAAATGTTGCACTCACAGAGCTCAGGCAGTGTTGTATTTCAGTGTCTATGTTGACGTTTGTGGAAGAGCACCTTGGTTTTCATGATGTTCAATGAGAAGCCAAGTTCTCGTATGCTTTTGCAAAAGTGTTTAGAGTGGCTTGTAGGTCTTCTTCTGAATGTGCACAGACTACGTTATATATCGGCATATTGGAGTTCTATAACAGATGTTGTGACCTTGGTTTTGGCTTTCGGTCTGCTGACATTAAATAGCTTGCGATCTGTCCAATACAGGTTTTCCAATCCGGTAACACATCCCTGTTGACACCTGATCTCACCTTAAATGGATCACTTTGGGAGCCATTGCTGTTCAAGACTGTTGTCATCATGTTATTGTGAAAAGGATGATGATGGTGGCATCCTTGAAGCCTGTTGAGATTTTCTCGGATCCATACTGTGGTGTCCTTAACCAGTATTCATACCAATGCATACACAACAATATATTAGAGATACAACTTTTAATTTCTGGATGATATTAAATCACTTGATTAAAAATCCCATGCGCCCAATTAACTAAAATGTGCCCTGGTTCATCAGGTCTTTGATTAAAAATAATAATAAAAAATAATAAAATCTAAATGTGTAGGCAATGAGCACCACAGGGCAGCGATCCATTTATGGCTATCTGATTAATGATTAACCGTTGAATGATGAATGGCTAACTGCTTGATGATTTACTGCATAATCAATTAGTTAAATGAATTGATTAGAAGCTTTCATGTTTGATTAACTCAAATATGCTCTGATGAATTAAGTTAGAATATTTAAAATATTGAGATAGTACAATCCCAGAGTGCAGCTTCATTTCTCCATCTCTGCATTGTCCGGATGGAAGATGGGAGCAACAGTCCTGGAGGAATACACTTTTCCAAACCTGTTTTATCAGCTAGAGCAGCGTTTCTCAACCTGGAGGTCATGAGGAAGTTTCAGAGGGGTCACCAAAGACCATTTATTTATTTATCGTGTCAGGGGCAACCAAACAGTTGTATTAATTTTTTAACAAAACAAACAAACAAGCACAAATTTTGCAAACTTGGTAGTTGATTCAATGTCCTTTGACCAGTATCTGGCCACTTGGAATGCCTCTGGTGTTGTCGCAAGAAGGTTCTCCATTGTGCATGTGGCAGGGCTCAGGTTGCATTGCAGCAGGTGGTCAGTGGTTTGCTCTTCTTCACACTCGCATGTCATGGATTCCACTTTGCAGCCCCATTTCTTAAGGTTGGCTCTGCATCTCGTGGTGCCAGAGCGCAGTCTGTTCAGCGCCTTCCAAATTGCCCAGTAGCAAAATTACGATTCATAACAGTAGCACCGGGACTCTGGTGCAGTTGGCTGGAAGTCATGCCATATGATGCCATAAAAATCTCCAGCAAGCATACAAAGAATGAGGAAGTACTTAATCAGTGTCACAAAGGGACGGTGAAGCGACAGCTCCCCTGGTGGCCAGAATACCCTCATCAAAAAGCTGGAATGTTAAGTAGCTTGTGTGTGTCTGTCTATATATGTTGTGTGTCTATGGCATTGAATGTTTGCCATGTATATGCACATTGTAATCCGCCCTGAGTCCCCTGTGGGGTGAGAAGGGCAGAATATAAAAACTGTAAATAAATAAACAAATAAATAAAAGTCCAGTTATGATGTAGCAACAAAAATAACATAAAGAACTCTAATTGTGGGCACCACAATTCAAGAGAGATATTGACAAGCTGGAATGTGTCCAGAGGAGGGCGACTAAAATGATCAAGGGTCTGGAGAACAAGCCCTATGAGGAGCGGCTTGGGGAGCTGGGCATGTTTAGCCTGAAGAAGAGAAGGCTGAGAGGAGATATGATAGCCATGTATAAATATGTGAGAGGAAGCCACAGGGAGGAGGGAGCAAGCTTGTTTTCTGCTTCCTTGGAGACTAGGACGCGGAACAATGGCTTCAAACTACAAGAGAGGAGATTCCATCTGAACACTAGGAAGAACTTCCTGACTGTGAGAGCCGTTCAGCAGTGGAACTCTCTGCCCCGGAGTGTGGTGGAGGCTCCTTCTTTGGAAGCTTTTAAGCAGAGGCTGGATGGCCATTTGTCAGGGGTGATTTGAATGCAATATTCCTGCTTCTTGGCAGGGGGTTGGACTGGATGGCCCATGAGGTCTCTTCCAACTCTTTGATTCTATGATTCTATTAAGGGTTCATAACATTTGGAAGGTGGAGAACCACTGTACTAGATGCACAGGAAGAGAAGAAATGCCTGCCTTCTAGAATGGACTTCAATCGAAGTCCTAGCCAGCATGAGCAATGGTCAGAGATTCTGGGTGTTGAAGTTTGAAACTTCTGGAAGACCAACGTTGGAGAACAATATGGTTTTCAACTTCCTGGAGGGGTCAGTGTTACACAGCACAGAGTCTCTATATTGTGGAATGTTTCCAGTTGTATTTAATCACAACGTGTTTCTTTCAACTAACTCACAGGGGGAACTAATTGTTTTGTTGGGAAAGAAACTCGTGTTAAAAGCACCACATGAATCAAGACTTTCTTTGTGCCTTCTTTTTAATTTGCAATAAATGGGCTAATCTATTAATTGCACTGATTAATCTGCTATGTTCTCGCTGTTGCCTTTTCTCCATCAATACTTGCCGTTGCTTTATCTTTGGAACAAGGTACTTAACATGAGGACACGTGAAGGGCCCTGCTGTTTCAGACCTAAGGCCAACCTTGTCCAGAATTCCTTTTGCACACTGGTCAAGCAGCGGCACGTAGGAACCGCATGCTCAGGAGAGGAGCACAGCCACACAAAGGCGATAGTTATTTTCCAGCATTGTAAACATGAGAGATGGAGTGGGGAAGTGAATCTTGTGGTCTCCAAATGACCCATACATCCTTTCTGGTGACTAGAGATGTCAATCTTCAATATTTTCATTCTCAAAGGAAGCAATACATAATTGGCATTTTCCCCCTGCTGGGTTTTTGTGAGTTTTCCGAGTTGTATGGCCATGTTCCAGAAGCATTCTCTCCTGACATTTCGCCTGCATCTATGGCAGGTATAAGGGTGTGCTGGAACGACCGAGTAGAAGAGAGAAGAATTTAAATAATTTGAATTTATCAGACCGGGCAAGATATAGAAATAATTCCCTCTCCACTTCTTCACCAATTATAAGGAATCTGGGGAAACTATACCACCCGATTGCCATCAATTATAAGGAACTTAGCAGGAAAAAGAACAGGGGACTTTAAAATAGTGAAAGAGGCAACTGGGAGATCTTGAAACTGTTTCTTCAATTGTTTTCGCTGCCACCTTTTTTGTTTGGCATTCAGACTGAGTTGTATGTGGAGAGTATACTTAGTAACACCCATTTGTGTTACAGTAATGTTTGTTTTCTTTAGAGGGTTTAAATCACAATGATGTTCACACCAAGGCTGTTATAAAGTGATAACAATAGCAAAACGTTTATTTAACAGGCTTAAACTTCTTCTGGTACAAATGTGTAGTGGTTTCAGTAAGTTACTGGTACATAAGCTTCTGGTTACTTTTGATGTACAATTCTTAGATGGATTCTGGGTTCAAATCTTGATGTTAACAAAACAGGAGATTATCTCAGGAAATTAATAGCTGATAATAATTCCAAACAAAATTCCCCGTTTCTGGAACCTAGCCAATATCCTTTGGCCTAGCCTTCCTCAGGGACAAAGAGCAGACCACAAACAAGGTCCACTTTCTGTATTCCTAGCTAATTTCTCTAGCTCTTGAATACCACCAAAGATTAACCCAGCTCTCGTATCTAACACCAACCATTATCACCAACTGATAAACTCCCCAACGGACAATTTTCAACTGCCAACTCAAGCCTCAGTTCAAAAGGTACATTTTTTCTTTTTGAACGCTAGGCTCCTTGTTTCCCTATCCTGAGATGGCTGCCAGGGCTTCACCAGGCCAACATTCTAGCTGCCTAAGGTAAGGAGTTCTTTACAGCAGGCATCCTCAGAAGTTGTGAGGTCTGTTGGAAACTAGGCAAGTGGGATTTCTATATGTCCGACCGGGGTATTGGGTGGCAACCTGTGCTGGACAGGGTCACACTCTCCCTGAAGACACAGGTCTGCAGCTTGGGGATCCTCCTAGATTCAGCGCTAACACTCGATCCTCAGGTGTCAGCGGTGGCTGGAAGGGCTTTTGCACAATTAAAACTCGTGCACCAGAAGGAGTAGATCTTAGAACAGGATGGCACCACTATCTGTGGTATGAAGGTTTAAAGAAAGAGAAGAAATTTGGCAATCATTTTCTCAGATCTGAGGTAATGGATATTTGGCAAAAATATAAAAATAAAATAAATTTAAAAAACCCCATTATGGATCTCCCCACTAGAGGCCACACAAAGAAGAGAAATGGGCTGGAATAATTGGCCTAAATACAAAGAATTACTAAAGAATGAAAGAGGAGTGATGGTAATGAAAACACAACAGGAAATGAATATGATAGACAAAAAAATATCCTGGTACCAATACAGACAAGTAAAGGAATGTTTTAAAATAGACAAGGAAAAAGGCTTTCAAGAACAGGATACCTTTTGGGATACCATACTAAATACAGAAAGAAAAGTAATAACAAAGATCTACAAAAAATTATCGGAATGGAACACAGAACCAGAAGGAGAAAAAAACTATATGAGAAGATGGTCATGGGAAAAACAATTTAAAAAGAAAAATGGAAAGAAATATGGAAAACAAAAATCAAATACACGCAAGCAACTGATCTCAAAGAAAATTGGATTAAAGTCGCACATAGATGGTACATGACACCCCAGAAACTTGGAAAATGTTACAAAAATATAAATACTAAATATTGGAAGTGCGGAAAGACAGAAGGGACATATTTCCATATGTGGTGGTCGTGTACCAAGGCTAAAACATACTGGAGAAAAATACAGAAGACATTACAGGAAATATTAAATATAAGAATTCCATTTGAACCAGAAATATTCCTATTAGGAATAACAGATCAAGAAATAGAGAAGAATACAGACAAAATCCTCTTTCTGTTAAATACAGCAGCGAGAATTTGCTATGCGAAACTGTGGAAAAACGAAGACATACCAGAAATTAGCAATTGGATAGAAAAAGTAGTAGATATCAAAAATATGGACAGGTTAACATATTTAATAACAAAAAATAAAGGGACCCCAATAAAAGAGACCGACTGGACAAAGGTAACAAACTACCTAAAACAAAGAAATGGACACACAATAACATGAAGGGAAGAGAAAACAAGACTGAAGAATGAGAGGAGAAGAAAGAAAGAAGAGGAAAAACCACCAGAAAGATACTCAGGAAGTCAACAAAGGAGCTATAACATTCTGCTCCCATTTCTATTTTTATTTTTCTTATCACTATTTTTTTTTTACTTTCCATTGTTAGTCTACTTGTCTTTTTCCTACTTTCACTACTTATTTATTTATTTGTTTTTGCACTATTTTTTCTTCCTTTTCGCACTACTTTTTTTCCTCTGCACAAAATGGAAAAAAATCTGTTTTTCAATAAAGATGATTATAAAAAAAAACTCGTGCACCAGCTGTGACCATACCTTGTGAAGTCTGACTTGACCACAGTGGTTCATGCCTTGGTTACCTCTAGACTGGATTATTGCAATGCACTCTACGTGGGGCTTCCCTTGAAGATGACCCAGAAACTCCAACTGGTCCAACGTGTGGCAGCCAGACTAATAACTGGAGCAAATCACTGGGAGTGGTCAACCCCTCTGTTTAAGGAGCTCCATTGGCTGCCGTTTGTCTTCTGGTTCCAATTCAAGGTTCAGGTCATCACCTATAAAGCCCTGAATGGTTTGGGGCATGCCTACCTTTGTGATCACATCTCCTTCCACCTTTGTGACGACATCTCCTTCCACCAACTTGCACGATCCCTCCGATCCTCTGGGGAGGCTCCCCTCTTGCCTCTTCCTTTATCACAGGCAAGACTTTTGGGAACGACAGAGAAAGCCTTCTCTGCTGTGGCTCGCTGTCTCTGGAACTGATTACCTGGTGAGATTAGGCAAGCCCTCTCCATAGCAGACTTCAAGAAAAACTTGAAAACCTGGCTTTTCCGATGTGCTTTCGGAGAGTTACCATTTATCCCATTTTGTTGTTCCATCTATAGAGTTGCCCCTATGATGCACTTTCCCCCCTTCTAAAATGAAAGCCTTACCCAACTATTTTACTTTCTTGGGCTCCCCTTACGTACATATCTTCGATTCCTACATCAACCAGGGTTTTAATGTTTTATCATTTTATCCTGTCCATTTGGCCTGTCCATCCTGCTCGATTTTATATTGTGTGAATTTGCTTTACTTCTGTATTTTGTTTTGTAATTTATTAATTTTTCATGCATTTTGTTCGTGTATCTTGTATTTTACATTGTGTTGCATTGTATTTTAAGGGCATGGCCTCGTGGGGGCTATAACTCTTAGTGAAAGAGGCATGGACGTGACATCTTTCTCCAGGGGATTGCTTCTTGCCCTCCTTTAGGGAAACTGGAACTCCCAAGGACCAAAACACTGTAGATAACTCAAAATAGGTTTTTATTGTTCACAAAGAGTTATCCCTTTAAGGCAATAAGCTGGAAGTTTCAAAGGGGTAAAGGAAAATATACATTACAATCTCTGGTTGTCTTGGGTTCAAGGAGTTTTGCAGCCGAGAGGCTTTTCCAGGTCCCTCTTTCTCAATGGCTGTAAATGCAATCCACAACCCCAGTCCAAATGGCCTGTGTTTGAAGACACAAAGTCTTCCTCTGGTGCCAAAGAACTAGTTTGAAGGTGCTTGAGACTTCTCAAGGTCATCCAGGTTGGTCTGAACATGAAGCATAAGTCTCAAGGGTAAGAACTTCAGAATTGGTGCTGAGCGTAACTTAATCAAGGGCTTTTAGAGCCAAGCCTCTTTCTCACGTCCATCTGATAGAAAGTTTGATGGTGGAATGAAAAAGGAAACACTGTCCTGCTCCAAGAAGAGGTGGGGTCAAACAATTCAGCAGGAGGAGCAATTCAACTGGTGCAAACAATATTGACTGACAGCTATAAACAACCAATCAAGCCAACTATACATTTACAGGGTAAAAAGGCAAAATCAGGCATGATCAGTTCAAATCTTACAACTTACAGTTCTACATATTGGTGGGGCCACTCGCACCGTCACATGAGGGGTGCAGTCCAACACAATCCAGTGGTTAAAGTGCATTTGTAAGGACATTTTGCTGGGAGTTATTCCTTTATTCCGGGAGGGCACACTGGAACAGCCTTGTTTTCAGGCTCCTCCTAAAGACTGCCAATGTTGGGGCATGCCTGATATCCTTTGGAAGTGAGTTCCAGAGTCGGGGGGCCACCACCAAGAAGGCCCTCTCCCTCATCCCCACCAATCGCACCTGCGAGGGAGGCGGGAGCGTGAGCAGGGCCTCTCCGGATGATTGGAGATATCGTGTGGATTTGTACACAGAAATAATCTGGCCCTCCAACAGTTTGAGGGCCTGTGACCTGGCCCTCTGTTTAAAAAGTTTGTGGGCCCCTGCTTTAGCCTATGCAAAGAAGAAATGTGTTTGTCCCATTGACTGTGGGGGGATGAATCAAGTCAGGATTTACATCCCTTACCAGTAGCTATGACCCTTCCATCAAGGTTCCCAAATGGAAAGGAAAGCCATGTTTTCTGCTCATGGCACAGCCTATTGTAATGGTCTATGGCTAGGTAGGCAAAATAGATCTCCAAAGCCCATTGCCACATAAATATAGGCTCCTTCCAAGTCTCATTACCTTTAATGGGCTCCCCAAGGCTTAGGTTAGAAGGGAAGTTGTCATAAAGGGAATTAGGGATCCCGTCTTTTCCCCGGTTTAATGTGGTTCCCCCCGCCCCCCTTTATAAAAATGTATGCAGCTCTGACGCAAAAAGGAAAAGAAACTAGCATTTGGCTTTCATTACCATTCATTTGCTCAGGTATTTTTCATGTGCTTTGAAGTAAAGGTAATGAGAAGAAGCAAAAATGATTTGACCATTTAGAAAATCCCTATTAGCTTAGGAATCATTAACTGAACTAAGGAGATAAAAGCTAGCAAAATGTCAACCGTTCCACAGCTTCTATTAAAAATTTAAAACCTGTTCTTCCATCGAATAAAGATAATAGGTTCAACTCCTCAATTGAGTTAAAATGGAGTCAAACTGTATTAATTCTTCAGTGTAGATGCACTCTCGGTTACTCAATGATTATCTTGCAAAGGCATTCGGCACAGTGATCGCAGCGCTCTCTGGACCATGCTCCAAAAAACTGGGTGCCCTGACAAATTTGTGAACATCCTGTGGCTCCTCCATATGACATGATGGCAACAGTCTTGGACAGCAATGGCTCCCAAAGTGACCCATTTAAGGTGGAATCAGGTATCCAACAGAGATGTGTTATTGCCCCAACTTTATTTTCCATTTTCATCACTATGATACTTCATCTTGTTGATGGGAAGCTTCTCACCGGAGTGGAAATCATCTATCGGACAGATGATAAGCTATTTAACCTCAGCAGACTGAAAGTCCAAATCAAGGTTACAACAACATCTGTTATAGAACTCCAGTATGCTGATGACAATGTTGTCTGTGCGCATTCGGAAGAAGACCTACAAGCCACTCTAAACACCTTTGCAGAAGCATACGAGAAGCTTGGCCTGTCATTGAACATTGAGAAAACCAAAGTGCTGTTCCAGCAGTCACCAGCCAATCCCACTGCAATGCCAGAGATACAGCTTAAAGGCGTAACACTAGAAAAAGTTGACATTTCCGCTCCCTTGGCAGCCACCTCTCCACCAAAGTCAACATTGACCCTGAAATTCAACACCACCCGAGCTCTGTGAGCGCAGCCTTTTTCTGAATGAAGCAGAGAGTGTTTGAGGACTGGGACATCCGTAGGGATACCAAAGTGCTTGTTTATAAAACTATTGTCCTCCCAACCCTGCTATACACCTGTAAAATGTGGACTGTCTACAGACATCACATGCAACTCCTGGAACGATTCCATCAGCGCTGCCTCGAAAAATCCTGCAAATTTCTTGGGAAGACAAGCGGACAAATGTCAATGTGCTGGAAGAATCATTGAAGCGATGGTCCTCCGCCATCAACTCCGCTGGACCGGCCATGTTGTCTAGGTGCCTGACCACCGTCTCCCAAAGCAGTTGCTCTACTCCGAACTCAATAACGGAAAACGGAAAAGAGATTTAAAGTCTGGCTCAAAGCCAACCTTAAAAACTCTGGCATACACACTGGGAAGCCCTGACCCTTGAGCCCTCCAGCTGGAGGTCAGCTGTGACCAGCAGTGCTGCAGAATTTGAAGAGGCACAAATGGAGGGTGAATGAGAGAAACGTGCCAAGAGGAAGGTGTGTCAAGCCAACCCCGACCAGGACCTCCTTCCACCTGGAAACCGATGCTCTCATTGTGGGAGAAGATGCAGATCAAGAATCGGGCTCCACAGTCACCTATGAACCCACCGCCAGGATACTACACGTGGAGGACCATCATCCTCGGACTATGAGGGATCGCCTAAGTAAGTAAGTAAGTATCTTGCAAAGCTAGCACAAGACTCCTTTGAGCATGGAAAGTCTTGAAATGGAAGAAGCAGAGCTCCAAAAATAACAGATGGGGATGAACTATGGCAGCCTTCCTACAGACTGTTGCAGTACTTGAAGAGCAACGGAGCGTAGGGAGGCTGCGTGGAGTCCTTCAAGAGTTGTCTTCAGACTGAACTCCTTGCTTTGGGAGGTAAAGCATTTCAGGTCCAAATCCCAGTGGGGAGCATCTTGCAAAAACGTAACATAAACTCACTGGAGAGACTTGAGGTCCCCACATCTATACTTCAAGAGTGGATTTTAAAAAGTCTCCAGGGACACTTGGACACTTTGTACAGATTTTCAGAGGTGTTTTTTTTGTTGCAAGATATAACAAAAGACAGACAACTGCTGTGTATGAGTCTTCCAACGGGTAAAAGAGGGCGACGGTGAATAGTCTGCACAAAAAACTGCTGACTGCATGTAGCTGCAAGGAGAGAATTCATGAGCATGCATAAAACGTCAACACAAATCAGGACTCAAAGGGTGTATCCACACTGCAGAAGGGGTGTCGTTTGACACCAATTGGACTGCATTCAATGTTATGGAATCATGGGAATTGTTGATTTAAATAAAATATGGGCAAACTCAGATCTGGGGACTGGATACGGCCTCTTGGGCTCCTTTCTCAGGCCCTCACCATCATATCCTTTCCTTCTCTCTTCCCTTCCTCCTTCCTTACCTCCCTCTTTCTCCTTCCTTCTTTCCTTCTTTCCTTCCTTCCTTTCACCCCTTTCTTTCCTTCCTTTTTCCTTCCGTCCCTCCAGTCTCTTCCACCCTTCCTTCCCTTCATTCATCCTTCTCTTTCTCCCTTTCTTTTTTCCTTCCTTCTCACTTTCCTTCATCCTTCCCCTCCCTCCCTTCCTTACCTCCCTCTTTCTACTTCTCTCTTTCCTTCCCTTCTGCCCTCTCATCTTTTCTTAACTCTTTCCTCCCTCCTTTCCCCCTCTCTTTCCCCTCCCTTCCTTCCTTCCTTCCTTCCTTCCTTCCTTCCTTCCTTCCTTCCTTCCATCTATCCATCCATCCATCCATCCATTTTATCTTTCCTTCTGTCTCCCTTCCCTCCCTTCCCTCTCTTCAGTATCTTCCTCCCTCCCTCTTTACTTCCTTCTATCCATCCAGTTTGTCTTTCCTTCCTCCTCCCTTCCCTTCCCTCCAGTCTCTTCCTTCCTTCCTTCCTTCCTTCCTTCCTTCCTTTTCTTCCTCCCTCCCTCCCTCCCTCCCTCCCTTCTCTTTTTCCTTCCTCCTTCCATCCTTCCCTTTCTTCCATACCTCCCTCTTTCTCCTTCCCTCTTCCCTTCCCTTCTATCCTTTTGACCCCCTTACCTCCTTCCTTCCTCCCCCTCTCTCTTTCTCCTTCCTTCCTTCCTTTTGTTTTTATTTTATTTATTTTATTTACTATGCTTCTATACTGCCATTCTCAGCCTGAGGGCGACTCATGGCGGTTTACAAAACGGCACAATTCGATGCCCACAACAGTATGAAAATAATTTAAACATTAAACATTCCTTCCTACTTCCTATTTTCTTCCACCCTTCTCTCCCTCTCTCCCTTCTCCCTTTCCTTCCTCCTTCCATCCTTCCCTTCCTTCCTTACCAATCTCTTTCTCCTTCCCTCTTCCTTTCCCTTCTATTCTTTCATCATTCTTTTCTTCTCTCCTTCCTCCTTCCTTTCCTCTCTCCCTCCATTCCTTTCCACCCTTCCTTCCTTCTTTTTTTCCTCCTTTTCCTGGGGGATGTTTAGCTGGGAGAAGAGAAAGTAGAAAGGTAACATGAGGACCATGTTTCTAGATTTCAAAGGGTGTCCCATTGAGGAGGAATGGGGGGACGACGGGACTTCCTGCTGCTCTAGAGAACAGGGCACAAGGCAGCAATGGGTTCAAATGGCAGGGAAAGAGATTCCATTGAAAAGGCTGCCTGGGAGTGTGGTGGAGTCTCCTTCTCTGGAGGTTTTTCCACAGAGGCTGTCTATCGGGAGTGCTTTGATTGTGCCTTCCTGCATGTCAGGGGGGTTGGACTGGATGGCCCTTGGGGGTCTCTTCCAGCTCAAGGATTCTATATCAGGAGTAGGCAATATGGGGTGTCATGGATACACTTTTTCATACCTCTCCCCATCTTTTTCTGGGTTTTTTTTTTGGTGTTTTTAGATTTTTCTATTTTTTATATTATCCTTTCCCTATACCTCTATATGTTGGAGTTCCTTTCCCTCTTATTATTATATATACTCATAAAGCACTTGTTCTCTTTTTTGTTGTGGTGTGTATGTGTGTGTATGTATATATATATATATATATATATATATATATATATATATATATATATAAAATATGTAACTCTCTCTCTCTCTCTGGACATTCCTTGAAACTCAAAAATATGTTTTGGTTGTCTAGAAACTTAGACAATCTTAGACTGAGAAAAATCTTTGTAATTTGGGGACTTAGTTGCTGTAAGGTGTTCACATGGTTGCTTTGAGTGCAATAGAGGATAGAGCTTCCTTGGAGAATAGGACGCGATGGAACAATGGCTTCAAACTACAAGAGAGGAGATTCCATCTGAACACAAGGAGGAACTTCCTGACTGTGAGAGCCATTCAGCAGTGGAACTCTCTGCCCCGGAGTGTGGTGGAGGCTCCTTCTTTGGAAGCTTTGAAACAGAGGCTGGATGGCCATCTGTCAGGGGTGATTTGAATGCAATATTCCTGCTTCTTGGCAGAATGCGGTTGGACTGGATGGCCCATGAGGTCTCTTCCAACTCTTTGATTCTATAATTCTATGATTCTATGATTCTATGTATGTGTATATGTGGCTTAGCGCATGCGTTATAATGTAGTTTTTTATTTTTTGGCTGCTTAAGTCTCTTCTACTGTGTTTTTCTGCGTTTTCATGAGTGATGGTCACTCGTTGGCCTCATAGGTGTATTGTGTCCAAATTTGGTGTCCATTCGTGCAGTGGGTTTTGAGTTCTGTTAATCCCACAAACAAACATTACATTTTTATTTATATAGATTGATATCTCCTATCCAAGTGCAGAAGAGGAAGGAAAAATTTCGCTAGGCATGAATGAGCCCACCAAGTAATTGAGGAGTGATTAATTATTTGAAGGAAGAGCCTGTGTGCTAGGTAGGTAGAGCTCTCCGATGACTGGCTTCCTATGGAGATAAAAGGAGCAATCTCATTAGCTTGAGCCAGCAGGGAGTCCGTTAAACTCAAGCTCACCATCCCTCACGTTGCCCCACCTTTTAAGCCCCAGTACATTATTTGGAAGGTCAGGACCAAAAGCCCCATATTGAGCTCCAAATATAGTGATCTTTCAGAGCAAATAGGCACAGCTGGGTTTCGGAACAAGCTTAGGAGACAAACTGTAATATATTATATCTACACAGTGTGATGAGAGAAGATGAAATTATTCTATTGGGTGAACCCGCCCTGTATTTTCCCTACCCTATAGATTTCTGTAGGGCCTCCAGTGGTGCAGCGAGTTAAACCGCTGAGCTGCTGAACTTGCTGACTGAAACATTGCAGGTTTGAATCCAGGGAGTGGAGTGAGCTCCCCTGTTTGGCCCATCTTATACCAACCTAGCAGTTTGAAAACATGCAAGATATGAGTGGATCAATAGGTGCCGCTCCAGCGGGAAGGCAATAATAATAATAATAATAATAATAATAATAATAATAATACTTTATTTATACCACGCTACCATCTCCCCACGGGACTCAGTGTGGCTTACATGAGGCCAAGCCCATAGAACAACAATAATAAAGGCAATAACAATACATCAATACAATTAAATCTCATAGACAAAAATTAAAGAATAAACAGTAACAACAAGCATTTAA
Source organism: Anolis sagrei (assembly GCF_037176765.1). Classification (NCBI taxonomy): domain Eukaryota; kingdom Metazoa; phylum Chordata; class Lepidosauria; order Squamata; family Anolidae; genus Anolis; species Anolis sagrei. The sequence continues at coordinate 29,863,588 of NC_090030.1, read as the reverse complement.
AAACCTATGGCTGGGCCAAATGTGATAATTAAAAATTAAAAAATAATGCTGGGCATAAACAGCACTCCATGTAGTCATGCTGGCCACATAACTTTGGAGGTGTCTACGGACAATGCTGGCTCGTCGACTTAGAAAAGGAAATGAGCACCATTCCCAGAGTCCGACACGACTAGACTTAATGTCGGAGGAAACCTTTATTGGCCATCCAGCCTCTGCTTAAAAGCTTCCAAAGAAGGAGCCTCCACCACACTCCAGGGCAGAGAGTTCCACTGCTGAACGGCTCTCACAGTCAGGAAGTTCTTCCTCGTGTTCAGATGGAATCTCCTCTTTTGTAGTTTGAAGCCATTGTTCCGTGTCCTAGTCTCCAGGGAAGCAGAAAACAAGCTTGCTCCCTCCTCCCTGTGGCTTCCTCTCACATATTTATACATGGCTATCATATCTCCTCTCAGCCTTCTCTTCTTCAGGCTAAACATGCCCAGCTCCTTAAGCTGCTCCTCATAGGGCTTGTTCTCCAGACCTTTTATCATTTTAGTCGCTCTCCTCTGGACACATTCCAGCTTGTCAATATCTCTCTTGAATTGTGGTGCCCAGAATTGGACACAATATTCCAGGTGTTGTCTAACCAAAGCAGAATAGAGGGGTAGCATTACTTCCTTAGATCTAGACACTATGCTCCTATTGATGCAGGCCAAAATCCCATTGGCTTTTTTTGCCACCACATCACATTGTTGGCTCATGTTTAACTTGTTGTCCACGAGGACTCCAAGATCTTTTTCACACATACTGCTCTCGAGCCAGGCATTCCCCACTGTATCTATGCATTTCGTTTTTCCTGCCAAAGTGGAGTACCTTGCATTTCTCCCTGTTGAACTTCATTTTGTTAGTTTTGGCCCATCTCTCTAATCTGTCAAGATCGTTTTGAATCCTGCTCCTGTCCTCTGGAGTATTGGCTATCCCTCCCAATTTGGTGTCGTCTGCAAACTTGATGATCCTGCCTAGGAACTAGACATCTCTAAGAGGCCTTCAAGGGTTAATCTCCTTGAGCACGATTACATCTAAAAAGGATTTATTATAACCATAAACTTATTAATAGGCATTTATTACATTCATAATGGGAAATAGATTCATACTAGCATAGTTGTTTATTAAAACATTATGGAAATGATTACTCCTCCATTGATTGAGCGGTTGGGTGTTTGCACTGTCGACCTTCCTTAGAAATAATAATAAAGGGCACAAATCTTTTCTTTGCTATTAACGGAAAAGAAGAAACGGTGCCTATTACTTAATGTCAATAAACAATTAATGTGATTTACTTAGCTGGAAAGTGTTCTTGAAAGTTCCAATCATGTTCAGATGGGTAAGTAGGGTTTTTCCCTAAGTAAATCCAAAAAAGTAATTACAAGAGAAAACTAATTCAGCCAGTGTTGATGGAAAGTCATTTGGTTTGTTTTTAAATCACTAGAAAGGTCTCTCAGATAGAATCATGGCAGTTGTATTGAACACAGACATTTTTCCTATAGAAAGGGGTTAGATTGGATGATCTTGAGAATCCCCTCCCATTCTAGCATGGGGGATTGTGTGGCCCCAGGTCTCCCTATCTATCTATACTAGTGTATCTACCCAGCATTGCCTTATGACATTGTGGCCACTACTTACCTACTTTCTCCTTTCTCCAGCTCTGAGGTGGCCTACTTTCTCCTATCCATGGGATTGCCGTCCAGTGCCTGGTGCTTTCTTCAGCTCCTAGGTGGCCTACTTTCTCCCATCTCCAGCTGTGAGAGGCCCCACATCACAATGTGTCTATGGAACACATTGAAAAAAGAGGATAAAGATGCGATAACAAACTTATTAACAATAGAAAGAATAAGTTTGTTATCGCATCTTTATCCTCTTTTTTCAATTGTTTATTATTATATAATGATAATAAAGCTATACTAGGACTTCTTTCTATTTTCATGTTCATTATATCCTCTATTTCTCTAAATACTTTCCCCCCAAAATTATTTCCATATTTACATTACATTTCCATATTTCCATATTTACATTATAGCAAGGAATTGGAAAAGAGAAATAAATATATAATCAGAGGAGTGGTACAAGGAAGTATGGAAATTGGCAATAAATGATAAGCAGACATGTATATTAAAAGTTAAAAGAGGTATATGGAAACAAAGTGATTTTGATGAAATATGGAGAAAATTTATTGAAAAAGTATTTAAAAAGAAGGAAGGAAAGTTACCTGTGGCTTGGGACCGGGGGGGGGGGGGGGTAGATAATTTGTATAAGCAGAAAAATAACAGTAGATACCAAAAGTTAAAGTATGATAGATTGTATTGAATAATATGAATCTACTGTAAACAGAGGCAGTCCTAGGTAATTTTCAACGGTAAGCAAACAGTACTTTGGCGCCCCCTCCACAACCAATCATTGATATATATTTTCTGTTTGTCATGGGAGTTCTGTGTGCCATATTTGGTTCAATTCCATCATTGGTGGAGTTCAGAATGCTCTTTGATTGTAGTTGAACTATACATCCCAGTAACTACACTTGCCGCACTTGCTCCCTTGCCTGGCCCGCTTTGGGTCCGGAGGCGTGTCTGAAGACCCCAGTGTGTGCACCAAAAGTCACCTCTTCTCCTGACTTTCTCCTCAGCCATTGGGACCAAGAGAGAGAGAGAGAGAGAGAGAGAGAGAGAGAGAGAGAGAAGTGGAGATGCCCACCTTTCCTGAAGGTAGGCGCAAAAACAAAGGAGGGAGCGGAGGTGGGAGATACCTCCAGCCGGAGGGTCTCTCTCTCTCTCTCTCTCTCTCTTGGTCCCAATGGCTGAAGAGAAAGTCAGGAGAAGAGGCGACTTTTGGTGCGCACACTGGGGTCTTCAGACACGCCTCCGGACCCGAAGTGGGTCAGGCGCATTGGCTCCGCCCCTTGGCCCACCCACGGATTGGGGAGAGGAGAGGAGGTGGGTGGAGCACTGGGGGATCGGGAAAGGGAGCCGGTCATGGGGAAGGGATCGAACGCGGAGAACGATTGAGTGCCGGCTCTGCTTGCGCACCCAGTGGCCAGGTGGAGCAGGAACGAGAGGGGCTAGGTGAGGCTCAAGGGCCCAGCCCCTTTGGGAAGAGGATTGCCCGGCAGTGAGGCAAGAAAGCCGAGGCTCCCCCCGGATTGCTAGGGCTGTTGTGAGCTGAGGGGTCGCTCCTCAAGTGGTGGTCGAGGGGCATTTACATAGGCGCCTCTGCGCCCCTGGCAAAAAAAAGTGTTCTGCGACCGCTTACTTCGCGTAATGGACGAGCCGCCCCTGACTGTAAAACAAAACAAAACAAAAAAGAATTCATTGACCACAATATTTCATATTGCCATTCACTTCCTTCACTGATGGCTCTCTCTTATCCTATGTGGATCATTGATGTGAAGTGAGGGTTTTTGTGATTTATCACTTTTAGCTTTCCAGATAATGAAGGAGAACTTGACAAGTCTTCAAAGCTCAAGGCAAATACTTTCAGACTCAGGCATAAACTTTATCCAGTGGATTTTTTTCTAAAAAAATAAATAAATTGAAGATCATGATGGAAATATCTCAATAAGTTATCACTGTATTGCTAACAGAGCGAAAAGAAAAACGTGGCCTTGGGTATATTATTTATCACATATTTATGCTGTCATTCATCCGTGAAGCTCAAGGCAGTGATCATGGGCTGAGAATTCAAAGCTGTCTCCTAGAGAGAGATTTGCCCATCCAGCGACCTTCATTTCTGCTGGAAAAGAAATGAAGACCCTGTGACCTAGGTGTACATTTGGCCTTCTTACTGTAATTTTTCATTCATCTGGATGCCTTTTGACAGTTCCAGTTGATGTAACTGTCATTGCATGGGGAAACTTAGTGCTCTAATATCACCGGAGTGCTGATTCGCACTTTATTATGGCAGGGAGTTTTAAATTCCTTTGTGAGGGCTGTCTGAAATTTCTTCAATAACCTTCCAGTTCTCCATGTAGCTGCCAAACCCTGAAGCCCATAGGAAGGCATGTGTCTCAACACTATACTAGATTTGTGAGAAAGGTATCTCAGAATTTGGGGTTTATGGCAGCAGGGAGAGATCATTCGATGGGTGGCTTTCATGGATGATAAAAGATCTGAAATCAACACTCTAAAGGTGTGCGAAATGGCTGAAATCTGATTAGTAATTCATTTCAAAGATTTGGGTGGACCCTGTTTTGATTAGCAAAGATTCAGAGGAGTCCCGTTTCGATTTGTAATCCGAATCATAGAAGTTTTTGTTGGAGTTTAGCCTGTGATTGTGTTTCAAGATCAAGGTGCTTTGGATATGGGGAATGATGTCAATGAGGGTCAAGATGGCAATGGTTAGGTCTGTTGTGACTCAGTTGGAATCTCAGAGTGATAGTGTCAATTATTTTGATGGGGATGGTGGTATTCAGATTCACAGTCAGGTGCAAAACAATGATGTCCCTGTGTTAAACGAAGAAGACCAGGAACAGGGGGCAGAAGTTCAGTTGTTTCCCACAGCAAGGGATGACTCTGGAGAAAGTGAAACTACTGAGAGACAGGTGCATGATTCAGCAGGAAGGGAGGACAGTTCTCAGCCAGATAGTTCTCAGCCTGATAATGAGGGAAAAAGCTTACTTACTTAGGTGATCCCTCATTGGACGAGTAAGATGGTCTTCCATTATCCGTTTCCTTGTGGGTTCGTAGGTGGCTGTGGAGCCCTATTCTTGACCTGCATCTTCTCCCTCAGTGAGGACATTGGTTTCCAGGTGGAAGGCGGTCCCGGGCAGGGTTGGCTTGATGCACCTTCCTCCTGGCACATTTCTCTTTCACCCTCCACTCGTGCCTCCTCGAATTCTGCAGCTGACCTCCAGCTGGAGCGGTCAAGGGCCAGGGCTTCCCAGTTCTCAGTGTCTATGCCAGAGTTTTTAAGGTTGGCTTTGAGGCCATCTTTAAATCTCTTTTCCTGTCCACCAACGTTCCATTTTCCGTTCTTAAGTTCAGAGTAGAGCAACTGCTTTGGGAAACAGTGGTCAGGCAACCGGACAACGTGGCCGGTCCAGCGGAGTTGATGGCAGAGGACCATCGCTTCAATGCTGGTGGTCTTTGCTTCTTCCAGCATGCTGACATTTGTCCGCTTGTCTTCCCAAGAGATTTGCAGGATTTTCCAGAGGAAGCACTGATGGAATCGTTCCAGGAGTTGCATGTGACATCTGTAGACAGTCCACGTTTCGCAGGCATAGAGCAGGGTTGGGAGGACAATAGTTTTATAGACAAGCACCTTGGTATCCCTACGGATGTCTCGGTCCTCAAACACTCTCTGCTTCATTCGGGAAAATGCTGCACTCGCAGAGCTCAGGCGGTGTTGTATTTCGGTGTCAATGTTGACTTTGATGGAGAGGTGGCTGCCAAGGTAGCGGAAATGGTCAACATTTTCTAATGTTACAACATTAAGCTGTATCACTGGCATTGGGGAGGGGATGGTTGGTGACTGCTTGGAACAGCACTTTGGTTTTCTTGATGTTCAGTGACAGGCCAAGCTTCGTGTATGCTTCTGCAAAGGTGCTTGTAGATCTTCTTCTGAATGTGCACAGACAACATTGTCATCAGCATACTGGAGTTCTATAACAGATGTTGTTGTAACCTTGGTTTTGGCTTTCAGTCTGCTGAGGTTAAACAGCTTGCCATCTGTCCGATAGATTATTTCCACTCTGGTGGGAAGCTTCCCGTCAACAAGGTGAAGTATCATAGCAATGAAGATGGAGAATAGGGTTGGGGCAATAACACATCCCTGTTTGACACCCGATTCCACCTTAAATGGGTCACTTTAGGGGAAAAGGGAAAAAGCACTAATGAGGGGATCGACCTTGATAAAGCCGGAGATTTAGATCGAGCTGATCAGTTGGAATTTAAGGTTCGAAGGAGTGTCAGGATCGCTAGAGAGGGAGGCTCAGGGCCATAGGAACGCCTTCATGTTGTCCAAAAAGGATTAAACAGGCTGTTTGAACATGCCTCAGTGTCAGAGCAACTTCCTACTTCAACCAAGAGACTTTGGATTTATCTTGCAGCTTTCATGTTCATGTTTCAGGACTTTGTCATGTTCTCATGGGACTTTGCCTTACCTGTGTCTTCATGGATTTTGTTTGCCTATGTTACCTTGGATTGTTGTTTTGAAATATACTTTTGCCTTTTGAACTTTTTATCTTTTATTTTGATAAACCATAAAGACTACTGTTGGTGTATTCTTTGATGTCCTAAGCAAGGTGATTTTACCCTGAGGTGCCACAAGGCCAATGATATTAATGCAGAGAATGACATAGAGACACCCATTCAGAGTGTAGTTTCCCATGAGAATGTTCCTACAGGGTATAGGGATTATAGTTTACTCCCTGAATTGCTCCCAGGGAGTTCCCAGGATTTGGGGCTTGAAAACAACTTGGCACCTGCAGGGATTAATGAGCATATAGACAGGTGGGTGGAAATTAGCCAAAACAGACAGTTCAACCAAGGCCTTAGGCGTTCTGCCAGGCTTCGACAGACAAGGATGAGAGGCATTCAGGGAAAATGAAACCAATTTCTGAGTGCTTGGAATAGCTCAACGAGAGGATATAAAGTTCCAAGCATGGGAAATATAGTCAGATGCAGCATCGTTTTAGAATCCTGCTAAATTTTGCTTTTGTCTCATGGAAGCCTCGCTTGGAAGATTAATGTTTAAAGATTTCTTGTTTATGCTTTGACTCTTTGTCTCTTGTGATTACATACTCATGCCTTGGATCAACGTTTTCCTGGTTCTTTGGATATGATTAGAGAAGTCTGGACTTTGTTTTTGAACTTTGCTGAGCCCTACCTTGGAACCCTACCTTTCACTACTTTATTCCTGCTTATCTTCTTACCTAATTGGATTTACCTATTCTCTTAAAGTGTTATTTTTTACCTTGCTGATTTTTCATATCTTCAATAAAAAGGATTGTTTTCCTACTCAATGTGTGGTGTTTTGAAGTCAGAGGGTTATTCCTGTTCTGAAGTGCAACAGTTTTGTAATTGCTTGGTTAAGTTTAGTTCCATTTGTGGCAATGGGGGAAATGGCGAGGCTTGTTTTTCCATCATTTTTATGGCTATCAGGATGAAACTAAGAGCCATGGTGGTGCAATGGGTTAAACCCTTGTGCCAGCTGGACTGCTGACCTGAAGGTTGGGTTGCTAACCTGAAGGTTGCCAGTTCAAATCCATGAGATGACGTGAACTTCTGTCTGTCAGCTCTAGCTTGCAAGGACATGAGAGAAGCCTCCCAACAGGATAGTAAGACATCCAGGCGCCCCCTGAGCAACGTCTCTGTAGACAGCCAATTATCTCACACCAGAAGTGGCTTGCAGTATGTTCTCAAGTAGCTTCTGACACAATAAAAAAGGATGAAACTTGGCACACTTGTAAGCAACATTTACAACTTTAAGTCCGCCAAGTTTCAGAGCGTTTTGATCATTCACTGATTTTTTTTAAAAAATTACAATTTAAAAAACAAACAAACAAACTACAAGAAGTGTTTACCCAAATTGTGGCATGGTGAGACAACATGAGCAGGACAGCAAGCCTGCCAAGTTTCAGAAAATCAGTCTATCCACTGATTTAAAGATTTTTTTTTCAATTTAAGCACATGTGATTAACCTACACTGGGGTTTAACAGGCTTCAATCCATAAATGCTTTGGAGGGGGCTTTCCAGCAGATTGGACTTGTTACTTACGAGTATAAGAGGCAATCTGCTATCTTTGTCTGTCCTTTTACTGATGAGTGGAATTCATCGGCTTGTTACTTTTCCAATTGAATTATTGTTGTTCACAGCATATACTATGCAAATTACATTTGCTTGTGATGTTTCATGATAGAGTTGTTCATCACTTTGCTCAGCTTCTGAATGTTTGACTATACGGGCTTACACTGTCTCTGGGGCATCATCAGCAGGAATAGCGATTTCTTCTGCTCGTGGAGGAACCTCTTCTGGAAATCGTTCACTGACAAGAGACATAATAAGTGATGCCTCTCCAACTCCTGGTGCGCTCACCAGCAGGATCTTCACATTCTTCTTCATCACTTCACATCAGGAGGGAAGCCGCCTGGGCCTCAGCCTGGAACTTCATGTTCACTGCCTCTGGAGCTTCATGTGCACCGCTTCCAACAGCTCAGTGCATGCTGTTCCCCGCCCTCCAACCTTTCCCCACCAACCAGGCAGTTAAAGTGTATTCATAGTGATATAATGTTATGGTATGAAAGGAATCCAAACTGGAAAATGCTCCAAGAAGTGACGACAACTCCCAAATGTCAAGGTCTATTTTCCCCAAACTTCACCATTGTTAACATTTGGGCATATTGGGTATTCATGCCAAGTTTGTTCCAGATCCATCATTGTTTGAGCCCACAGTGCTCTCTGGATGTAGGTGAACTAACACTCCCAAACTCAAGATCAATGCCCGCCAGACCCTTCCAGCATTTCTGTTGGTCGTGGGAATTCTGTGTGCTAAGTTTGGTTTCATTCCATTGTTGGTGGAGTTCAGAATGCTCTTTGATTGTAGTTTAACTATAAATCCCAGCAACTAAAACTCCCAAATGACAAAATCCCCCCCCCCCTCCCCAACACCACCAGTAGTCAAATTTGGGCATATTGGGTATTTGTGCCAAATTTGGTCCAGTGAATGAAAATACATCCTGCATATCAGTAGCAAAATGAGAGTTGTGAAGTAGCAACGAAAATAATGTTATGCTTGGGGGTCACCACAGCATGAGGAACTGTATTAAGATTAGGAAGGTTGAGAAACACTGACTTATATGATGTTACTATGGCACTTAAAGAAGAACAACAGAACAATAAATGTATAGTGTAAAAGCGCCATAGGTGTTCTCCAATCCTTTCTCTTCTTGGCTCCACTGCTGATGGCCTAAATCCTCTTCATTAATCTGAAGTAGAGTCAAACTATGGAACCTACTGTTGAGTAGTGGCTCAACAATAAGTAAATAATAGGCTTGGGCAGTTTCGTACATTAATTTCGTAATTCGTTATTAATTCGTATTTAAATTAGCTTACGATCCAATATTGAGCCATGCAGGAATAGTGTGAGGAGTAAATTAGATTCGAAACATTTTTTTCAATTTATTTCGTAATTATTTCGTAATTATTTCGTAATTATTTCGTAATTATTTCGTAATTATTTTCGCATGTCTGGTGCAAGTTTTATAGTTGTTATTTGTTTTATCACACCAGCAGTCAACAACAGAGGGAGAGGGAAGCTTCAGAAGTTCCCCCTGTCCCATTTGGAGGTTTTTTTAGCATATTGCGCAATCGCGTCTGCCATTAACGAATCTATTCGTAATTTTACGAAATTTCGTATATTTCGAAAATTTTTAAAGGAAAATTTCGGAATTATTAAAAAAAAAACCGAAACGCAAGGGCCCCCTAAAAACAAAACGAGTTTAGAACCAAATTTTTCCGTGGTTACCCAAGCCTAGTAAATAACTCTCTAGTGATGTCAAACAATAGTATTTAGGTCACTTTTCTCCTTCCCATTGTTACACCTCAGAATAGATTCACCTTGCTGAAATCACCAGAACTGCACACAGACTAAAGTCTTTGTAGTTAATTAAAAAGTAAAAGATGAAAAGTTTAAAATGCAAATAGTGTTCCAAAGATCAATAAAACATAGCACTGTAAAGCAGGATTCCAAATAGCACCAACGAAACAAAGTCCCATGAGAACATAATAAAATCCCAAGACCATGGACACAGGAACACGAGCACATGCTGCTTGGTTGAGCGAGAAGTTGCTCTGACAAAGGTTTGTTTTCAAACGCACTGCTTAATACCCTTTGCAATACATGAAAGCATTTCTTTGGCCTCTGACCTCCTTCTTGTTGGCTATTCTCACAATGCTTCGAACTTTGAATTCCAAATGATCAGCCCGATCTAAGATTCCCGTTTCATCAAGTGTCAGCCTGGTTGCCTTCCTGCCTACTATCAGGCTGAAAACTATCCTCCTTTTCTGAATCAATTTGCACCTGGCTAGTTTCACTATCAAAAGCCCCACCTGCAGCCAAGCAAAGCTTAGGATGCGGGAGGGCATTTTGAATTACCCCATGAAGGAGGCAGACTTGGTTTGGGCCAGGTAGTTGCTGGCCCATGCATGTGAGGGGGCGGAGCAGAAAGTTGGGTGAGGCTGCTCTGTTCCTCTCTTTCAGTTTCCTTTGGACGGCGTGACCCACCCTCCCTCCCTATGGACAGTGTGAGTATAGACTGGTCGCACATGGGCCAGGTAGGAATTTTTTCCCCCCAAGTTTACATTGGGGGTTTTTTCGCCTACCCCATACTGTTTCAGGTGGGTGTGGTAATTGGCTTTTGGGTGGTGTCATTTAAATAGGTTTCCTTGAGTATTAATAAGTTTCCATGGCATGTTAAAGGTCAAATGGTTATGGTAGGCACCGTGGCACCCCTGCCTTAGGGGGTGGACTCCCACAAAAGTCCCCATAAGTTTTCATAAAATGGGAGCTACCCTTGGGGCTGGATTGAGGGTTCACACTCTTGAAAAACTCTGAGGTTTGGGAGGGAGCGCCCTCAGGATGGCCTTCCAACTATGATCTGCCGAGAGGTACAGACAAAGAATTTTGCTTGGCCCTCGGGATCCTTGGTGCACGCTTGTCCTTGGAGGTGGTCAGAGGGAGTGACACCTGGCCCAGGGACTAGGCTCACTAGGTGGCCATTCAGCCATGAGTTATATGTTGCATTTTTACAGATTTTCCCTCTACAGCTTACTGCAAATTCTTTCAATAAATAGGTCAGAAAATGGCCCTTTAGATCCATTTTCTTGTGTCTGACTCTTTATTTCATGGTGGGAGTTCAAACATCATTCCCTGCTGTGGGAAATTGAGCTTGAACACCCTGTTCCTCATTGTCTACAGCAGGAACATTTTGAACCTGATTGTGAACCTGAATCCCATCATCCTCATCAGAGTCACTCTGAGATCCCCATCTGTCACAACACTATCAGTCTGTGTCTGTGGTTACAGCTGAGTCACAACACCCATCTTGATTTTCTCATCCAAGCTCCCCTTCTTGATGCATCTTAACCTCACCTAAACTTCATACTAAACATCAGTTCTCATTCTATTGAGAGCTATAGTTTCAAAATACTCAGGTTATCTAGGGTCCAGCATTAAGATTAAGCCATCAGGTATGGAATTCCATCTTCTTAGTCCAATTTGGTGGCAGGATCCAAATGTTTCCTATGGGCCTACTTGGTTGCAGTCTACACCAGCTGCCAGGCTATGGAAGTAATTTCAGATATCTCGCATATAAAGAAATCTGAAATGGCTTTCGGTAATAAAATGCACATCAAGCCCCCTGCAATATTAAACCACTGCATTCCTCCACTGAGATGGCAACATTAAATGGAACTGCAAAAATGTATTAGAATTAATGTCATTTCTGTGTGTGTGGAAAACAAACCTTCGGTAGCATACCTATGTATATAACTGTGCTTGTGTGCCGTCATTTCAGCTGGCAGAAGAGTAGGTACTGGGCTTATAAGAGATGTACAAGAAAAGCAGCCAATTCATCACATTAGAGGGAACACTTTGAAGTCTGATGCCTCCAAAATTCTCTTAAAGTATCATTACAAACAGCTTCAGAAGAATATTTTCTCTCTGTAACAGCCTGCACACTTCATCAGGCAAAGCAACTCTTCAGATGGATTCTCAGCCACACACTTCCATTACCTCTAATAGCTTTGCGCATTAAATATTTGTTGCGTTTACCATATTATTCAAGAGAAATCTCCATTTGGGGCCTCTAAGGGAGGTGATAAAGCAGAAATACTCCCTTGTTCTCTCTGCATAATATTACCCATTTTAACATATTGGTTCCCCATTACCTGATCCCTCCTGCCCTCTTCCCAGTAGCATTTTTCATTAACTCATACTGGGGTGAATACTACAGAACGATGCCTGTCTAGATTTTGTTGGCCCACTTGTGTCATTGGTGGGGTTCAGAATGCTCTTTGATTGTAGGTGGACTATAAATCCCAGCCACTACAACTCCCAAATGTCAAGGTCTAATTACCCCAAACTCCACCAGTGTTCACATTTAGGCATATTGAGTTTTTGTCCCAAATTTGGTCCAGATCCATCATTGTTTGAGTTCACCGTGATCTCTGTATGTTGGTGAACTACAAATCCAAAACTCAAGGTCAATTCCCACCAAACCTTTCCAGTGTTTTCTGTTGGTCGTGAGAGTTCTGTATGCCAAATCTGGTTAATTCCAGCAATGTTGGAATTCTGAATGCTCTTTGATTGTAGGTGAACTATAAATCCAGGCAACTACAACTCCCAAATGTCAAGGTCTATTTCCCCCAAACTCCACCAGTGTTCACATTGAGTATTCGTGCCAAGTTTGGTCGAAATCTAACATTGTTTGAGTCCAGAGTGCTCTCTTGGATGTAGGTGAACTACAACTCCAAAACTCAAGGTCAATTCCCACCAAACCTTTCCAGTGTTTTCTGTTGGTCGTGAGAGTTCTGTATGCCAAATCTGGTTAATTCCAGCAATGTTGGAATTCTGAATGCTCTTTGATTGTAGGTGAACTATAAATCCCAGCAACTACAACTCCCAAATGTCAAGGAAGCAGATGAAGCAATAAATCATATCCTCAGCTGCTGCAAGAAGATAGTGCAGACAGACTACAAGCAGAGGCATAACACCGTTGCTCAGATGATTCATTAGAACTTGTGCCACAAATACCATCTGCCTGTAACAAAGAACTGGTGGGATCACATGCCTGAAAAAGTTACAGAAAATGAACACGTCAAGCTACTCTGGGACTTCCGGATTCAGACAGACAGAGTTTTGGAACACAATACTCCTGACCTCACGATCGTGTTAAAAAGCAAAGTATGGATCGTCGATGTCGCAATCCAAGGCGAGAGCAGGATTGAAGAGAAACAACTGGAAAAGATGACACGATATGAGGATTTAAAGATCGAACTGCAAAGACTCTGGCACAAACCAGTCAAGGTGGTCCCAGTGGTGATCGGCACACTGGGTGCAGTGCCTAAAGACCTTGGCCTGCACTTAAACACAATCGGCACTAACAAGATTACCATCTGCCAGCTGCAGAAGGCCACCTTACTGGGATCTGCACGTCTCATTCGTCAATTCATTACACAGTCCTAGACACTTGGGAAGTGTCCGACGTGTGATCCAATTCAACAGCCAGAAGAGTGTCTGCTGTAGATATCCATCCTGCATATCTTGTTGTGTTTCAAATAATAATAATAATAATAATAATAACAACAACAACAACAACAACAACAACAACAACAACTTTATTTATACCCCTTGTTCCGTCTCCCAGGAGCATGGGTTTTGCATTACCTTTTAGTTGCTGGAAACAGCCTCTCCTTGTGTTTCTCCCAGGCTGCTGCAGCCTTTGCAAGGCCTAAAAGGTTAGCAGTCAGAGGCAGGAAAGCCAGTTTGCAGGCTCTCTGCAATGATTGGCCAAAGAGTAGCTCTTTGGGCCTGCCCTTGCTTCCAGGGTAGAATCATCCATTTTGGAGGTCTCCCTGCCCCTTCAGTCTAAAGGAAGAATTCATGATGTGCTGTTGGCAGACAGGTACCTCCGAAGATATCATTGTAAAAACAATTGAGTCATAGATAGAAAACAATTGAGTTTGATTGAGCTATTTAGTTAGAGATAGATAGATTAAAAGAGAACTATTTAGATAGTTATAGAGGATGATCTTGGTAGTTATAGAGATACCCTTTTTGGAGAAAGTTATACCTTTTTTGGAGAAAGATTGCCTCAACTATTGAACCCCAATTGACTGTTTGTTTTGTAATATTGATAAGCTGAGCCAAGTCTACCAGGACTTCATGAATAAATACCCTGTTTGATGTTTCAAACTTGAAGTGGACTTAGTTATTCAAAAAAGCTCAATCTTCTAAAGAAAGACCCCAGCAGTTCGCCCAGACCTAGATAGCAGCACGTCAAAGTTTTATTTTAAAGCGTCTGGGCGTAACGGCACACCCCGCCTCCATCTCTGCAAAGGGACTCGGGGTGGCTAACAAGAGTCCAGACCAATAGTTACAACAAAAATCCATCCTGCATATCAGATATTTACATTACGATTCATAACAGTAGCAAAATTCCAGTTATGAAGTAGCAAAGAAAATAATTTTATGGTTGGGTCGAACTGTATTAAGGGGTCGCGGCATTAGGAAGGCTGAGAAACACTGGTCTAACTTAAGGATTGCTTGGGAGGGAAATGCAACCTTATTTCAGGCATTGACCACCATTGATTAATTTACCCTAAACGCCTTGGTTTTAGGACTGCGAGAGGTCCCTCTTTCAACACTATCTATATTGAAATAAGCCTTTATCTTGCCCTTTTCTCTTCTTCCCAAATAAATAGCTCCACATGGTTTAACCTTTTCCCATTGGAGAAAGAGCACCAGTGAATGATTATGCCTCAACACATTCTCCAAACATAACAAATTGAAGCCACTACTTTAAAAAGAATGGCAGGATCAAAAGATGTCATGACCCAAGCCATTTATTTGGGGCATCTTATCTACTGGAGAGCCATAAAATCCCATTGATTGATCCCTTTAATAGCCTCCGATCGAGTCTTTTTTCTTGCCTGTTTATACAAATAAGGAAGTGCTGCTTATAATTCATGGTTGATGTCTTAACTGAATTTTCCACATGACACCAGTGGCCACAGTTTAAAGAACACTGACTTTATCTCCTTCACTTGAAAGCTCCTTAGTTTCTTTGTTGGTTAAATCATCCCTAAATCCATTTGTGATGTGGACCATAGCAAGCATCTCTCAAGGAACGTGTCAGGCGAAGGAGACCAGCTCAGCAACGCAGTTCTGGAATGGAGAGAAACTAGATAAATAACGAAGAAGCTAATGATGCAAACATGGAATGCATCCACATGGCAGAATTAATGTGCCTTGACATGGCTCAATGCTATAAAATCATGGGAGCTGTAGTTCTGTAGCCAAAAGCCTGGTGCCTCACCAAAAAACCCTCCATGAATTGTTGTGCTCACATTTGAAGAATTAACAATAAAAGAATTAAAAAGAGAAAATAGCGAGCAATTAAAAGGAACAAGTAAAATATTTGTTGTATTGTTGAAGGCTTTCATGGCCGGAATCACTGGGTTGTTGTAGGGTTTTTAAGCCTATGTGGCCTCTAAATGAGTTCAAGTCCCCAGGGCCAGATCAACTACACCCAAGAGTATTGAAGGAACTAGCGGAAGTCATTTCGGAACCATTGGCAACCATCTTTGAGAGTTCTTGGAGAACGGGAGAAGTTCCAGCAGATTGGAGGAGGGCCAATGTGGTCCCAATCTTCAAGAAGGGAAAAAAGGATGACACAAACAACTACCATCCGGTCAGCCTCACGTCGATACCGGGCAAGATTCTGGAAAAGATTCTTAAGGAAGTGGTCTGCAAACACTTAGAAACAAATGTGGTCATCGCTAATAGTCAACATGGATTCATCCAAAACAAGTCATGCCAGACTAATCTGATCTCTTTTTTTCGATAGAGTTACAAGCTGGGTAGATGCGGGGAATGCCGTGGATGTAGCGTACCTGGATTTCAGTAAGGCCCTCGACAAGGTCCCTCATGACCTTCTGGCAAGGAAACTAGTCCAATGTGGGCTAGGCAAAACTACGGTGAGGTGGATCAGGAATTGGTTAAATGGACAAACCCAGAGGGTGATTCTCCCCAATCCTGGAAAGAAGTGATGAGCCTTTATCTTGCCCTTTGCCCATCAGCAGGTTTCCGTCCTGGGCCCGGTCCTGTTCAACATCTTTATTAATAACTTAGATGCAGGGTTAAAAGGCATGATCATCAAGTTTGTAGATGACACCAAATTGGGAGGGATAGCCAATACTCGAGACAGGAGCAGGATTCAAAACGATCTCGATAGATTAGAGAGATGGGCCAAAACTAACAAAATGAGTTCAACAGTGACAAATGCAAGATACTCCACTTTGGCAGGAAAAACGAAATGCAAAGATACAAAATGGGGGACGCCTGGCTCAAGAGCAGTACGTGTGAAAAAGATCTTGGAGTCCTCGTGGACAACAAGTTAAACATGAGCCAACAATGTGATGTGGCGGCAAAAAAAAAAAGCCAATGTGATTTTGGCCTGCATCAAGAGGAGCATAGTGTCTAGATCCAGGGAAGTAATGCTACCCCTCTATTCTGCTTTGTTTAGACCACACCTGGAATATTGTGTCCAGTTCTGGGCACCACAATTCAAGAGAGATATTGACAAGCTGGAATGTGTCCAAAGGAGGGCGACTAAAATGATCAAGGGTCTGGAGAACAAGCCCTGTGAGGAGCAGCTTAAGGAGCTGGGCATGTTTAGCCTGAAGAAGAGAAGGCTGAGAGGAGATATGATAGCCATGTATAAATATGTGAGAGGAAGCCACAGGGAGGAGGGAGCAAGCTTGTTTTCTGCTTCCTTGGAGACTAGGACGCGGAACAATGGCTTCAAACTACAAGAGAGGAGATTCCATCTGAACACGAGGAAGAACTTCCTGACTGTGAGAGCCGTTCAGCAGTGGAACTCTCTGCCCCAGAGTGTGGTGGAGGCTCCTTCTTTGGAAGCTTTTAAACAGAGGCTGGATGGCCATCTGTCAGGGGTGATTTGAGTGCAATATTTCTGCTTTTTGGCAGGGGGTTGGACTGGATGATCCATGAGGTCTCTTCCAACTCTTTGATTCTATGATTCTATGATTCTAAGTACAGAGGTGATTTCCAGCCTTGGAGTGCAACAGCCAAACAGAAAAAAATGGATAACTATTAATTTTGCATTTTAATTATACATTCACACAGTCATAATCAATCAATCTTTATTATGGTCCAAAGACCCAATTTGTTCAGCAGGGAAATTGCACAGCAGATTCACAAATGGATAAGAGCACCTAAAAACAGGATGAGTGCTATTCTATTTGCATATGAACAAGAGTAAAACACTGCAAATATATACAAGGCAAGATTCATCTTGAGTCCAATACAGGAAGTTGTCTTATCCTGGCTACCTCAGAGAAAAACTTGGCAACAGCATGGTCACATGGGGGGAATTGTCCCATAGTAAAAAGTTTCCACGGAATTGGGTAGGTTGCTCAATAGTGAGTTAATATGTAGCCAAGCCTGTTTGTAAAAACTGCAGGACAATAAAATATGATACATACATTCAACATTCCTGTTATTTCATGGGCACAATCTTGCATTATATGGGATTCCCTCCCACAAATTTGCCTCAAAGCACTTCGGATGGGAACACATTGCATCTTGCCTTGGAGAATAGGCAGCAATATTTGGCCACAGTCAAATTCTCAAGATAGTTTGCCTCATGGAGAGGTCCAGCATAGTGTATATTCACTCAGGGCACCTGGGGAACAAGAAACATATGAGCAAGATGCAGCTCACAGAAAGAAATATTTGTTTCACCCTTAACCCAATATTTAAGGGCCCAGCACCACACATTCACTGGAGGTCAGCTGTTACCTATGAATTTTGAAGAGCTATGAATTTTGAAGAGGGTGAAAGAGATAAATGTACCAAGAGGAAAGTGCATCAAACAAACCCTTGTTGGGACCACCTCCCATCTGGAAATCTATGTCATCATTGTGAAAGACCTTGTAAAGGGACAAAATAGATATTTGCAGTCATTTGCATGCCTATCACCAAGCCTCTACTGTTGTCGCACATTTTAGAATGGCTGTGGATTAGGCCCAAGCCGTTGTGGGTAGCCTGGTGAGAAAAGAGAAGCCAATGTTCTAGAATAAATCTCACCAAGTTGAAGAGAAAAACACTGAGATGTTTATTTCATTCCAGTTGGAAAGGATTACGATTGCAGTAATTCTGTCAAAGAAATCGACATGTCTGCTAGGCAGGTAAATACAGAATATATAGATTTCAGATTCAAAAGTTTCCATGCCCACTCCCTGAGCCAGCTTCGTTGTGATTGGCCGTGACGTCAGCAAGCCAGCAGGATAGCCAATGGTGGCCTGAGCTCTGCTTTGGCCTCTCAGTCAATGGGGTGGAAGGGAGGCAGGCAACAGGAAAACAATGAAGAAATGTCAAGTTGACTGGTTTAAATGACTAATGTTTGCAAAATGGCTCAGCGATTGCATAAGCTCTCGAGCTGGCCAGGGTTTATTGTTTAAGTTCCTTGGAATCATCATCTGTAGTCTGGCCTAAATGGCCAGGTCCTTTGTTTTATCATCCGGAGATATGGGGTGCGTTGATGAACTTTGGAACTGGTTTCAGCCAGCAGGGATGACATAATGGAAGAAGCTGTAGTGAAGTCCTAATTCCTCGCAGACAGGAAAACACCTTTGGTGTTGGTGGTTCAAGATGCCTAGAGCTCTTATCTCCAGATGGACTAGCCTTGTGCCCTCCGAGATCTGGCTGATGAAGAACCATTTGTTTTATTGTCCATGCAAATGGGTGTGGTGAAACCTTTTGTTAGGGGATTAGTAGCTCAGGAAGCATGAGGGGACTTCCTGAACAAGTTGAGTTGCTGGATTTTGAAAACAGTGGCTTTTCCTTCATATTTCATAAATATAGACATACACACATATAATGGGAAAAGGCAACATACAAGGAAATCATAAGTGATAAACCATGCAAGGTCAAGGGAGCCCTGTCAGCCCTCCCCCACTCCCTCCACAGTCCACCAAAGGTTCATATAGATTAGTAAAATATCATAAAAGTTCATAAGGGTTTGGTATAGGGTCCATAAGAGTTCCAAAGTCCATGAAAAGTTGATTAAATATTTCTAAAAATTCATAGAAAAGTCCATAAAGTGTGGATTACAGTGGCATTGCCATGTGGAGCCATAGGTTCCCACATGGGGGAGAGAAAGGGGATTATGGGATCATTCCAACCGGGGGTCCTTAGTAAAACTATGAAATCCTTGGTTTTGAACCATCTTTTACAGATTCTGGGTGGGGGGGTCACCTCCAATATCATTATCCTTGGAGGACAATCAGGCTTGACCACGAGGGCTCACCTATAGATATAGATCCCCAGATCCACTTCCAATCCCTGGAGGGAGATCAATAATAGAGAAAAGGGGGTGGAGGACATTAGCACCGTGTTGGTCAAACTTCCCCAGCAAGAACTCTTGGATCTAGCTCAGATGTCTGGAATACACTCAGAAAATCTGGATGAAGCCAAAAAAACTAACAGAAGGGAGAAAAGAAAAAGCCGAAAGCCATTGTTTTGGAAGAGTTTGGCAAGTCTCCAGGGGACAAATCAATTAGCAGAGGCTTTGGACATTCATTTAAACTGGAGAGGGAATAGCTTAATTAGCGAAACAAATTGCATGGCAGGCCTGAAGTTGGTTGGAAAACCTGATGTCCCTCCTTTCCTGTTTCAATAACATTAGTTCTTTAATTAAGGCAAGGCCCACCGGTAAGCACTCCATCGCAACTGGAAAAGGCTAGAGATGCAGCTGAACAGACGTATTGTATTTCTTGCAAAGCTGCTTTGCTTTATCGCCAGCATACAATGTACGGCTGGGGTTTCAGGAGTGAGAATTAACATGTTTCAGGTCTTCCTCCCTTCTCTCTCAATTTTCTAAATTTAATTTTCCTGGCAGAATGATATGGTTGGGTTTAGCTGAAACTTCAAAGCGGAGAAGACATAATCCTGACAATTCAATTGGGTTACCTTTAAATTTCAAGGCAGCCCTTTCCTGTCTTTGACTACGGAACCAACCTATAATGTAGAGTTCCTTCACAATTTTTGAAATACTGTTGAGTTGTTGTTGTTGTTGTTTTACATACTGATGGATATCCCAGAAGAAGAGAGGAGATAGTGTCTTCAACAAAGATTGAATGGCCAAGATTCTGTGTGAAACAGTGTTGGAGTTGAAGACAATGAATAATAATATACTTTATTTATATTCCATCCTATCTCCCCAAGGCGACTCAGGGCAGATTACAGGACACATATACAGCAATCATTCAATGCCGTTATATAATTAAAAAAAGACAGACAGTACATAAACAGAGGTAAAGGCTTCCCATCTTTTTCCATCTCCGGCACCTGGAGGCTGTGCTCAACTCCAGCCACAGATGTGTATGTGTGTGTGTTGTCATTGCATCATAGAATCATAGAATCAAAGAGTTGGAAGAGACCTTATGGGCCATCCAGTCCAACCCCCTGCCAAGAAGCAGGAATATTGCATTCAAATCACCCCTGACAGATGGCAGGAGCCCCTGGTGGCGCAGTGGGTTAAAGCACTGTGCCAGCAGGACTGAAGACCGACAGGTCGCAGGTTCGAATCCGGGGAGAGGCGTATGAGCTCCCTCTATCAGCATCAGCTCCAGCTCCTCATGTGGGGACATGAGAGAAGCCTCCCTCAAGGATGATAAAACATCAAAATCATCCAGGTGTCCCCTGGGCAATGTCCTTGCAGATGGCCAATTCTCTCACAACAGGAGCAATTGCTCCTGACACGACAAAAAAACAAAAAAACAAAACACCCCCCCCCCCCCAAAAAAGCACCCCTGACAGATGGCCATCCAGCCTCTGTTTAAAAGCTTCCAAAGAAGGAGCCTCCACCACACTCCGGGGCAGAGAGTTCCACTGCTGAATGGCTCTCATAGTCAGGAAGTTCTTCCTCATGTTTAGATGGAATCTCCTTTCTTGTAGTTTGAAGCCATTGTTTTGCGTCCTAGTCTCCAAGGAAGCAGAAAACAAGCTTGCTCCCTCCTCCCTGTGGCTTCCTCTCACATATTTATTCATGGCCTTCATCATATCTCCTCTCAGCCTTCTCTTCTTCAGGCTAAACATGCCTGAAGGTATGAAACTATCTTGCAGACTCCAGTCTGGAGAAGGGAGTGAACTTTCCTGCAAACTCGAGCCTGGAATTTTCTGATGAGAACTTAGCCTTTCCCCTGACCCTTCTCAATCAGGGTCTGTAGTAACCTTATTGTCCAAAGTGTCTCCATTTTACACCTCATCCTCATTGACATCCAAAACAGGCTCAGAACATTAAAAGAGGGAAACACTATAACAGATTCAGGGTGAAACACAGGCTGAGTCTCAACAGCTATCAGAAGATCTGTGCATGATGGGTACCTAGGATGAGAGAACTGTGAGATGCTGGTTGCGGAAATAGAGTGTCGATGTTGTAGTTCAGCGTGTTGCTTGAGTTGCTACTCTTAGTAGCAGGGAGAACGGGTCTCCTTTAGAGTCAGAAGGGGAACAGCAGCGTCAGCACATTAGAGAAATCATTATGGCTCCAAGCGATACTGACACGTTCCCAGGTTTCTCCGATTGTGAGATGGGGGATGGGGAAGTGAGCAGTGGTGTAAAGAGGGCTGCTCGTGAGCCAGAGTCTAAAGGGGAATTACAAAGGAAGCGTATTCGGGAAATACTTTGTGAACCAACAGAGGATGAAGATTTCTTTGGGTTTGAAGGGAGTTCTGGGACTGGGAGTGATATGGAAGATGATGAGGAGTTAGATTGGACCAGTGTGCAAAACATAAGGGATATCTGTAACCAGCCCACCTCTAGTGAGGAATTTGAGGGGTTTACTGAAGATTGGCAGCCAGGGGACTCTTGGCAGAATCTGAATCCTGATAATCATTGGCAGAGGTGGAGGGATGGGCATTCAGCTGCAGGCTTGGGAGCAGCTGGGAGTGATGATGAGAAGGTGGGGAGCTCATCAAGCTCTGAAGACGAATTGTAAGATAAAAGGGGGTTCAGTTTGAATTGCAAGTCGCAGAAGGCAAAGTGTCTTCTTGGGGACATAATTCTTTGTACCTGCCAACTTTCCACCTTGGGTCCTGGGCTATAGCTTCATGTGTTCCTGTGCTCCTGTTTCCTGGGTGACTTCAACATTCCAGCTTTGCTTCTCTATGGAATTGACTACGGACTGGTTTGACTTTTGGACTTCTGGACTTTGTTTGCTAATATTTTTGTGACTTTAACAACTTTCAGTTTTGAAACAACGTTTTCTCAACTTTAAAGATTGTGTTCTTGCTACATTTTGATTTTTAAGCAATTTGCTTCATCTTTAGTTTAATCCAGATTAAGAGGCAGTACTATAATCCGGATAATATTTTTGTTTCTCCTATTGACTTGTTTTTGGTGCCAAATTGCTCCAGCAGACCTTAGCACTGTAATTAAGTGCTTTTTAGGTCCTTTTGTTGTGTCTGTCATGGTTTAAGGCTTCTGGGTTCTGACAGTTGACTTCTTCCATGACAGATTCAGAAAACTTGTTCATCGTTGGCAGAAATGTATCCAATTGTCTGGTGATTATGTGGGAAAGTGAATAGTGGTAGTTAAAGAGCACATTCTAAGGATTGTTTCTGCATTTGCTTTATTAAAATATTCCCATTCAAACCCAAGTAACAAAGGTGGAGGCGTTACTTTTCATTCAACCCTCGTAGTTCCTTTACCGTTGACAAAAAAAGACATACTTGGCACACTTGCTTCATTGGAGAGAACATCTCTACCCGATTTGTGCTGCCTGCCTCCATGTAGGGCAGGTTATTTCAGCACCCCGGACAGAGACTTAGCTCAGTTTTTTCTCCCCTTCTCTTTTGTGCTGAACATTTTCCCCACTTAATCTCGAGTCCTCTCTATTGTTCACTCTGACTTCACCTATCGGGATGCATGCTGCTCTTTGTATCTCCTTTTCAATCAGGAGAAAAGCTTGTTGGTGAGCCACGCAAGCTCCAATCATCCGATCTTTCAATAGACTGCACCCACTTTCTTTAAACTCCATCTTCACTCGAGAGCGAGGAATATATATATATATATATGTCAGATAAGACACAAAGAGAACAAATGGGTTGCTTTTGTATGAAAAAATTGTCTCCACATCTTTACAACTTTTCAGCTCTCTATTACCAGCTTTGGCTAGCGGTTGGGCGCATCTGCTACCGGGAAAGGAAAGAGAAGAGGTATGGCATTAGTCTTGTTATTGTATTTATTTATTTATTTATTTACTGTATTTCTATTTCGCCCTTCTCACCCTGCAGGGGACTCAGGGCAGATTACAATGTACATATACATGGCAAACATTCAATGCCATAGACACACACAGACACACACACACACAGACACAGACACAGAGGCTATTTAACATTTTATCTTTTTCATGAGGGTATTCTGACCACCAGGGGAGCTGTCGCTTCACCTTACATTTGTGACACTGATGAAGTACTTCCTCATTCTTTGCATGCTTGCTGGAGATTTTTATGGCATCGTAAATTAGGTTTTTTTTGGTCGTGTCAGGAGCGACTTGAGAAACTGCAAGTCGCTTCTGGTGTGAGAGAATTGGCCGTCTGCAAGGATGTTGCCCAGGGGACGCCCGGATGATTTGATGTTTTTATCATCCTTGTGGGAGGCTTCTCTCATGTCCCCATATGAGGAGCTGGAGCTGATGGAGGGAGCTCATCCACCTCTCCCCAGATTCGAACCTGTGACCTATCGGTCTTCGGTCCTGCTGGCACAGGAGTTTAAACCACTGCACCACCGGGGGCTCCATCGTAAATTAGTTAAATTAGCCTTCCTGCATACACGGTATCTAAATTTCTTACTTGACAGATCCAACTGTCTTTCAGGCTGCAAAGGTCGACAGCAAGCTACACAAATTAGTCAGAAGCTCACTCTAACCCGGGTTGGCTTCAAACTCATTACATTTGGGTCAGTGGTGATCTTAATGCAGTTGACACTCAGCCATAGAGGAAAGCAACCAGATAAGAGGAGCCATTCCCATGATCTTCTCATACAACTACCTAAGAGGAGAATGACCCCAATGCAGACCTATAAATAAATTACTAGAAGTTTATTATCCAATATGTACCCATACATTTATGCTAGTAATATTTGCCAGAAGGGACAGAGAGTTTCATCTATGCTGATGATCGTGCCATTACTGCTCAAGCAGGGAGCTTTGAGATGGTTGAACAGAAGCTATTCAAAAGCTCTAGGTTATCTAACTGCCTATTACAGGGAAAACCAACTGATCCCTAATCCATCTAAAACACAGACATGTGCATTTCACCTTAAGAACAGACAAGCATCCTGAGCTCTGAGGATAACCTGGGAAGGAATCCCACTGGAGCATTGCAGCGCACCCAAATACCTGGGAGTCACTCTGGACCGTTCTCTGACCTACAAGAAGCACTGCCTGAACATCAAACAAAAAGTGGGTGCTAGAAACAATATCATACGAAAGCTGACTGGCACAACCTGGGGATCATAACCAGATACAGTGAAGACATCTGCCCTTGCGCTATGCTACTCTGCTGCTGAGTACGCATGCCCAGTGTGGAACACATCTCACCACACTAAAACAGTGGATGTGGCTCTTAATGAGACATGCCGCATTATCACAGGGTGTCTGTGCCCCACACCACTGGAGAAATTACACTACTTAGCCGGTATTGCACCACCTGACAACCGCCGGGAAGTAGCAGCCAATAGTGAAAGGACCAAGGCAGAGACATCTCCAGCTCATCCCTTGTTTGGGTATCAGCCAGCACATCAACGACTTAAATCAAGAAATAGTTTTCTTAGATCTACAGAGACACTTGCTGGAACACCTCAGCAAACGAGAGTCCAAAAGTGGCAGGCTCAAACCCAGAACCTCAACCAATGGCTGATACCAAATGAGAGACTCCCCCCTGGGCACACATAAGACTGGGCGACTTGGAAGGTGCTGAACAGACTGCGCTCTGGCACCACGAGATGCAGAGCCAATCTTAAGAAATGGGGCTACAAAGTGGAATCCACGACATGCGAGTGTAGAGAAGAGCAAACCACTGACCACCTGCTGCAATGCACCCTGAGCCCTGCCACATGCACAATGGAGGACCTTCTTGCGGCAACACCAGAAGCACTCCAAGTGGCCAGATACTGGTCAAAGGACATTTAATCAGCTACCAGGTTTGCAAAATTTGTGTTTTTTTTTATCTGTTTGTTTGTTTTGTTCTGTTAGAAATGTAATACAATGTTCTGGTTGTGGATGACACGATCAATATAATAATATTTGATTCCATGATAACCTAAGGAAGAGGGAGGATTAGCTCTTTTCTCATTTAGTAGAGCATATTTGGTTGGTCATCTGGAGGTCCAACACAGGTCTGGGTTGTTGTAGATTGTTGTATTGGTTCGTTGATATCCCAGGTTCCTCTCGAGAATAAGAATCAAGATGGCTAACAACACATTTTTAAACAATGCAGATTAAAAACTGTATTTAATTAAAGGCACAACTATAAGAGCTATTTTAAAACAATTAAGTAACTTACAGAATTAAAATACATTTAAAAACCCTGTATGTAAACAAATGCCTGCACCACTTCTACAGGGGAACTTACCTTTGTGTAGGAAGGTAACATGACCACAGTCAAAATATTACTTCACTATGCAGATGAGATCATAATACAACACACTGCCAATTGTATTTTTCTAGGACCAAGTGAATTATATTTTCCCGGGATCATTACTTTCTTGATATTTTGCCACTGGGATCAAGTTGAATGATGGAACAGTGTAAATTAATGGATCAATACTCCATAGGCATTGTATTGTCAAAGGCTTTCATGGCCAGAATCACTGGGTTGTTGTGGGTTTTCTGGGCTGTATGGCCATGTTCCAGAAGCATTCTCTCCTGACATTTTGCCCGCATCTATGGCAGGCATCCTCAGAGGTTGTGAAGTCTGTTGGAAACTATGGGGTTTATATATCTGTGGAATATCCAGGGTGGGAGAAGGAAATCTTGTCTGCTTGAGGTAGGTGTGAACGTTTCAATTGGCCATTTTGATTAGCATTTAATGGCCCATCAGTTGCAAGTTTTGGCTTCTTACTGCCTGGGGGAATCCTTTGTTGGGAGTTGATTGTTTCTTTTTCTTTTATTCATTTTCATGGAATCAAAGAGTTGGAAGAGACCTCATGGGCCATCCAGTCCAACCCCCTGCCAAGAAGCAGGAATATTGCATTCAAATCACCCCTGACAGATGGCCACCCAGCCTCTGCTTAAAAGCTTCCAAAGAAGGAGCCTCCACCACACTCCGGGGCAGAGAGTTCCACTGCTGAACGGCTCTCACAGTCAGGAAGTTCTTCCTAATGTTCAGATGGAATCTCCTCTCTTGTAGTTTGAAGCCATTGTTCCGCGTCCTAGTCTCCAAGGAAGCAGAAAACAAGCTTGCTCCCTTGCAAAAGACAAGAAGGTCTTGTCTCTCATCCCCACCAAACGTATCTGTGTTTGGTGGGGACTTCTTTTCAGCCAGAGAAGTCAGCCGTAGCAGAGCACCTGATGAACCAACCTGGACACAGCATATTCTTTGAGAACACAGAAATGCTGGACTACTCTCACAACCACCATGTCAAACGACACAGAGAATCCATTGAAATCCTCAAGAAGCAAGTGGACAAATTCAATAGAAATATAGAGACCATGAAAATGAACAAGATCTGGCTACCGATATTTTAAAAACCCTCTAAAATCATAACAGTAAATCAGAGCCCCCAGTGGCGCATTGGGTTTAACCCTTGTGCCGGCAGGACTGAAGACCGACAGGTCTCAGGTTCAAATTTGGGGAGAGGCGGATGAGCTCCCTCTATCAGCTCCAGCTCCTCATGCGGGGACATGAGAAAAGCCTCCCCTGGGCAATGTCCTTGCAGATGGCCAATTCTCTCACACCAGGAGCGACTTGCAGTTTCTCAAGTCACTCCTGACACGACCAATATTATTATTATTATTATTATTATTATTATTATTAATAATAATAATAATAACAATAATAACAGTAAATACTAGGCTTGGGTAACCACGGAAAAATTTGGTTCTAAACTCATTTTGTTTTTAGGGGGCTCTTGTGTTTCGTTTTTTAAAATAATTCCGAAATTTTCCTTTTAAAAATTTCGAAATATACGAAATTTCATAAAATTACGAATCGATTCGTTAATGGCGGACGCGATTGCGCAATATGCTAAAAAAACCTCCAAATGGGACAGGGGGAACTTCTGAAATTTCCCTCTCCCTCTGTTGTTGACTGTTGGTGTGATAAAACAAACAACTATAAAACTTGCACCAGACATGCGAAAATAATTACGAAATAATTACGAAATAATTACGAACTAATTACGAACTAATTATGAAATAAATTGAAAAAATTGTTTCGAATCTAATTTACTCCTCACAGTATTCCTGCATGGCTCAATATTGTATCGTAAGCTAATTTAAATACGAATTAATAACGAATTACGAAATTAACGAACGAAACCGCCCAAGCCTAGTAAATACAGAACAACACTCAAAAACAGTGGAATTCCAAACAAGAAACACCTCCCAACAAAGGATTCCCCTAGGCAGTGAGAAGCCAGACCTCCAACAGACAAGAGTTCTTTCTCCCATCCTGGATATTCCACAGATATATAAACCCTATTTTCCTAGTCTCCCACAAACCTTATAACCTCTCAGGATGCCTGCCATAGATGCAGGGGAACATCAGGAGAGAATGCTTCTGGAACATGACCATACAGTCTGGAAAACTCACAACAATCCATAGGCATTGTTGCTAAATTTTCAGCTTTGAGTGTATAGCTTTTTTTCCTAGAGCTTAAAACAGTTACCATTTTGCTAAAGGAAGATATATTTTAAAATCCCTGCAAGGAGACTCTAAGGTTGGCAGCCAGTGCAAACTAACAAGTCTGAATGCTTTTTGACAGGAACTGTGAGCCTAGAGTTAGAATATGGAGTTAAATTCTTGAAAGACATTGTTTTCGGTCCCTATGCTCACACTTCAAAAAGAGATGAGGTGAGACTTCAGTGAGTTCAAAGGAAGGACACAAAGCCAGTCCTCTTGCCAAAAAAGCAACACTTACCGGCTACGACATAAGTAGGTTGGCTGGAACAGGAGTGGATAAGAGACAGGTTGAGAGAAAAAAAGAAGAGAAAAGTTCAATTTGGATCAAAGGTCTGATATGTTTCACCAATCTACTACTGCAAATGTCAAACAGCAAGACATATTCTTATTTTAAGCAACCAGATGAGCCCCAATCTTCGAGTAAAGATGGGATATAAATAAAGCGATTGGTTGATTCCTTTAGCACAGTGGCTCTCAACCTTCCTAATGCTGTGACCCCTTAATACAGTTATTTATTTGTTTATTTGTATTGTCGAAGGCTTTCATGGCCAGAATCACTGGGTTGTTGTATGTTTTTTTGGGCTATATGGCCATGTTCTAGAGGCATTCTCTCCTGACGTTTTGCCTGCATCTATGGCAAGCATCTTCAGAGGTAGTGAGGTCTGTTGGAAGTAGGAAAATGGGTTTATATATCTGTGGAATGACCAGGGTGGGACAAAGAAATGTTGTCTGTTGGAGCTAGGTGTGAATATTTCAACGAACCACCTTGATTAGCATTTGATGGCCTAGCAGTGCCTGGGGCAATCTTTTGTTGAGAGGTGATTAGATGTCCTTGTTTGTTTCCTCTCTGTTGTTTTGCTGTTGTAATTTTAGAGTTTTTTTTAATACTGGTAGCCAGATGATAGAATCATAGAATCATAGAATCAAAGAGTTGGAAGAGACCTCATGGGCCATCCAGTCCAACCCCCTGCCAAGAAGCAGGAATATTGCATTCAAATCACCCCTGACAGATGGCCATCCAGCCTCTGTTTAAAAGCTTCCAAAGAAGGAGTCTCCACCACACTCCGGGGCAGAGAGTACCACTGCTGAACAGCTCTCACAGTCAGGAAGTTCTTCCTCATGTTCAGATGGAATCTCCTCTCTTGTAGTTTGAAGCCATTGTTCTGCGTCCTAGTCTCCAAGGAAGCAGAAAACAAGCTTGCTCCCTTCTCCCTGGGGCTTCCTCTCACATATTTATACATGGCTATCATATCTCCTCTCAGCCTTCTCTTCTTCAGGCTAAACATGCCCAGCTCCTTAAGCCGCTCCTCATAGGGCTTGTTCTCCAGACCCTTGATCATTTTAGTCGCCCTCCTCTGGACACATTCCAGCTTGTCAATATCTCTCTTGAATTGTGGTGCCCAGAATTGGACACAATATTCCAGGTGTGGTCTAACCAAAGCAGAATAGAGGGGTAGCATTACCTCCCTAGATCTAGACAATAAGCTCCTATTTATGCAGGCCAAAATCCCATTGGCTTTTTTTGCCGTCACATCACATTGTTGGCTCATTTTCTTGGTTTCCTCCTTTCTGTTTGTTCATTTTCATAGTTTCCTCCTTTCTGTTGAAATTGTCCACATGCTTGTGGATTTCAATGGCTTCTCTGTGTAGTCTGACATGGTGGTTGTTGGTGTGGTCCAGCATTTCTGTGTTCTCAAACAGTATCCTGTGTCCATGTTGTCTCATCAGGTGCTCTGCTATGGCTGACTTCTCTGGTTGAAGTAGTCTGCAGTGCCTTTCATGTTCCTTGATTCGTGTTTGGGCGCTGCGTTTGGGGGTCCCTATGTAGACTTGTCCACAGCTGCATGGTACATGGTAGACTCCTGCAGAAGTGAGACGATCCCTCTTGTCCTTTGCTGAACGTAGCATTTGTTAGATTTTTTTTGGTGGGTCTGTAGATAATAGGCTTGGGCGATCCAAAAAAAAAAAAAAAGGTTCAAAACTTGTTTCGGATGTAGGGGGCACTGACGATTCATTTTTAAAAGACCGGCTCACAACAGAATTCAATAATAACAATACAATATAAAAACATCATACAATAACAACAAATTAAAATACATATAGATTAAATTTACAGATAAGCCAAATTGCCAAGATAAAATCATGTCCAACTCAGTCCATGTGTTGATCGATAACTGTTCACATCATAACCTTGAGTTCATTGCAGAGGACTGAAGAACCCATAATCCTATTCTATGCTACCGGGATGTCTGAGAGTTGAAGTCCAAGTCATATTTTACTCTGTGTTACTGGGCTTGGCCCCATGTAAGCCACCCTGAGTCCCTTTGGGGAGATGGAGGCGGGGTATAAAAATAAAGTTGTTGTTATTATTATTTGAAACACAACAAGATGAGTCCACAGCAGACATTCTGCTGGCTGTTTTATTGGGTCAGAGGTCAGACACTTCCCAATTGTCTAGGACTGTGATGTATCAATGAATGAGGCGTGCAGATCCCAGTAAGGTGGCCTTCTGCAACTGGCAGATGGTAATTTTGTCAGTGCCGATTGTGTTTAAGTGCAAGCCAAGGTTTTTAGGAACTGCACCCAGTGTGCCGATCACCACTGGGACCCTGTTGACTGGCTTGTGCCAGAGTCTTTGCAGTTCGATTTTTAAATCCTCATATTGTATCATCTTTTCCAGTTGTTTCTCTTCAATTCCGCTGTAACCTGGGATTGCAACATCGATGAGCCATACTTTTTTTTAACACGATCGTGAGGTCAGGAGTAGTATGCTCCAAAACTCTGTCTGTCTGAATTCAGAAGTCCCAGAGGAGTTTGTCGTGTTCTTTCTTTGTAAATTTTTCCGGCTTGTGTTCCCACCAGTTCTTGTCTCAGGCAAATGGTATTCGTGGCACAAATTCCAATGAATTATCTGAGCAATGGTGTTGTGCCTCTGCTTGTAGTTTGTCTGCGCGATCTTCTTGCAGCAGCTGAGGATGTGATCTATTGTTTAATCTATTTTCTTGCAGAGTCTACTTTCGGGATCTGTCATCGTCTTTGCAATTCTGGCTTTGATGGCATTGGTTCGAATGGCTTGTTCTTTGGCTGCCAGAATCAGGCCCTCTGTCTCCTCCTCCTCCTCCTCCTCCTCCTCCTTCTTCTTCTTCTTCTTCTTCTTCGAAGAACTTTCTTGGGACAGATTACATGGGACCCAAGCCCAAGGCAGAATACAATTTAAAACAAAGCAAAAACAAGGGTGGGAAAATTGGCCCAGATACAAGGACATCTTAGAGAAGGATTCAAGCTCAAAACACTAGACGAGATCAAAGCAACATATGGTGAAACCACATGGTTTCAACATAGACAACTATGTGAGGCATTCAACAAAGACAAAAGAAAAGGATTTGATAACAGAGAAAACTAATGGGAAAGAATTATAGCAACAGGAAAAAAAGGAATCACAAAACTATGAAAAATCCTATTAAATTGGAAAACAGAGAGAAATAGCGTGGATAGTTATACTACAAAGTGGACAGGCAATCTAGGCCACACCATCGTTACATCGGAATGGGAAAAAATATGGAAGATAAAACTAAAATGGACCAACTCCTACAGTCTAAGAGAAAACTGGATCAAAATGATGTTTCAATGGTACATAACGCCAAGTAAACTAGCCAAGTATTATAAAAACGTAACTGATAGATGTTGGAAGTGCAAAGACAAAAAAGGCACCTTTCTACACCTTTGGTGGACTTGTGAAAAGGTTAAAAAAAATTGGGCGGAGATTCACAGAACAACAACCGAATTACTGGAACTGCAAATAGAAAAGAAAGCGGAGTATTACTTACTAGGAATCTTTGATTTCGAGATAGACAAAAATAAAGATAAGCTCCTTTTTCACATGGCTACTGCAGCAAGACTAGTATTATCAAGCAAATGGAAAAATGAGGAAATTCCAAAGCTAGATGATTGGAGACTAAAATTAATGGACATAATGAACATGGACACATTGACGCAATATATAAGAACCAAACTGACAGCAGGAGGAAATAAAACAGACTGGTCTCCAATCAAGAAATATCTAGAAGGAAAGTAAGGATAGAATTGGTATACGGGAGTAAATAAAAGAAGATAGAAGAAAAGCGTAGATGACAACACTACTACTAACTAATATGGGGGAAACAATGAGTAAATAATAAGAACAAATAATACTAACATACTCCACGTCCCACCTTCCCAATCACACGCACACCCCCTTCGCCTACCCCTACTTACCATTAGATAAGCCATACCCTCCCCCTCCCGGTCCCCCCCTCCCCCCCCGCCAGTAGTTAGGTACCTTACCTACCCCTCTCCCACCCACTTCTCCATTACCCACCCTGGTTTTTTTTAAGGTATAACCATAATGTCAATGATTAACACCTGATTGATGTATTGTTACTAAAAAATCTCAAAAATACATTAAAAAAAACAAAGCAAAAACAATTAAGACAGCATAAAACAACATAAAACAACATTACAATAATAGCTAGCAACAACAATAACAGCAGACTAATTATTATATGGTAGGTCTAAGCTCCTTCTGTAGCAGCAAGTGGCTCATCTGCAAGAAGCAGAACTGGAGCCTTGAAAACTTTCTGATGCCAGCAATTCCAAGCATCCATCTCTCCACATTCCCTGAAAATCTACAAGTCTTCATTTGCTATCTGCAAATGCAGTTTGTCAAAAAGGGCAAAGGGAAACATGGATTAAAAATAGCACACTTTTTTGCCAGAGGACTGCATTTGGGTTTGTCAGTCGCATAGGCTCGATGCGTCCACAGTGGTAGTTTAATGGAGCCATTAGCATGGCCACCGGGGGCCACTCCAGCGGAGAAATTGCTTGCCTTCCGCCAGCCTACAGAAAAAGGGAAACAGCTTTGAACAGAATTGCTTCCCTTTCTCTTTCCAAGAGAGCCCATTTTCCTGGATGGAAATTTGAATTTCAGCACACAATTTGAATCTTCTGATGAACGATTTCATTCCAGGAATGGAGAGAAACTCTGCCTGACCCTTGAAATCATGGTGTGCAAGCCAAGATAGCTCAGCGTCATTTGCTTCAGATAGCTGGCTCCGTGAGAGGTAATGAAAGGAGAACTCTGAGCATGGCATCCAGGATGGATAACAGCAATAGCTGTATTACCACAGCAGCTGTGGAGAATGCGCAGTGTCAGCTCACAGCTCAATATAGATTCTATATTTATTTCAGACACTTTAATATCAACCTCTAGGGCTGTGCAAAAGTATAGTTAGTGGTCGTAAGTCGTTACATTTGTACTTATGATGCACATTTGTAAAATTTGTTACATTTGTACTTATGATGCGATATCCAATGCGTGGGCATGGCCCACGCCAAAAATTTGAGAATTGAAACTTACTCAATACTTTTGGCCCTTGAATCTTCTGCGAACTCTGTTGTCAATACCTCTTGGCTTGTGCGCCAGTTATGCTTGATTTTGACATAGTGGTCAGACTGGTGACGAATGAACTTCTTGGTCCTCTTCTTGACGATCTTAGGCTTTATGAGAGGTCTGAGGGCAGGCATGATGTTGGCTGGGAAATGGAGGCACCCTCTCCGCTGGCAGCGCTGAGAGAAAGAAATCTTAATGCCCAACATTGGGTATGGTAGCAATAAGAATCATAGAATCATAGAATCAAAGAGTTGGAAGAGACCTCATGGGCCATTCAGTCCAACCCCCTGCCAAGAAGAAGGAATATAGCATTCAAATCACCTCTGACAGATGGCCATCCAGCCTCTGTTTAAAAGCTTCCAAAGAAGGAGCCTCCACCACACTCTGGGGCAGAGAGTTCCACTGCTGAACAGCTCTCACAGTCAGGAAGTTCTTCCTCGTGTTCAGATGGGGTCTCCTTTCTTGTAGTTTGAAGCCATTGTTCCGCGTCCCAGTCTCCAGGGAAGCAGAAAACAAGCTTGCTCCCTCCTCCTCCCTGTGGCTTCCTCTCACATATTTATACATGGCTATCATATCCTCTCTCAGCATTCTCTTCTTCAGGCTAAACATGCCCAGCTCCTTAAGCCACTCCTCATAGGGCTTGTTCTCCAGACCCTTGATCATTTTAGTCGCTCTCAGATGCCTTCACCAGATATATGTCTGATTCCACAGCAAGCTGGCTTCAGGAAAGGCAAAAGCTGAAGATCACAAGTGCTCAACCTGACTCAGCACATAGAAGATGGCTTTGAAAGGCAGCAG
Organism: Anolis sagrei; assembly: GCF_037176765.1. Classification (NCBI taxonomy): domain Eukaryota; kingdom Metazoa; phylum Chordata; class Lepidosauria; order Squamata; family Anolidae; genus Anolis; species Anolis sagrei. The sequence continues at coordinate 29,829,681 of NC_090030.1, read as the reverse complement.
ATCACAGGAGCTGCCTTCATAGACCTGTCAGCAGCCTATGATACTGTGAACCACCGCCTCCTCCTGAGAAAAATGTATAATATCACAAAGGACTACCACTTCACTCGTCTCATGGGAAACCTGCTACAAAACAGGAGCTTTTTTGTTGAGTTCCAGGGCCAGAGAAGCAGATGGCAGAAACAGAAGAACGGCCTGCCTCAGGGGAGCGTGCTTGCTCCATCCATGTTCACAATTTACACAAATGACAGAAGGGACAGAGAGTTTCATCTATGCTGATGATTGTACCATTACTGCTCAAGCAGGGAGCTTTGAGATGGTTGAACAGAAGCTCTCCAAAGCTCTAGGTGCTCTTACTGCCTATTACAGGGAAAACCAACTGATCCCTAATCCATCTAAAACACAGACATGCGCCTTTCACCTTAAGAACAGACAAGCATCCCGAGCTCTGAAGATGACCTGGGAAGGAATCCCACTGGAGCACTGCAGCGCACTCAAATACAGGGAGTTACCCTGGACCGTGCTCTGACCTACAAGAAGCACTGCCTGAATGTCAAGCAAAAAGTGGGCGCTAGAAACAATGTCATACGAAAGCTGACTGGCACAACCTGGGGATCACAACCAGACACAGTGAAGACATCTGCCCTTGAGCTATGCTACTCTGCTGCTGAGTATGCATGCCCAGTGTGGAACACATCTCACCACACTAAAGCAGTAGATGTGACTCTTAATGAGAGATGCCGCATTATCATGAGGTGTCCGCGCCCGACACCACTGGACAGGCATGTAGCCGGGGGGGGGGGGGGCTCAAGCCCCCCCCCCCCGAAATTCTCATGGTGGTTCGCGAAAAGGCCTTACTGGTGCATTATTTAAACTGCTATGTTTATTCATATCATTATCATCATCATCATCGTCGTCATCATCATCATCATTTACTAACTCATTAATCGCCCTCCATCCAAGAATGCTCCAGGCGATTTACAGCTAAATTATAAAAGATAAAATACATACATACAAAAATTAAAAATTAACAGAGATCGAATGCTCTAGTAAAAAGCCAGGTCTTAAGTGCGAGAGTAAAAGGCCCTAAGTCACACATGGCTCTCATGTAGGGCGGCAAGGAATCCCACACGGCAGGGGCAGAAATAGAAAAAGCCCACCTGCGCCTGGTCCTTTCCAAATGCTCTTCTCTAGGACCCGGTATATGGAGTAAGTCATGTTGATCTGATCACTATAATCAATATATCCCATATGCATGGGGGTATTGGGGTAACGATACAAAAAGTTTGCTAGGGTAGACCCTCTTTCACTCAGACTCAGCCCCCCCGAAACAAACTCACCCCCCCCCCCCGAATCGAAAGCCTGGCTACGGGCCTGCCACTGGAGAAGTTACACTGTCTAGCCAATATTGCACCACCTGACATCCGCAGCCAATAGTGAAAGGACCAAGGCAGTGACATCTCAAGCTCATCCCCTCTTTGAGTATCAGCCAGCACATCAATGACTTAAATCAAGAATTAGTTTTCTAAGATCTACAGAGACACTCGCTGGAACACCTCAGCAAGCGAGAGTCCAAAAGTGGCAGGCTCAAACCCAGAACCTCAATCAATGGCTGATACCAAATGAGAGACTCCTCCCTGGGCACACAGAGGACTGGGCGACTTGGAAGGCACTGAACAGACTGTGCTCTGGTACCACGAGATGCAGAGCCAACCTTAGGAAATGGGGCCACAAAGTGGAATCTACGACATGCGAGTGTGGAGAAGAGCAAACTACAGACCACCTGCTGCAATGCAACCTGAGCCCTGCTACATGCACAATGGAGAACCTTCTTGCGGCAACACCAGAGGCACCCCAAGTGGCCAGCTACCGGCCAAAGGACATTTAATAGAATACCAAGCCTGCAAACTTTGTGTTTTGTTTGTTTGTTTGTTAAAAAATGCAATACAACTGTTTGGTTTGCTCCTGACACGATAAATAAAACCAGATAGATTTTTCTTATGTTCTTATGATTGGCACTAGTCCTTTGTAGTAGAAAACGTCTGGTGCTGGAACTGGGGTTACTGCATGAACAGTGTGTTTTGTCATTGATGCAAGGAGCATAGTGTCTAGATCTAAGGAAGTAATGCTACCCCTCTATTCTGCTTTGGTTAGACCACTGGAATATTGTGTCCAATTCTGGGCACCACAATTCAAGAGAGAGATTGACAAGCTGGAATGTGTCCAGAGGAGGGCGACTAAAATGATCAAGGGTCTGGAGAACAAGCCCTATGAGGAGCGGCTTAAGGAGCTGGGCATGTTTAGCCTGAAGAAGAGAAGGCTGAGAGGAGATATGATAGCCATGTATAAATATGTGAGATGAAGCCACAGGGAGGAGGGAGCAAGCTTGTTTTCTGCTTCCTTGGAGACTAGGACGCGGAACAATGGCTTCAAACTACAAGAGAGGAGATTCCATCTGAACATTAAGAAGAACTTCCTGACTGTGAGAGCCGTTCAGCAGTGGAACTCTCTGCCCCGGAGTGTGGTGGAGGCTCCTTCTTTGGAAGCTTTTAAACAGAGGCTGGATGGCCATTTGTCAGGGGTGATTTGAATGCAATATTCCTGCTTCTTGGCAGGGGGTTGGACTGGATGGCCCATGAGGTCTCTTCCAACTCTTTGATTCTATGATTCTATTCTATGTGTATTCCAAGACCCTTATGTACTTGCAGTCTGAGTGTGGTGATATTCATATAGAATTAGTAGAACGTGAACACACACTGCAGACATTTCTGTAATCCCCAGCTGAACACTACCTAGCCTAGCAATTATACTGAGATAAAATACAGTATACATCATTCATCATAATAATTTAATTCTCAGAGGTAAGTAAGTGTCTTTGATAATAATGGGTGGGAAGCGTAGAGAAAACACCATTTGCTTGTGTTCACATTATTCCGACACCACTTAAAGGGCCTAGGAAAAGCTAACCTTGTAACACATTAATTTCATTTCTGGTAAATAACACATTTCCTGTGCAAACAATTACAGAGTCATTTTCTTGGCTCTGTGTGTGTTTTGCTGGCGCGATTAGAGCATTCTCTTTCTAAATCTAATAATCACGGCACAAATATATTTTTTTAGTATGAAAACAAGGAGTGACAACCAAAAAATGAGTTAAATGTTTTGCTTCTCTCCATGGGTTACACACTCTCCCTGGTGTCTCCGGCACTTCAGAGCTGTAAAGGTCTGATCAGATAAGCCACAGTTATGGTAACCAAGGTCACAATGATTGCAAAGCACTCGTTGGATTCTTATTTGCATATTTATCCCACCTTTTCATTATAAATTCATGCTGGTATCTTCTCCTAATTTTTCATTACATCAACCCTGTAATTTTTTGTGCATGTGTTGGTGTGAGAGAGAATTTTTCAAATAATTTCCATATAATTTTGATCCCTTTATCTGACCACCAGCATTGAAGCCATGGTCCTCTGCCATCAACTCCGTTGGACTGGCCACGTTGGCCAGATGCCTGACCACCGTCTCCCAAAGCAGTTGCTCTACTCTGAACTTAAGAACGGAAAACGGAATGTTGGTGGACAGGAAAAGAGATTGAAAGATGGGGCTCAACGCCAATCTTTAAAACTCTGGCATAGACACTGAGAACTGGGAAGCCCTGGCCCTTGAGCGCTCCAGCTGGAGGTCAGCTGTGACCAGCAGTGCTGCAGAATTTGAGGAGGCATGATTGGAGGGTGAAAGAGAAATGTGCCAGGAGGAAGGCGCTTCAAGCCAACCCTGACCGGGATCGCCTTCCACCTAGAAACCAATGCTTTCACTGTGGGTCAAGAATAGGGCTCCACAGCCACCTACAAACTCACAAAAATAGTCATCAAGGAAGACCATCTTACTCGTCCAACGAGGGATCGCCTAGGTAAGTAAGTAATAATTGTTGTTGTTTCCGACTCTTTGTGACCTCATGGACCAGCCCAAGCCAGAACTCCCTGTCAGTCGTCACCACCCCCAGCTCCTTCAAGGTCAAGCCAGTCACTTCAAGGACACCATCCATCCATCTTGCTCTTGGTCGGCCCCTCTTCCTTTTTCCTTCCATTTTCCCCAGCATCATTGTCTTCTCCAAGCTTTCCTTTCTTCTCATGATGTGGCCAAAGTACTTCAACTTTGTCTCTAGTATCCTTCCCTCCAATGAGCAGTCGGGCTTTCTTTCCTGAAGTATGGACTGGTTGGATCTTCTTGCGGTCCAAGGCACTCTCAGAACTTTCCTCCAACACCACAGTTCAAAAGCATCTCTCTTCCTTTGCTCAGCCTTCCCTATGGTCCATCTCTCATATCCATAGGTGACTATGGAGAAAACCATTGCTTTTACTATGCGGATCTTTGTTGCCAGTGTGATGTCTCTACTCTTCAGTATTTTATTGGGATTGCTCTCCTCTCAAGAAGGAAGCGTCTCCTGATTTCCTGGCTGCAGTCCTCATCTGCAGTAATCTTTGCACCTAGAAATACAAAGTCTGTCACAGCCTCCACGTTTCCCCCTCTATTTCCCAGTTATCCATCATTCTTGTTGCCATAATCTTGGTTTTTTTTTATGTTTTACTGCAACCCAGCTTTTGTGCTTTCTTCTTTCACCTTGATTAGAAGGCTCCTCAGCTCCTCCTCGCTTTCGGCCATCAAAGTGGTATCATCTGCATATCTAAGGTGTTTAATGTTTCTTCCAGCAATTTTCACCCCAGCCTTGCATTTATCAATTTAACATATCACATGATATGTTCTGCATACAATAGGTTGGGTGAGAGTATACAACCCTGCCATACGCCTTTCCCAATCTTGAACCAGTGTGTTGTTCCATGGTCAGTTCTGACTGTTGCTACTTGGTCCTTACACAGATTCCTCAGAAGAGAGACAAGGGGATTTGGTCTCCCCATCCCACCAAGAACTTGCCACTATTTATTATGATCCACACAGTCAAAGGTTTTAGAATAGTCAATAAAACAGAAATAGATGTTTTTCTGAAACTCCCTACCGTCCTCAATTATCCAGCATCTGGATAATGGATCCAGCATCCAATAGCTTTATAGACAAGCACCTTGGTATCCCTACGGATGTCTCGGTCCTCAAACACTCTCTGCTTCATTCGGAAAAATGCTGCACTCGCAGAGCTCAGGTGGTGTTGTATTTCAGTGTCAATGTTGACTTTTGTGGCGAGGTGGCTGCCAAGGTAGCAGAAATGATCAACATTTTCAAATGTTACACTATTAAGCTGTACTTCTGGCATTGGAGAGGGATTGGCTGGTGACTACTGGAAGAGAATTTTGGTTTTCGTGATGTGCAATGACAGGCCGAACTTCCTATATGCTTCTGAGAAAGTGTTTAGAGTGGCTTGTAGGTCTTCTTCTGAATGTGCACAGACAATGCTGCCATCAGCATACTGGAGTTCTATAACAGATATTATAACCTTGGTTTTGAACAGAACTGGGCTCAGGACCGAACCTTCTTCATGGTCCCCCACTAGAAACTTCTTTCCAGGATGGAGCCATTATCTTAAATTTCTGAGATTCACCTTACAACTCAGTCAAATGAGTTGAAAGTGGGGCGTTCTTGGATGACTTAACCCTCCTTAACTTACCAGCAGGTCACAATGTGAGGAGCAGAAGCAGGGACCCCTGTGAGGCCAATTTGTTACTTCCTTGCAGGAAGGAAGGGGCTAAAGATGCCGTTATGTCCCTCCACACTTACCAGTATCCCAGAATTCATTTCTCAGGGCAGCTGATTGGCTTTTAAGTTGAGATTCAGGAATCAAATCAGAAGCCAGATTGTAAATACAGCATCATTGGCTATGTCTCAGATGTAAGATATTTAGCACAAAGGACTCAGATTGAGCTCTGTGCAGAATAATTTCCTGGAAGCACTTCAGAATATATGAATATTGGGCAAGGAGTGCTCAGAAATATTTCATTCCCCACAATGGGGAGGAAACTTTGGAAATGATTCATCCCCATTTGCGAGGATGACATAGTTGAACATTTCCATCCCCGCAGTGTATAATTTCATTGTCATTGTTCAAGTCACACATCCCACTAGTATTAGTGATGCAACCTTAAACTGACAGATAGGTCATCGAGATACTACTTGCACTACAGGAATTTGAAATAAAAGTCCAACTTCCTTCTGACAAACTCAGGTTGCTCCGTATGCTGACATGTAGCCAGGGAACATCGCTCAGGGGGTGGAGGAGATGCTTTGCATGCAGAAGGTCCCAGGTTCACTGCATCGTCAATCAAACAATCCCACACAGGAGATTTAGGAAAAGACCTCCACGATAGTGGCAACCCTTTTTCAGAGATAAATGAACAGGGAATTTCACACAATGAATCAAGATTGAAAGGAGAGTGTTCTGCAAAGGAATCAAATCATTATGAGCTTTTGTGGATCCATGTTCAGCATTCGGGGTAAACTTTGACCTGGTTCATGTACCAGCTTTTGGTGGGGGCTCCAATCCATTTTTGGGAGCCTCTTGAAATTGGGAGAGTAGATATCTGTTTTCAGTTTAGGGTCCCGAAAAATTCATTTTCTATCGAACCATTATGGGGGGGGGGGGGGTTACACGCAGGCTCCCCTTCCCAGCGTGCACTTAAAGAAGGCTTTTAACCTTAAAGAAGGCTTTTAACCTTATGCATACAAAATAGGCATGGATAGAGCCACATCGGATTACTCGTTACTCAGAATAATTTCATTAAAGTTACCTTTTTGAAGCGACTTCGAAAAATTTTAAAAATCCGGAAGTCCCTTTGCTCTTCCAAAGCTTTCTCCACCATATTCGTTACAACTCAGGAAGTGAGTCACAAATTTTCAGCCCTCTAGCCCGCTGGGAGGCTCCTTGCCTCCCCTCCCAGCCAAACAGGGGAGAAGTTTTGGGGATGGGGGGGGGGGGGTTGGCACTGGCAGCTATTGCTCTAGGAGCACATGGCTCAGAGGCTCATTCGGAGTCAGGAAGGCAAAGGAAAAGGGAGAAGGGAGAAGGTAGAAGGGGGAAGGGGAAAGGGAAAGAGAAAGACATATACTAAGGAAAGGGAAGTTGGAAGAAGAGCACGGCAGGCAAGCAAGCAAGCACAAAGGAAGATGGGCTGCGAGAAGGACTGTTGCCAGCTGTGCTTGGCTGGCTGCCTGGCTGGCTGGCTGGGCAGTGGGCACAGCCTGCCTTGTTGTTTGTGTGTTGTTACTGTTGGGGTTTGGGTCGGGTGGGCACCACAAGGGTATTGTGTGTGTGGGTCAGTGGCGTGGGTGGGAACAACACAAAGGAACCAAAGCACTCACTCCAACATTTTAAAAAGCCAACGTTGTAGCTGATCTCTCTGGCCTCAGTGTTTTTTAGTTTGCATTGCACATTGCCTCAAAAGGAACGAGATCTCCCATCAATTCAAGACACTCTTTGAACACAAACTCTCCTTCCCAAAGTAGTGAAATCATCTTCCAAGGCAAAAAGGGCAAGGCTGTTTCTTTGTTTGCTGTGAGTTCTTTGTTTGCTGTGAGTTGCCTAAGGAGAAACTAGAAATCCCATACATTGTGCAATCGCATCCGCCATTAATGAAGCAATTTGGAAATTTTGGAAATTTCGAAAAGTTCCGAAATGTTTTGGGGAAAAATTCAGAATTCAATTCCGAATCGAACCACCAGTACCCTCTACATCTGAAACCACTTTTAAACCACTTTTTGGGGGGGATCAAGCAAGCCTAATAGAAAATATTTCTTTCCTCCACATAAAGTGGGCATTATGAGGAAGAAAAAAAATTATCACATTCTGGAAAAGAATAATTTCACAAAGGACTTCCCAAAGGGAGACTGTTAAGTATCTTTCCTAAAGGGCTTAGAAGACTAAATGATGTTTCTTTTAATGATGAGCAAGAGGAACAGATGTTTTGGGTAAAATATTCATTTCCGCAACAGAGGTGGAGCAGCAGCACTTAAAAACAAATCAAACATTTGTCCCAACCTTTCTTGAGTCTTGCTTGAGATCTGATTATCCTTAACCGCCAGATGTCAAAGCTGTTGAAATGTTCATGACTGCTTCTTCAATAACACATTTGGTATTTCTGGATGTTGTCTTCACCTTTGCCTCCATATGTATTCGCTCATTTCAGGTTTGTTCCAATTCGTTTTGCAACCCAAGAAAGCCCCCCATTTGCAAAGGTTTCCTCATTCCATAAACTGCAGTCTTAGACCGTAAATCCCATGAAACAGAGAAGGATTAGCTTCCGAGTAAACATACTTACAATTGCAATATTATTAATCATCCGCCAAGTTCTTGAGAAGTCTGTAAATCCTGTTATCTACCCAGTCAAATATATCTATCAAGAACGTCCTCCGCTGACACTGTTTTTAATTCATCCTTTCTTCCCAAAGTACACATTGCCTTTCTGTTCGAAAATTACAACTGTTTTTCTGTCCATCCATCACCCACTCATGAGTTTTGAAGCTGCTGTGTGAGCAGGACTAATAATTACCTTGTTTAAATTTTGGAAGTTCAACTGTCAGTCATATGGATACTTTATTCAGTTCTGCTTTCAAGTTTCTGAAAGGCTTTATACTACATTAATCTCCTCGTTGATTACTTGAATTGATGAGTTCTCCATTCCCGATTGGTAAATGTGGGATTTGTTCTGTCCTCCAGGAGCTTGGTTTGCATTGCTTTTTAGTTGCTTGAGATAGCACCCCTTTGCATTTTCCCCAGGTTTGCTGCAGTCTTAGCAACACCTTGAAAGTTAATTATCAACAGAGGTTGGAAGCCAGCTTGCAAGCCCTTGCAGCTATTGGGTTAAAAAGGTATCTCTTTGGGTCTAGGGACCGCCTTTTTTTTCCTGGGGATGAGATCTCCATTTTGGAATCTTCCCTGCCTTCTTCAGTATAGAAAAAAGCCTCAGATGTGCTGGTGGCCAGCTAGGCAAGCTCGGACAAGCCATTGTGAGTACAATTGAGATTGAGATTAGGGTTGAGGTTACCCTCTCGCCTTTGAAACTGGCGTTGAGCTCAGATAGCGAAAGACCTGCTCTTTCTAGAAGACAGTAGCTCATTGCTGGGGTAGGGAATCTCTCCAGATTTCTCTGCCATTGAGAAAGGCTTCATTACTTCATCTCCAAAACTAATCTTGAGCTTGCTTGCATGCTGGTTGCTTCTGGATTGAGAGAATCAGCCGTCTATGAAGATGTTGCCCAGGGGACGCCCGGATGTCTTGCAATCCTGCGAGGAGGCTTCTCTCATAGTGAAAGGACCAAGGCAGAGACATCTCCAGCTCATCCCCTGTTTGGGTATCAGCCAGCATGTCAACGACTTAAATCCAGACATAGTTTTCTAAGATCTACAGAGACACTCGCTGGAACACCTCAGCAAGCGAGAGTCCAAAAGTGGCAGGCTCAAACCCAGAACCGCAACCAGTGGCTGATACCAAATGAGAGACTCCCCCCTGGGCACACAGAGGACTGGGCGACTTGGAAGGCGCTGAACAGACTGCGCTCTGGCACTACGAGATGCAGAGCCAACCTTCAGAAATGGGGCTACAAAGTAGAATCCACGACATGCGAGTGCGGAGAGGAGCAAACTACTGACCACCTGCTGCAATGCACCCTGAGCCCAGCCACATGCACAATGGAGGACCTCCTTGCAGCAACACCAGAAGCAAGCCAAGTGGCCAGATACTGGTCAAAGGACATTTAATCAACTACCAAACTCACACATTTTGTATTTACTCTGTCTGTTTGCTTTGTTCTGTTAGAAATGTAATATAATTGACTGGCTGCCCTGACATGAGAAATAAATAAAATAAATCTTGATCTTAGATAGGGGAAGACCTGCTCTTTCTGAAAGATAACAGCTCATGGTTAGGGTAAAAGATCCCAGGATTTTTTCTACCATTGGGGAAAAGTTAACTTGGTAACTGAAGGAAAAAGGAAAGAAAGAACATCTATATGGTTTCCCAAACTGACTGTTTGTGTTTGTAATTTCATTAAGCTGTGCCAAGTCTGCCAAGGACTTTGTAAAATAAATGTTCTGTTGATGTTCAATTCTTGACTGGCCTCAGTTGCTGAGAATCTGGAGCTTCAAAGAAAGGCACCCGCGGTTCACCCAGATAAAGAGAGAAGCACATCTTAGTTTTAACTTTATAGTGTCTGGGTGTGGCGGCACAGGATTTAACTGAATTTTAATTTCATTTTGGATCACGTAGTTGGATATGGTTGCCAGTGCCATCTATTTATCCAATTCAAAATGATCTTAACAGATTAGAGAGATGATTGGCCAAAACTGACAAAATGAAGTTCAACCATGACAAATGCAAGATACTCCACTTAGGCATTTAAAAGGAAATACAAAGATACAGAATGGGGGACGATGCCTGGCTCAACAGCAAGACTTGTGAAAAAGATCTTGGAGTCCTCGTGGGGAGGAAGGTGAACATGAGCCAATAATTTTCTGCAACTGTGTTGGGACCTGTTCAAGTTTGCTTCAGGTTTTTCAAGGGATTTTGGTTTATTTCCTTCTTAGATTTAAGGACTAATTTCCTGTGGACCTTTCTCTAGATTTAAGAACCAAACCGGTTCTCATCACTGGAACTTTGCTGGTTTATCTTACCTGCTTTTGGATTGCTATTTGAACTTCTTTTTTATTCCTTTTGATTGCATTTTACCTTTTGCCAATTGCTTTATAATTAAACAATAAACTGGCTTGCTATTAAAAAAATTGGTATGTTTGGTGTGGTTGTGGGTTCAAAGGTGCTCATCACAGCCTTGGTGTGCAACAATTGCCTCCAAAAAATCCTCTAAATCACTTGTGAAGACAGGTGGACAAATGTCAACATGCTGAAAGAAGCACTGAAGCAATGCTCCTATGCCATCAACTCCACTGGACTGGCCACATTGTCCGAATGCCCAATCACCATTTCCCAAAGCAGTTACTATATCAACTAAAGAAAAGGAAACATAATGTTGGTAGACAGGAAAAGAGATTGAAAGATGGGCTTAAAGCCAACCTTAAATTATGTGGCATAGACACCGAGAACTGGGAATCCCTGGCCCTTGTGCGCTCTAACTGGAAGTCAGCTGTGACCAGCAGTCAGAGGTGGTCCTAGGTAATTTTCAACGGTAAGCAAACAGTATTTTGGCGCAGCCCCCCGCCCCAACCAACCAATCATAGAATCATAGAATTATAGAGTTGGAAGAGACCTCATGGGCCATCCAGTCCAACCCCCTGCCAAGAAGCAGGAATATTGCATTCAAAGCACCCCTGACAGATGGCCATCCAGCCTCTGTTTAAAAGCTTCCAAAGAAGGAGCCTCCATCACACTCCGGGGCAGAGAGTTCCACTGCTGAACGGCTCTCACAGTCAGGAAGTTCTTCCTCGTGTTCAGATGGAATCTCCTCTCTTGTAGTTTGAAGCCATTGTTCCACGTCCTAGTCTCCAGGGAAGCAGAAAACAAGCTTGCTCCCTCCTCCCTGTGGCTTCCTCTCACATATTTATGCACGGCTATCATATCTCCTCTCAGCTTTCTCTTCTTCAGGCTAAACATGGCCAGCTCCTTAAGCCACTCCTCATAGGGCTTGTTCTCCAGACCCTTTATCATTTTAGTCACTCTCCTCTGGACACATTCCAGCTTGTCAATATCTCTCTTGAATTGCGGTGGCCAGAATTGAACACAATATTCCAGGTGTAGTCTAACCAAAGCAGAATAGAGGGATAGCATGACTTCCCTGGACCTAGACACCATGCTACTATTGATGCAGGCCAAAATCCCATTGGCTTTTTTTGCCGCCACATCACATTGTTGGCTCATGTTTAACTTGTTGTCCACGAGGACTCCAAGATCTTTTTCACACGTACTGCTCTCCCCCATTTTGTATCTTTGCATTTCGTTTTTCCTGCCAAAGTGGAGTATCTTGCATTTGTCACTGTTGAACTTCATTTTGTTAGTTTTGGCCCATCTCTCTAATCTGTCAAGATCATTTTGGATCCTGCTCCTGTCCTCTGGAGTATTGGCTATCCCTCCCAATTTGGTGTCGTCTGCAAACTTGATGATCCTGCCTTCTAACCCTTCATCTAAGCCATTAATAAAGATGTTGAACAGGACCGGGCCCAGGATGGAACCCTGCGGCACTCCACTTGTCACTTCTTTCCAAGATGAAGAGGAAGCATTAGTGAGCACTCTCTGTGTTCGTCCACTTAACCAATTACAGATCCACCTCACCGTAGTTTTGCCTAGCCCACATTGGACTAGTTTCCTTGCCAGAAGGTCATGGGGGACCTTGTCGAAGGCCTTACTGAAATCCAGGTACGCCACATCCATGGCATTCCCCGCATCTACCTAGCTTGTGACTCTATCGAGAAAAGAGATCAGAGGTGGATCACCTTCCACCTGGAAACCAAGGTCCTCATGCAGGAGAATATACGGGTCAAGAATAGGGCTCCACAGTCACCTACGTATCCACCACCAAGGTACTGCACTTGGAAGGCCAGCATACAATGAGGGATTGTCTAAGTAAGTCAGTAAGTATTAGCCTGAGCACATTTCCAATCACTGCATTCGCTTTATCTTCTTTGGCATTGTCTGCCTGGTTTTGAATGATTCAACATCTTAGTCACCTCATCAACATACCCCACTACTGAACGTGGCATAAAATCCCAGTTCCCTACCTTAGGCTGTGCCTAAGATTGTTAAATGAACCAATCAAAGGAATCATAAGAGTCAACTGAAGTTCATGGAGTAATTGCTTTATTAACTAAGGGAGGGAATGGGAGGCATTCTCATCATCTTAACCTTTAATATAATGGATGGTAAAACCAGCCATTCACTCTGTTTAGCTCAACAAGACATGGGAAAGGACTTGAGTCAGTACTTAACACTCAGGAGATATCCTCATACTTGCATGCACCTGTTTAAGAATTCAAGAGATGGTGTGGGAGGGGGAGATGCATTTGCTAGCGTTCGCTGTATTAAGACCTTGTCGAGTAGTCTTAATGTTAAAATGAGCTATAGTCAATAGGGAGCTGATGGGAAAAAACGTTCAACTCAGCGTTCCCCCATTATATTCAGGGTATAAGGGTGGATAGGGTTGTCTTTCGGTATAGTTGTACTCACTATTTATTTATCATGTCAGGAGCTAACCAAACAGTTGTATTGCATTTTTAAACAAACAAATAAACAAAACACAAAGTTTGCAAGCTTGGTAGTTGATTAAATGTCTTTTGACCAGTATATGACCACTTGGAGTGCCTCTGGTGTTACTATAAGAAAGTCCTCCATTGTGCATGTGGCAGGGCTCAGGTTGCATTGCAGCAGATGGTCTGTGGTTTGCTCTTCTCCACACTCGCATGTTGTGGATTCCACTTTGTAGCCCCATTTCTTAAGGTTGGCTCTGCATCCCATGGTGCCAGAGCACAGTCTGTCCAACACCTTCCAAGTTGCCCCGTTTTCTGTGTGCCCAGAGGGGAGTCTCTCATTTGGTATCAGCCATTGATTGACGTTCTGGGTTTGAGCCTGCCACTTTTGGACTCTCGCTTGCTGAGGTATTCCAGCGAGTGTCTCTGTAGATCTTAGAAAACTATTTCTTGATTTAAGTTGTTGACGTGCTGGCTGATACCCAAATAGGGGATGAGCTGGAGATGTCACTGCCTTGGTCCTTTCACTATTGGTTGTTACTTCCCAGCAGATGTCAGGTGGTGCAATACCTGCTAAACAGTGTAATTTGTAAACAGTTGTACTCAGTAAAATCCATAATCACACACTTCTCTAGTAAAGTCCCTAAACAGCAACTTGCCTGCATTGAAGACCAAACACATGCATACAGTGTTCCCTCGCTACTTCGTGGTTCACTTTTTGCAGACTCTATGAAAACACTGAATACAAAATGGAATCCTGAATCTAAACATGCTCAGTAACTCCTTCCACGCCATGCCTATAACTCCTCCCACACCAAAGAGTTAAGTCAAACTGGCAAATCAACATAGACATAGAATACAGGTTAGCAAATCTATCTATCTGTCTGTCTGTCTGTCTGTCTGTCTATCTATCTATCTATCATCCATCCATCCATCCATCCATCCATCCATCCATCCATCCATCCATCCATCTATCTATCTATCTATCTATCTATCTATCATCTAATAAAAGTGTATGTATGTGGGTGTTGGGACTCAGCCTGTGTTTCACCCTGAATTTGTTATAGTGTTTTCCCCTTCTAATGTTTCGGAGCCTGTCTTGGATGTCAGTGAAGATGATGTGCAAAATGGAGACACTTTGGACAGTAAAGTTACTACAGACTCTGATCGAGAAGGGTCAGGGGAAAGACTAGATTCTCATGAGAAAATTCCAGGCTTGAGTTGGCAGGAAAGTTCACTTCCTTCTCCAGGCTCGAGTCTGCAAGATAGTTTCACACCTGCTGTTAATGAAGATAAGACCAGTCGTCGTCTGGAAATTAGCCAGAACCATAGAGAGGCCCAATGTTATGCAGGTCAGAAAGAATTCAGCAATTAAGGTCAAACTCTGGGGAGTAGAAATCAGTTTCTGGGACTTAAATTGACTTCTTAGGGAATTTCCTTCAAATCAGGCATCGTTTGGTTTCAAGTCAAGTCTTCTGGATATTCTTGTGGCCTTGTCTCCTAGGTTTCCTGGCTTTTCTAGTGGATTAGCAGTGGCTATGTTCATGGTTTTTATTGAAGGCATTTGATATTTCTTTGCATCTGGATTTAAACAGTAAGCTTTTGGAACTTTGATATTATTCCTATGTTTGGACACTGTTTATGTTACTGCTTTTTTGGCTTTTTTGGCTTTTGGACTTTTATCAACTTTATATTCATCTCTTTTATTGGCTTCAATTATTCTTCAAATAAATATGACTCTTTTTTCATCCAAGGTGTGGTGTAATTAATGATTAGAGGGTCCTGTTCCTACTCTGGGGTGCAACAGCGGGCATGTGGCAGCTTTCGGATTGGCTCCCACTTTCACAGGCCTGCACGGGTGACGGACCTGAACCAAATTTCACACACATAATCCACACGAATCATAGAATCATAAAATCATAGAATCAAAGAGTTGGAAGAGATGTCATGGGCCATCCAGTCCAACCCCCTGCCAAGAAGCAGGAATATTGCATTCAAATCACCCCTGACAGATGGCCATCCAGCCTCTGTTTAAAAGCTTCCAAAGAAGGAGCCTCCACCACACTCCGGGGCAGAGAGTTCCACTGCTGAACGGCTGTCACAGTCAGGAAGTTCTTCCTCGTGTTCAGATGGTATCTCCTCTCTTGTAGTTTGAAGCCATTGTTCCGCGTCCTAGTCTCCAAGGAAGCAGAAAACAAGCTTGCTCCCTCCTCCCTGTGGCTTCCTCTCACATATTTATACATGGCTATCATATCTCCTCTCAACCTTCTCTTCTTCAGGCTAAACATGCCCAGCTCCTTAAGCCACTCCTCATAGGGCTTGTTCTCCAGACCCTTGATCATTTTAGTTGCCCTACTCTGGACACATTCCAGCTTGTCAATATCTCTCTTGAATTGTGGTGCCCAGAATTTTACATCCTGGTGAGGTTTGGGGGAGAATGATGGGAAACCCTTCGGTTCCCACAGACCACTGTGGCAACCAACAAAGACTGATAAAGACCAAACTTGGCACACAGAGCCTCCATGACCCACTCTACATCATACTGCAGTTTGGAGGAGGGCGAGCCATGACTGATGGGACTCACAGTACCTTCACTAACTACCTGATAGCACTGTGAGCCACATAAATAACTGAGAAAGACCAACCTAGGCACACAATGCCTTTCTCAAATAACCCGGGCAGCGCCGAGTCCCCAAACTAGTTATGAAATAAATAGTGAAAGCCTTGGGAGATTGCTATTTCCAATAGACTCTCGCATGTCACTCGACATATAGATGATCCCATCTATGTCACTCAACACATAGATGACTACAACATTAGCTTCCTTGGTCTTCCCTTCCTCAGGTTGGGATCCTATCTAAACAACCTTCTGCGTGTAAAACCTTACTCCAAAATGACCCATTGACTTACAAATTTGCCTTCCATTATTTTGACATTTTCCCTGATGCTGGGGCTTTTAAAATACCAGGGCCTTATCCTTTTGGATTCTGTTCTAGGAGAAACTTGGCCAGAAGTCCATTCTCCACTCAGTGTCTTACCATACAGTTCTCTTTGGCTTACAATTCACTGTGTCTTTTTGGTGCACATCCTCAGAAAGATTTCTCTTTTTTTCTCTATCCTTATTTTCATGCAAAGTTGCTATTTGCTGTGCTAATTAGAGCAGCTGGCTTCAGCTGCTGGGTTGCGATCCCCAGAGAAATCAAGAAAAGAGGCCAGAGTTAAGAATTTTCCCTTGCTGTCTCCGAGATTTAAAATGAAAGCTTTGTGGCTTAATGAGAAAATAACGGGGTTCATTTTCGCAGAGATAGGGACAAATTGTAGCTCTGGGTACATTCCAGTGTCTTTCAATTGAGGAAGCCTGTGCCCAAGCATTCAGCTGCATGTCACCAAGTGTACAATATTGATACCCAAATTACATTTAATTGGATCGAATTTGAGCTTCTATTCCCATTGGTCTCAGCAAAAAATTAGTTACCGTTCCTGTGATAAACTCTTTTATATGAGAAAGATTTCTTTCATCCCAGATACAAAGTGATGGCATGATTAGCTTTTTCAATTTTGCTGGAGACCAGGGCTTGTTGATTGGCTTTTCTTGGAACCATCGGGACGTAATCTGTTTGGGGAAAAGTTTCTCCCTAAATCTTCTACCAAGGGACCAGAAGGAATTACACTGAGGCATGCAAGAGTCAATAGTCCCAATGCAGGCCCATATATTTGTATGTGTGTATGCATTTTGGGAGGTGACTGGGCAATTCTTATTTTTAATTATTATTTTATGCACAACAAGATTCGTACACAACAAATCATCATCATCATCATTTAATAACTTATTAATCGCCCTCCATCCGAGAATGCTCTAGGCGATTTTCAGCTAAATTATAAAAGATAAAATGCATACATACAAAAATTAAAAATCAACAGAGATCGAATGCTCTAGTAAAAAGCCAGGTCTTAAGTGCGAGAGTAAAAGGCCCTAAGTCACGCATGGCACTCTTGTAGGGCGGCAAGGAATCCCACAAGGCAGGGGCAGAAATAGAAAAAGCCTGCATCTGGTCCTTTCCAAGTGCACTTCTCTAGGACCCGGTATATGGAGTAAGTCACTTTGGGCTGGTCGTTGCGACCTCCGATGATGGGAGAAGGAGAGGCGGTCCCTAAGGTACGATGGACCCTGGCCGTAAAGAGTTTTAAAGGTCAGAACTAGCATCTTATACAGGCCACGGTACTCAGTTCGAAGCCAATGTAAATGTTGCAGCACAGGTGTTATATGGCATTTCATGGGCGTTCTTGTGAGTAACCTGGCTGCCGCGTTCTGAACAATACGGAGCTTTCGGGTCGTAGACATGGGAAGGCCCACATACAGGGCGTTGTAATAGTCCAGCCTAGACGTGACCGTGGCATGGATGACAGTTGCCAGAGCCTCCTCAGATAGGTAGGGTGCCAGTTGCCTCGCTTGTCGTAGATGGGAAAAGGCCTGTTTGCTGGCAGCAACGACCTGAGCTTCCATTGTCAGCTGTGAATCCAGGATGACACCTAAGCTCTTAACAGTGGTCGATGGAGATAGGGCGGCACCATCGAAGGTGGGTAACGGATGAGTCAGACCTGCCGGGTGGCCATGCCAAAGAATCTCAGTCTTCACCGGGTTCACCTTCAGTCTGCTAGCACGTAGCCAGTTTGACAGAGCTTCCAGACATAGGGTGAAATTGTCTGGAATTAACGTTGCTCTAGGCTCCAGGCGCAGAAGGAGTTGGGTATCGTCTGCATATTGGTAGCAGTCCAGGCCGAGACTCCGAGCCAAACTAGCAAGGGGTTTAACGTAGATGTTGAAGAGAAGAGGAGAGAGAATTGCACCTTGGGGGACCCCACATAGGAGGGGGGGATCTATCGGAGACTTGATCCATGTACTCCACGCGTTGAGATCCCTATGTTTTGTATTTGATCACACTTTGGACATTTCCCAAGTTTCTAGGATTGTGTGATGTATCAGCAAATAATGTGTGCAAATCTGAATAGGGTGGCCTTTTGCAGCTGACAGGTAGTAATTTTGTCAGTGCTGATTGTTTTTGAGTGCAGGCCAAGGCACTGAACCCAGTGTGCCCATCACCACTGGGACCCTCTTGACTGGCTAGTTTGATCTTTAAATCCTCATATCATGTTCATTTTTCCAGTTGCTTCTCATTGATCTTGCTGTCGTCTGGGATTGCAACATTGATGATCCAAACTTTATTTCCCCCCACAATTGTGAGTTTTGTGCTCCGAAACTCTGTCAGTTTGAATTCGGAAGTCCCAGAGGAGTCTGACATGTTCATTTTCTGTAACTTTTTCAGGCATGTGATCCCACCAGTTCTTTGTTGCAGGCAGGTGGTATTTGTGGCACAAGTTCCAATGGATCATCTGAGCAATGGTGTTATGCCTCTGCTTGTAGTCTGTCTGCGCAATTTTCTTGTGGCAGCTGAGAATGTGATCTATTATTTTGTCTGCTTCCTTGCTGTTATTAATAATAATAATAATAATAATAATAATAATAATAATAATAATAATGCTAGCTTGGGTACCCAGCAATGACCAGGTTATTGAAAAAGCCATTGTTTGCTTTTGGATGTTAGGTAATATCAGTTTGTTAATTTTTTAATGGATAACAGATCTTTTGGCACCCCAGAGAGAAAACAGATATCTGCCCTCCTGATTTCGGGAGACTCCCAAGAAATGGATCGGAGGCCCCACTGAAAGCCAGGACACAAAACGGGTCAAGGTTTACCCCGAATGTACAAGTTTACTAAATATTCTATCTTGAGCTTTTTTTAAAAAAAATGCTGTTGTTATCTTACAATTTGCTGGGAACAAAGTATGTTTAAATGGCCAGGACTTATCCATCACTTCTCTGTCTGCAGGTCCAAAGTGAAGTTGTTTTCTCTCCCATTTGCTTTAACTGAGTGGATGAAAAGGCGCAAATTATTCCTAAAATGAAAGAAATCATACTGAGATTGCCCAATTGGACAAGTGTATAAACAGCAAGGTTATCGGGCATGTCTAAAAATACTATTTTGGGCATGAAAAGAAACTTGTTTGCTGAATTTTGGTCCCACCTTTCAAAAATATAAAGTGCCAAAGGAATCCTTTACATGGTGCTATAAAATTTTGAATGCTTTTTGTAAAACACTGTCTTGGGTAATGGACAGAAAAATACATGGCAGCTCTGGATGAATTACCGGTTGAAATGTGGCTCTCTCCAACCCTTTAACCACCTCAGTCTGTTGCCATGGAAATGTTACTTAACTTGAGTGCTGGCGGTAAGAGGATGGTTGCAAATGCTCCTCCGTGTTCCTTGGAAGTCGTGGCCACTTAATTGCCGCAAATATTAACAGCCGCTTGCTGCTGAAATGTTTGGTGATGATTGCCTTGAAAAGCTTGCTTTTCATTATAGCTTTCCTTGATAGGCAGAACAGTTGGCTTGGAGAGAAACGTGGCCCAGGTTTTGTCAACATTTTTTTCTGATGTGTACATGCAACTTTTGGAGTTGGATCCATTGACAGTAGCTATATTCCTATACTGGCTATTACAGGGAAAACCAGCTGATCCCCAACCCATCTAAAACACAGACATGTGCCTTTCATCTCAAGAACAGAGAAGCATCCTGAGCTCTGAAGATCACCTGGGAAGGAATCCCACTGGAGCACTGCAGCGCACCCAAATACCTGGGAGTCACTCTGGACCGTGCTCTTACCTACAAGAAGCACTGCCTGAACATCAAGCAAAAAGTGGGTGCTAGAAACAATATCATACAAAAGCTGACTGGCATAACCTAGGGATCACAACCAGACACAGTGAAGACATCTGCCCTTGCGCTGTGCTACTCTGCTGCTAAGTATGCATACCTAGTGTGGAACACATCTCACCACACTAAAACAGTGGATGTGGCTCTTAATGAGACACTCCGCATTATCACGGGGTGTCTGCGCCCTACACCACTGGAGAAATTACACTGCTTAGCCGGTATCACACCACATGACATCCGTCGGGAAGTGGCTGCCAATAGTGAAAGGACTAAGGCAGAGATATCTCCAGCTCATCCCCTGTTTGGGTATCAGCCAGCACGTCAACAACTTAAATCAAGACATAGTTTTCTAAGATCTACAGAGACACTCGCTGGAACACCTCAGCAAGCGAGAGTCCAAAAGTGGCAGGTTCAAACCCAGAACCTCAACCAATGGTTGATACCAAATGAGAGACTCCCCCCTGGGCATACAGAGGACT
Source organism: Anolis sagrei (assembly GCF_037176765.1). Classification (NCBI taxonomy): domain Eukaryota; kingdom Metazoa; phylum Chordata; class Lepidosauria; order Squamata; family Anolidae; genus Anolis; species Anolis sagrei. Next base: position 29,809,302 of record NC_090030.1, on the reverse strand, counting down.
GGGCGACTTGGAAGGCACTGAACAGACTGCGCTCTGGCACCACAAGATGCAGAGCCAACCTTCAGAAATGGGGCTACAAAGCGGAATCCTGGATGGCCATCTGTCAGGAGTGATCTGAATGCAATATTCCTGCTTCTTGGCAGGGGATTGGACTGGATGGCCCATGAGGTCTCTTCCAACTCTTTGATTCTATGATTCTATCCTCGACATGTGAGTGCAGAGAGGAGCAAACCACTGACCACCTGCTGCAATGCAACCTGAGCCCCGCCACATGCACAATGGAAGACCTTCTTGCAGCAACACCAGAAGCACTCCAAGTGGCCAGATACTGGTCAAAGGACATTTAATCAACTACCAAACTTACACATTTTGTATTTTCTCTGTTTGTTTGCTTTTTCTGTTAGAAATGTAATACAATTGACTGGCTGCCTTGACACGAGAAATAAAAATAAATAAAGCTATATTCCATCCATCCGTCAGTTCCACTTCTAGGCATCATAAGGAAGGCCAGCCCCATAAAGTGCAAATGCAGATACCTATCAACTCTCACCCAAGCCTTCAGCTCTATTCTTTTTAGTAGCCTTATACTATTTATTTATTTATTTATTTACAGTATTTATATTCCTCCCTTCTCACCTCGCAGGGGACTCAGGGTGGATTACAA